>NW_023270503.1:24832663-24922331 GCF_011800145.1 Mirounga leonina | reverse complement strand
CGCCCCTCTGCACCTCCCCGCCCCGCCCCTCCGCACCTGCCCGCCCCGCCCCTCCGCACCTGCCCGCCCCTTGCTCCCGAGGTACCCCTGGGGGCCGCTTCTCCTGGCGGTTACCACCATATTTCTAAGTAATTTGCTTATGCTGCTGACTCTTGATTAATTCATTCAGACATTATCTGTTGACTACCTGTTGTGTAGATGAAGATCTGTCTTTTATAGACTCCCTCGAGTGTCATCCTACTCTCAATATTTTTGTTAAATCCATATGCTCTGCTTTATAACATGAGAATCTTGTAAATATTGCTCGCCACTAACCCAAGCAGGGTAATATAATTGTTTACTTTCTTGTGTAATTTTTGGTTTTCCTGGATCCTTTCCCTAACCCCCGTTTGCTTAGCTTTCTGTACTTACCATGGTTATGTATTCTTATATGTCCACTGGCCTCAAATAGAATTTTTGGTGTCGTCCAACCCGTCTGATTTTATCCCCCCCCCCCCCCCCCCCCAAACCTCTCTCCTCTCTCTCCTGTTGTCCTGCTCCAACCTGGGCTGACTGCTGCCCCAACCGCCTGCGCCACCTTCATCGTGCGACCTCCCTCTCCTGGCGTTGGAACCCCCCCTTGTCTGTCTCCTGTGTTGGGCACCCTATTCTGTGGACCCTGTGTCTTCTCTTTTCTGCTTCTCTCCCTTGTTTGTTTAGCTTCCTGAAAAAGGTTACACAGGAGGGAAAGTTCTTTAGAGAGCTCGCATGCCTGAAAATGCCTTTATTCTATCCTCACACTTGATTGATGGTCTGGCTGAATATAGAATTCTAGATTAAAAATAAATTTCCTTTAGCAGTTTGCAGGCATTATCTTCTGGCTTCCAAAGTCACTGTTGAGAGGTTTGATGTCCTTCTTACTCTTGTTCTTTGTTTATTACGGCTTTCCCCCCACCTCTGGAAGCATTTGGGGTGTAACGCCAGTATTCTGGAAGCGCAGTCATGTGCCCTGCCTCTGGCTTTTTTTTCTCTCCCACCACGCTGGGTATGTGATTCACTATTGCAACCTAGGACTTACATTCACCAGTCTGGAAAGTCCTCTTGTTTTATTTCTTTGACAATCTTCTCTCTGCCTATTCTTTTTTTTTTCTACAACTCCCCTTGATTAGATGTCCATCTTAGGGATTGATCCTTGAATTTCCTTCTTTCTTCTGTTGTCCATGCCTTTCGCCTTTGTTTGTTTGCGTAGTTTGCTTGGTGGTGGTGGTGGTGGTCCATTTTCTGGAAGATTTTCTCAACCTTATTTTTTATTTATTTATTTATTTGAGACAGAGAGAACGAGAGAGAGAGAGAGCACATGAGAGGGGGGAGGGTCAGAGGCAGAAGCAGGCTCCCTGCCGAGCAGAGAGCCCAATGGGGGACTCGATTCAGGGACTCCAGGATCATGACCTGAGCCGAAGGCAGTCGCGCAACCAACTGAGCCACCCAGGCGCCCTCAACCTTATTTTCTTCATGTTACTGATCTTTTTCCTACTATCATATTTTTAATTTCCAAGAACTCTGTATTGTTTCCTGATTTTTTCTTTTCTTAGGAAAAAAAAGCATTCTGTTCTTGTGTCATGGATGTAATATCTTTTCTGTCTTAGGATATTTTAAAAATTAAAAATTTTTTTTTCCTGCTCTGCCCTCCCTCCCTTCCTCCCTTCCTTCCTTCCTCCCTTCTCTCCTTCCTTCCTGTCTTTCTGTCTTTCTGTCCAGTGGGGGAGTTTAATGCAGGGACAGCTTACCCAGGAGTGGGCAGGGTGAAGGAAAGCAGCAGAGGATGGTAAAGTGCTTTGGGAACAGCAAGAGTAGGAGCAGCTAAGACCTCTCTACACTGGAGCCGGCAGGGAGGGTGGTGACCCAAACCAGCAAGAGGGACTACATCTAAGAACCGTTGCAGTGGGGACTGAAGAGGAACCAGAGCCACCCAGCAGCCTGGTAGGGAGGGAGCTGGGAGACTCATAAATGCTCTGAACTCTCTCTCCTTCTGCATCGTTTCCATGACTTATTTTTCCTTTTACCTCGGGCTCTGACATGGCTCGGCACTCGTACCAATCCTGTTTATTTACAATTTGATATTTTTTCATCGTGGATTTTTTTGCACTCATTTCTATTTTAAAATATTTCATGAGGATATTCTCTATCTTTTTTTTTTAAAGATTTTATTTATTTATTTGAGAGAGAGACTGAGAGAGAGAGAGCATGAGAGGGGGGAGGGTCAGAGGGAGAAGCAGACTCCCTGCCGAGCAGGGAGCCCGATGCGGGACTCGATCCCGGGACTCCAGGATCATGACCTGAGCCGAAGACAGTCACTTAACCAACTGAGCCACCCAGGCGCCCAGATATTCTCTATCTTGATGGCTGGGTTTGTTGGTGCCATCTTAAAAGTTGTACCAGAGATCAGGGCCCCACTGTCTTACCTAATCCCTCTTTGAGATGGAACCTGGTAGAATCTCAGAGAACAAAGCCCCAAGTCACTTCCCATTCTGCCCTGTCTTCTCCATCCTGGAGAACCAAGGAGCCATGGTGGGATGATGGAGTGGAAGACCAGGGAGCGGGGAGAGGTACCCTGAGTAAGGGTGCCCCTGGACACCCTTCCCTACCCCCCAGCTTTGTTGGGCCATCAGTTAAAGAACTGGTACTTGGGGCACTTAGGTGGGTCAGTTGGTTAAGTGTCTGCCTTCGGCTCAGGTCATGATCTCAGGGTC
Organism: Mirounga leonina; assembly: GCF_011800145.1. Classification (NCBI taxonomy): domain Eukaryota; kingdom Metazoa; phylum Chordata; class Mammalia; order Carnivora; family Phocidae; genus Mirounga; species Mirounga leonina. Next base: position 24,919,602 of record NW_023270503.1, on the reverse strand, counting down.
CTGGGATCGAGCCCCACATCGGGCTCTCCACTTATCGGCGAGTCTGCTTCTCCCTTCCCTCTGTGATCTGTCTCGCTTTCGCTCTCTCTCAAATAAATAAAATCTTTTTTAAAAAAATAAAAGTTCCCATGTGATTCTGATGGTCATCTAGGTGTGGGAACTTCTGATCTGTAATATGTCAAACCAATTTTAAAATCAGTTACTAGAATGACCAGCAGAACATGAAGCTTTCCCAGGTACCACGTGGCTATACTTGACAACACGACTTCCACCATCCCAGGAGCGTCGTGGCCCCCTGGGCAGCCACACATGGCGAGTCCACGTGAAGGAGCAAGGTCCCCCCTGGCAGGAGACCCCTCTGACTGCCCCAGAGGCTGTGCCCAGCTCTGCCTGAGCGACAGGAGGATCAGACTTCTACCTCAGCTGGAAGAGAGTTCAGATGTCAGATTGGGATCCAGAAGACGGCCTTGGCAGGCTGAGTGATAGTTGGCCTCACGCCAGATGAAACTACCAGGATAAATATAAATCCTGGCCCTTGAGTTTAAAATAAGGTGGGAGAGATGGGGCTTAGTGGTAGTCCATGAGGAAAAGATGTGGGGCTCCTCACGGCTTGTAGGCTGGAGATGAGTCAGGAGTGTGAAGTGGCTGCCAAGGACGGAGGTGGGAAAGCAGACTGGAAACCAATGGAAACCCACAGAAACCCGGGAACAAGGGCTAGGGCTCTAGAGATCGTGCGGGGCATTTCTTGGCCTGACCATACGCTGAGGGGCCTGTGCCCCCTTTTAGGTGGTTATCTAGAAACCAGAGGAGTCCAGAATGGCTGATGGAGCTTGCGGGTATTTAGCTTGGTATAGAGAAGGCTCTAGAGAGATGGCTGTTTTCTCAGGAGGCTGTGACTGCTACAGAGGGAATAGACTGTTTTGCTCCACAGAACTTATCACTTCCTGCACCGAATTATCTATGTATTTGTTTATATTGCCTGTCCTCCCCACGGAACGCAAGCCCCATGAGGCCGACACTTTTCGGACTCTGCCACCGGTGCCTGGCACACGGGAGGAGCTCCTCCTTTGAAGGAACAGAGGAAGCAGGGATGTCTCCCTCCCCAGAAACCTCGGAAGACGGGGTTGTAGAGGAGAAGAGGTTGTGCTGGGGTCCGTCCTTGGACTCAGTGCCTGCAAGGACCCCAACTCTACTCTACTCTTGGGTTCCCGCACACATATGAGAAGATCGGAGCTTACACACACCAGAACACGTGGGCGCACGCCTGCGACCCAAGTGCCTCATGCCTGGGGCCTCAGGGGGGCCCCCCTGCTCCATTCCCACCTGGAACCCACTAGGCCTTACACTGATCACTGTTTGATGGGGGACACTGATGATCACCCCTTCAGCACAGCGGGGCCTCAAGCCCCACCCCCACCCCCAGGCTGTGTGCCCACTCTGCCCTGGACAGTGGGCAGCCTTGGCCACTCGGGAGCCCAGAAAAGGGCCCTGGAGACACCTGCTTCTCCTGAGTCTCTGCTCAGCTTCTCTGAGAGCTGGGCTCTATTTCACTGGACGAAACCCGATCTAGACCAACACTTGGTGGCAAAGGGCTAGGCAAGAGGGGAGTGGCCGGAAGAGGATATTTCAGTGGATTTGGTTTGGTTGGTTTCAGAAGGTTTTCTTGAGTCTCACCAGGAAAATGTTTCTGCTACTTATCTATCACAGCCTGCTTCATGCCTCTGCTCTGGGGCCATTTCAAGGGGCTGAGGGCCTGGCAGGTGGGCTTCCATTTCCTTTGCTGCCCCACATACCCACCGCGGAGGCCTCTCATCTTCTTTTATGGGTCCCCGGGACACCCTCTGGGCCATGGAATTCCCTTCTGGCTCAGGCCCTCTGCCCAGCCCCCATCCCAGACTTTCCCTGCCCAGTCTCTCTGACCCTCTTCCTGTCTTGCCCCCTCTGGCCCAACACTTTCTTCCCAGTCCCTTCTCCCCAGATCCCTGCCCAGACTCCCTACCCAGCCCTTCTGCCTGGCCTCTCTGCCCAGCCTCCCTAACCAGAGTCCTCTGCTCAGCTCCTTCTGCCCAGCACCCTGGGCTGGCTACCTCGCCACAATGCTCTGTCCAACTCAGATGTTCTTGCTCAGAGGCAGCTCTGAGGCCCCAGGCCAGAGCCCTCTCCCTCTCCTTAGATTTTATTCTCACACCCACTCTACCACCATGCCCCAGTGGAAATAGGACTCTAGGGGAGCCTGGGTGGCTCATTTGTTAAGTGCCTTCGGTTCAGGTTGTGATCCCAGGGTCTTGGGATAAATAAATAAAATCTTTTTTTTTTTAAAGATTTTATTTATTTCTTTGACAGAGAGAGACACAGCGAGAGAGGGAACACAAGCAGGGGGAGTGGGAGAGGGAGAAGCAGGCTTCCTGCCGAGCAGGGAACCCGATGTGGGGCTCGATCCCAGGACCCTGGGATCATGACCTGAGCTGAGGGCAGCCACTTAATGAATGAGCCACCCAAGCGCCCCCCCACCAAGACCAATTCTGAGGCCCTGGAACACTGACAACTTTTTTGGAGGGGGTGGATTGGGGGTTGGAGGGAGCTATAGTGAGAAGTCAGAGACCCTGGGTTGTGGCTCAGTTTATTCTGAGAGGCTGAAAAGGGGAAGGAAGCCTTGGACAAATTTCTTCTTCCATCCTGGGGACTTCCAATCCTAGCCCAAGGTTTTCTTGTTCTGTGTTTCAGATCTAGCCCAGAGTTTGGGAGGAACCAAGCTTGAGAATGTTCAGATTTGGAGGTTCCCCTGTAATAGAATAGTTCTCTCCATGGTAGGAAAGATTCCCTCCCCCCACTCCAGTCTTCCCTAGAGCCCCACTTCCCTAAGTTCCTCTCCTCTCTGGCCAAGCAAAACTTCCCCGCTCTTTCCCCACCATGGGGGGCCTAGGAATGCTGAGGGACCCCACATCCAGGCAGGCACCATGTGGTCCAAGATGGTGGACAGCAAGAGGGATGAATGAGTGCAAATACTTGCCTGGTTTCCACAACCTCCCAAAGGACGCAGTTCCCAAAAGGAGACCTCTAGAAGGCCTCCTCCCCAGATGGGAGGGTCTGGGGGAGATGGCATGGACAGACAGATTCTTAACCCAGACACCTGGCGAGCAAGTGGTGCTCATGGAGGGACCGCACCGTGCCAGTGGGCTCAGGGGAAGGGATGAGGTGAGGAGGCTGAACCTGGGAGAATTCTGGGAGTAGTGTGTGAGGTGGGTGGAGGGAGGGGAAGCTCACGAAGAGAGAAGATAAGGGGTTTTGTAAGAAGAAGGGGTGTTTGGGAAGGTGGGACATGGAGCCCAGGTGTCTAGTCTCCAGCGGTGTGGAAACAATCTAGCAGTGCTGGCTCCCAATCTTGACCCTGGCATGTACCAGCTGCCTGACCCTGGGCTGGATGCTTAACCCCTCAATTAATGAATCCCTGCAAGCATCCACTAGCTTCAAATTTCCCAAATGGGGTGGTAAATACTGATCTCACAGGATTGACATTCAAGAGCAAAATGCAAGTTTTCTGATCCTATCATCTCCTCACCCACCCCTTCCGGGCTCAGTACAGGTGCCAAGGACCCCTCCTGGCTGCTCAGCCCCAGGACGTCCATCTCCCACAAAGGTTACTCTTATTGATCCTTTTCCTGTCCTTTGGGCAGGTTGGTTGGTTGGTTGGTTGGTTGGTTGGTTGGTTTCTTTCTTTCTGTTTTTCATGTTGAGGTGAGATTTACATAACATAAAATTAACCATTTTATTTTTTTTTAAGATTTATTTATTTTAGAGAGAGAGTACACACGTGAGGAGAGGGGCAGAGGGAGAGGGAGAGAGAGAATCCCAAACAGATTTCCTGCTGAGTGTGGAGCCCGACATGGAGCTTAATCCCATGACCCATGAAATCATGACCTGAGCCAAAATCACAAGTCGTTTAACTGACTGAGCCACCCAGGCGCCCATGTAACATTAACCATTTTAAAATGAACTGCATTCAATATATTCCTAATGTTGTGCAACCATCACCTCTATCTAGTTCCAGAACATTTTCACCACACCAGAAGGAAATGCTGTGCCATTTAAACAGTTGCTCCCCATCCCCCCCCCCCTTCATCCAGAGCAACCACCAATCTCTGTTCTATTTCTATAGATTTACCTATTCTGGATGTCTCACATATAAATGAAATCATACAATATATGACTTTTTGTGTCTGGTTTCTTTCACCTAGCATAATGTTTTCAAGTCTCATCTATTTTATGGCTGAATACTATTCCATTGTACAAATATATCATAATTTGCTTATTCATTCATTTGTTGATAGACATGTGGGCTGTTTCTGCCTTTTGGCTATTGTGAATACTGATGCTGTGAACATGTGTACATGTATTTGTTTGAGGACCTGTTTTCAACTATTTGGACCATATACTTAGGAGCGGAATTGCTGGGTCATATGGCAACTCTACGTTTAACTTTCTGAGGAACCTCCAAACAGTTTTCCCTAGTAGTCAAACCATTTTACGCGCCCGCCAGCAATGTATGAAGGTTTCAAATTCTCCACGTCCTTGCCAACACTTGTTATTGTCTTTCTTTTTTTAAATCGTAACATCCTAATGGGTGTAAGATGATATTCATTGTGGTTTTGCTTTGTGTTTCCTGAATGACTAATGACGTTGAGCATCTCTTCATGTCTTGTTGGCCATTTGTATATCTTCTTCAGAGAAATGTCTAAAGTCCTTTGCCTCTTTACCCATTTTTAAATTGAGTTGTTTATCTTTTTGTCTTGGGCAGATTTCTTAACCTTTCTTCATTGTCAAATGGGGATGCTATTGTCTAAATGTAATTGCAAAGATGTTCTATACGAATCTATGTTAAGGGCCTGGCACAGGATGAGGAATGATAAATAGCTGACTCTGAATTACACTGTGGTCGAGGTGACCAATCATCTTGGTTTTCCCAGGCCTGTCCCTGGGTTTCCGCAGTGAACATCCAGCATCTTGGGAAATTCCAGAAGCAGGCAAACTAGGACAGATGGTCACCCTACTGTGGTCCCAGGTATGGTAGATACTAGGTATCCTTGCCACATCTTTGCTCTAAACCTCAGATTCCTCATCTATAAGGTGGGACTGAGAATGGTTCGTAGAGGTGTTCTAAAAATCAGGTGAGTTAATTGGTTGAGAAAACTAACCAGAAAGGTAGGTGGGGGAAGGTAGTGATTTTCCCCCAGATCTTACCTAGAAGTACAAAAATAGTACGCTAGCAACAAAAGAGGATTTCCTGGCCTTGAAACTTCAGGTGCTATGCTTCATATCCTCAATACTCAAAGTTAGCAGGATTGGCAGCACCTGGGAGCCTATTAGAAATGCAGAAGCTCAGGGGCGCCTGGCTGGCTCAGTCGGTAGAGTGTGCGACTCTTGATCTTAGGGTTGTGAGTTCCAGCCCCATGCTGGGTGTAGAGATTACTTTTAAAAAATTAAGAAATAAAATAAAATAAAATAAATGCAGAAACTCAGGCCCTGCAGAATCAGAATCTGATTCTTGGGTGATTTGGATGCACATTAAGGTTTGAGAAGCACTGCTTTGTATCAAAAGCTTTAAAGCAGGGGAAGCAATCCTAGAGGTAGAAAGTACATCAATAAATTCATCACAGCAGTATTTATGAGAGCATAAAAATTAGAAGCTACCTGAATGCTCCAACAATAGGGAAATAATTAAGAAAATTGTGGGTTTTCTTCTGAGTAGATGACCGGGAAGCCATTACAAGCGATGGTTAAAAGACTATGTTTAATATCAAAAACCACTTTAGATATCATGAAACCTGACAGAAGCAGTCCACACAACTGGCTGATCAGCAGGATTATAACCATGTGAAGTTATATTCATATGGAAAAGGCTAGAAGGAAATATGCCAGCATGCGGCCAGATGAGGGACGGGGGAGGTCTATTTTTGTTTTTGTGTTGCCTTGTCCTGTTTCTGTGTGGTGATATGATATATATTTATGCTGTCAAAATCCCTGGTTGGCTGATATTCCCTCCTCATGGTGAATCAGAGCCAAGAGTGGATGGTTCTTCCATTTCCATGAAGTGTGGAGCATTGAGAAATGCTTTGTCTAGAAAGCTGGTCCCCACCCTCTTTCTGAGCCTGGTCCAACCTCCCAATTCCAGGGCCTTCCTAGGTCAGCCTCATCCATCCTGACACCTCTTTACCCTGGGCCCTCAGTGCTGATGCCAGTGCCCCTTTGTCTGGCCTGGGTCCCCTCCCTTTCCAGGATAGACCTGCTTTCTGCACTCTGTGATGACGAGTGTTCTGTGTGTGTTTATTTTAACCTGAGGCTTGAATACTTCCAGAGGGCAGATGGAGATTATTATGTGGATACACGAGGTAAGGGAAAATAATAATAACAGGCGATGTTATGGGAGCCCTTCCTGAGTGCAGACCTCATTCTATGGCCTGACATGAAATTCACCCACCTACCCCAGGAGGTATGTCTAATACTGTCTTGGAACAGAGAGGTGAAGTGCTTGCCTCAGGTTGCACAGCTAGTGAGTGACAGAGCCAGGACAAGAGCCCAGGTCTTTCTGCCTTAGGAGTCAAAGGGTTTAACATACCATTTCCTCGTGGATGAAAATGCCTCGCATTTTGGTCCAGACAGGGGCTGCTTCTAGACCAGTGCTTTTCAAACTTTATTGTGCAAAAGAATCCCCTGGGAAGCTTGTTCAAATTTGGATTTTGATCCAGCAAAGTTTGGGGTTGGGCCCGGGATTCTGCATTTCCAATGAGCTCCCAGGTAATGCAGATGCTGCTGGTCCCTGGGGCACATTTGGAGGAGCAGGATCTGGAGAACATTCCTATGGGTCTTGTAAGGCTTCGTGGGATGGTGGAGTCAGAGAATGGATGCCCCCTCCCCCAGCAATCCCATCAGCACCTCCTGGGTTGGACCCAGCTGCCTGGAGCACCGTCCTGACAAGCCTGGCTGGCCAGATCTCTCCAGCAGGCCCTGCAGGGTGCCCTTGGTGGCCTGCCCCAGCATTTTTCACCTGCCAGTTGGCTGGCAGTTGACAGGCTGACGGTGACAGCTTAGCTGGAGTTCCTGTCCAGAAACGTCTTGAGCTCAGCCAAGGTAAATGCTGCCCCGCTGTCAGAAATGAAGCGCCTGGCAGGCTCCGGGCATGAATAATTGAGGCAGAAGAAACACTGTAACAGCAGATGTTTAGGATGGAGCTGGGGTTGGTTTGGAGGAGGCAGCCTCCACAATCAAAACCTTTCTTGGAAAGGCCCAATAAAATCACCGTAATAGCTCCTACTTAGCGAACACCTACTGTGGACCAGGCACTGGGCTAAGAGCTTACACGGGTATGTTTTGTCTAATCCTTTCAAGAACTCAGTGCGGGAGGTTACTGACGAGGGACTGAAGCTGAGAGGAAAGTAATGTTTGGCACTAACTACTATATAGTGGAGCCAGTTTTTGAACTTGGTCTGTCTGACTCCACAGCCCCTGCACTGACCCTAGAGCAGTGGTTTTCAAAGTGCACTCCATGGAACCCTAAGGGTTCACAGAGGCACTTCCCGCAGGGGCTGCCGTGGGATGGAGGGTGGTGGAGAAGGAAGTGGCCCGGCAGGCTGGGCTCCAGGCCCTTCTTTCCTTCCCCCAGAATGGCCATACTTTGATGTGATTTATGGATTGAGCTTCCATGGAAGATTAATTTGGAAGAAAGGATTTCATGACCAAAAATGTTTGAAATCCGCATCATGCTGCCTCCCAGAACGAATGTGGATTATTGACCAGGGCTTCTTACACGCATTTCAAGGAAACATAGTTCCTTTTGGTGGACTTGCTAAGTAGTCTGGCTCAGGCTATGCCCCCTGTCAGGCCACCCCTGTCCTAGCTTCGAGCCTCCAGGCCACAGCGTCTGGAGGGCTGCTCTCAGGGGGAACGGGACTGCCCCATGGACAGCAGGCCCAACACGCTGACCGGCCTGAACTGGGTGAATTCCTGGGACAAGTTCACCGTCAGGCATGGCCTCTAAACCCTTTTAGGAGTCGCGTGTATATGGATTACAGCGAAGAAGCCCTCACGTTGACCGGCCTAAGGAGGCCTCTCGGGACCTTGCTTGTATTAATTAGGACATAGATTCAACTATTGTAACAAATGCTCAACTGATGAGGGACTTAGGCACGAGTTTATTCTTCTCCCACATGTAATAGTGTGAGTGTAAGTAAGCGGGGGTTGATGTGGTCTCCATGGTGTTGGGGACGCAGCTTCCCTCTGTTTTGCTGCTCTCCCCTCTGCAACACGTGCCTTCTATGCTGTGGTCCAAGATGCTTGCCCATTCCTACTGAGGGCAGCTGTTCGGCTGGTCTAACATTGTCCGGACGTAGTCACGTAGCCCCGCTCAGCTGTAAGGAGGGCTCGGACATGTAGTCAGCTGGGTGGCCATGTGCCTAATGGAAACTAAAGGAAGAAGGAGAGAATGGTTATGGGGAAGCATTTATCCATCTCCGTCATGGGCGGACTTCCTCTGTCAAAACTGGGGGTGTTGGCAGCAGCACGAGCAGGGGCCTGCAGTAACAAACAGGAAGTGCCCCCAAGGTTGGGGGATTTCCACATGACTCGTGCCCTCGTCCCCTCCATAGTCAGTCGAGAAGCCGGCAGTGGGACGCTTGGGTGGCTCAGTCAGTTAAGCCTCCGCCTTCAGCTCAGGTCATGATCCCAGGGTCCTGGGATCGAGTCCCGCATTGGGCTCCTTGCTCAGCCGAGAGTCTGCTTCTCCCTCTCCCCCTTCCCCTACTTGTGTGCTCTCTCTCCACTAAATAAATAAAATCTTTTTTTTTTTTTTAAGATTTCATTTATTTATTTGACAGAGAGAGACACAGCGAGAGAGGGAACACAAGCAGGGGGAGTGGGAGAGGGAGAAGCAGGCTCCCCGCAGAGCAGGGAGCCCAATGCGGGACTCGATCCCGCGACTCCAGGATCATGACCCGAGCCGAAGGCAGTCGCTTAACTAACTGAGCCACCCAGGCGCCCAATAAATAAAATCTTAAAAAAAAAAAAAAAGAAGAAGCCAGCAGTGATGGACTTTCTAGAAGAAAAACATGGCAGCCTGGGTGTTGTCAGGGAAAATTCTCCCAGAGATTGGGTTTCTCACTTCTCTCTTCCCATTCAGATTCTCACTGTCTGTGCTGGGGAAGGACTGTCTGGGGTCTCCCTGGAAGACCCTCTGATCACCCCACGAGCAAGTCTCTTCTGGTTAGTGCCCTTTTGGTTCCGAGGAGCTATTTGAGCTGTGTCAGGAGAAAGGTCTATAGGGAGGAGGTAGAGACCTACCATGGGATCTAAGGGCTAGAGATGACAGACAGACTGATCTCAGCCAGAAACCAGGGCTGCTTTCTTTCTCTCCAGGCCCACCTCTCTTTTTCACTCACCCAGCGTATATTTATTGAAGCCAAATGCATGTAAGGTCTTCCTTCTCCTCTCTATGAACAAGCAGTCACGCTTAGGACAATGCCCTGATAACACAGAGACACCCGTGTCCTACATTTGCTGTCAGGTGGAGCCAGGGTTTCTCTTCCTTGCTTGGAAAGCGTCTCCCTCACCAGCTTCAGTTCCTCAGAGAAGAGCTTGAGGAGTCAGGGGACTTCCTCCTGTGTGCAGGACGTGCCAGCTTTGGAAGGCTTTCCACAGACTTGGATTCCCAGAGGAGGCAGCTGGTTCCTTCCTAAGTGGCTTGTCAGTGCTGAGGGAAGATGCTGTCCTTGTCACCACCCCACACGTTCTCAGCACAACCTCGGGCCCCATCAGCTGCGGGATCCTTGTGACTGAACTAATTCAGCAGGCAGATCCTACCACCTACCATATGCCAGGTGCCAAGCCCTGGGCTAGGGAGGTGGTAGGGGCGAGAAGATGAACACGACACAGTCCCCTCAGCTCTGTGCCCCCTTCTGATACAAGAGAGTTTAACCAATGACTGAAAAGTGGCCCACGTCCCCTTCCAGTGGGAGCAGTTACTTAAACACCCGAGAAACAACGGACAGAGGAAAAGCTTTTGCCTTTGAGCGAGACTGACCTGGTTTCAGAGGGGGCCTATGAGACACCGCCCCAGTCACTCCACCCTTTGCTGTCTTAGCTGAGGCAGCAGAAACACGTTAGCATCTGTTTGGGCTTCTCGAACGACCAGAGCGTGGCTTCTGCCAGGGGGCCCTCATTTCTGACGCTTGGAGGTTTGGCGAAAGCTCTCACCGGGTGAGTCCCCGGAAGCAGGTGATAGAAACCAGACCCTTCTCCAAGCCTCCAAGCAGCTGTTTTTAAACACAGGTCTGCTCCGGTTCCCACGTGGGAGCTGCATTTGGTTGACTCCCACCATAGCTGCCCGTGTCTATTCTCTGCTGTTGTCCTGCTTTGCTTGGTAACACGATCCCATTCCGGTCACCAGAATGTGTGGTGGTAGCAGGGAAACAGGCCTTCGATGACTATGCTTTGTGACTGTTCACTCGTCGGCAAATCCTCCAGTTGGGCATATCCTCTGTGCTTAACCCCCCATAGATAACCATAGATAAAGGCAGACCTCACCCGGGGGGGATGTCTGGTCCTATAGGAGAGGACCGTGGGAGCCCCAGATGGCTTGTGAGCAGAGTGGTGTGGCCTTGCACGTGCTTTAGATTCGTCTGACAGCCGCACGGAGGGCGGGTGGAGGGGTGGGCGGTCTGGAGACTGGAGGGGAGGAACCAGGCGGTGGCTGGGGGGAGGCCCCCTCCCCTTCCACACCATCCTTCTTCTGCTCATCTTCCCCCCCAACCTGGCCCTGACCCCAGGTCCCCAGGGCGTGTCACTTGTCAGAAGAGCAGAGTCTGCCTCTTGGCGGGGGGAGAGAACAGGCATCCTCCGTCCCTGCTCGTGCAGATGGAGCTGGAAGCAAATCTTGGACCTCTGTTCCCCATCCCCACCTGCTGGGCTCCGGGTCTGTTGTGTATGGAGCAAAAGGGCTCCAGAGCAGAGAAGGCTCTCCCCACCCCTCCAGGGGGGCATAGACTTCCACCTCTCCCTGTCCCTGGGAAAGTGCACAGGAATCTAAGATTGGGCCGGCTGGGCAGCTGACGGGTTGGCAGGGAGAGCATGGTCTGCTCTGCTGTGTCCACAGCCCCTGCCACTGGACAGCCTGATTAATGACCCGCCGCGTCCAGGGCTCCTCATGGGCCACCAGCCCCATCTCTGCAGCCGCGGCTCTGCCTCCTTCTCCCCCATGGCTGGCGCTCCCACATGGGCTGAAATGCTACATGGTCCCCTTGCCCGGGCTCTGCCATCCTTTCTGCTATTTCCTGTCCTCTTTTACATCCTGGCCCTACATGCTTCTGTGCGGGAGAGGCTTTACAGAATTATCTCCCAGCCTGCTGTGTTCTGGCTTGTTCTTTATCTGCATTGAGCTCATGGTAGAGGTTAGAAATGTCTCGAAGGAACCACTGCTGCTTCTCTCCTCTTTCTCAGCCCTCTGGTGACTGTCGTGTGGGCCCTGAATTCTCCCTCTGCTTAAGGGTTTGTGTCTGTGTGTCCTACTTGCATAAGTCCACCTCCGTCAGACTAGCAGCTTCCCAAGATCAAGGGTCTGCCTCCATCTTTATTTTTTATTTATCTCTTCATTATTTTTTTGAGGGGTGGGGAGGGGCAGAGGGAGAAGGAGAGAGAGAATCTTTAGCTTTACTTTATTTTTTTTTCAATATTTTATTTATTTATTTGACAGAGAAAGACACAGCGAGAGAGGGAACACAAGCAGGGGGAGTGGGAGAGGGAGAAGCAGGCTTCCCGCCGAGCAGGGAGCCCGATGCGGGACTCGATCCCGGGACTCGAGGATCATGACCTGAGCCGAAGGCAGTCGGTTAACCAACTGAGCCACCCAGGCGCCCGAGAGAGAGAATCTTAAGCAGGTTCCATGCCCAGCAGAGCCCGACACGGGGCTTGGTCTTGCAACCCTGAATCATGACCTGAGCTGAAACCAAGAGTTGGACTCTTAACCGGCTGAGTCACCCAGGCGCCCCTCTGCCTCCATCTTTAGACTGGTGGCTTCTAAGATCCAGTTTTTTCTTTTCCCTGAAGGAGGGTAACCCTGGGCAGTGACTGTCTCCCCTTCGGTCTGAGAGCTCCTTGAAGACAGGAGCGCTGTTTGGGGATACCCTGTCTGTTTCTCGCTGATGCCCCAAGCTGAACTCTGCCTTGGGCGTGTTCTGTAGATACTCAGGGGCTGCAGGGAAAGCCTCCTGGCCTATCTGGAAATGGCAGGGCTGAGCATGGGTACAGCAGGTGTGGATTTGGCTGGGGCCAGAGCTGTTGGGGCATGGCTATGGGCCTGGTACTGAGGTACTATCTGGGGCCAAGGGGAACCCAGGACATCCAGGCTGAAACGAGCCCTCAAGGCCACAGGTCCCGCTCCAGGGAGGGCGGTGACTTTGCATCAGAAGTCTGTGCAGGGAAGGGGCAGAGGATGGCTACTGGCCAGCCTGACTCCTCATACCTCCTGTGGTTTCTGTCTCGGGTGCGAGCAGGAGGACAACCACAACTACTATGTGTCCCGTCTGTATGGCCCCAGCGAGCCCCGAAGCCGGGAGCTGTGGGTGGATGTGGCCAAGGCCAACCAGAGCCAAGTGAAGGTCCACAGGATCCTCTCCAACACCCACCGGCAGGCTTCGGTGAGTATGCCAGTCCCTGGCAGCGCTGCCTTGGGCGGGGAGGCTGGGGACCAGGGCATTCTGCCTGGTCAGTGGGCGTGGTTGTGGCCGGAGGTCCGTAATCCGGGAGGTGCCTTCCAGGGAACCCTGGGGGAGTACTGGCCAGAGTTAAGGTGCCCACCCCTGGTCCTGGGGCCTATCCTGGACATGCCTGCCCCCTGCCCTGTCCAGACAAGCATGGGGCAGTGTGGGTGCCCAGCTTCCTGGCCTACAGCTTGGCCCATGCTGATTCTCTCCCGTGCCCTGCAGAGAGTGGTCTTGTCCTTTGATTTTCCTTTCTACGGGCATCCTCTGCGGCAGATCACCATAGCAACTGGAGGTAAGGCTGTGTTCGTGGGCCTGGGGGAGGTTTGGAGATCTCAGCCAGAACCCAAGGGACCTACCTGGGAAGGTTCATTGGAGACAGGGGTGTACAGATAGACAGTGGAGGGTCCCACATTGGGCTCTCTTGGGACCCCAGTCTCAGGAGGGAGATGAGTGTGTGTGTTGGACCACCTCTGGGACATTGGCTGACTTACGTGTGTGTGTGTGTGTGTGTGTGTCCTTCTGGGCCAGCTCAGGCCAGCGTGGGCAATCCTTGGAGTCCCTGTGCTTCAGTCTGTGAATGAGGGAGGAGGAGACTTCACTGCGAGTCTGGCTCCTGGGATCAGGCTCCTTGTTGATATGAGGAGCCAATCTTAGATTCCTGTGCACTTTCCCAGGGACAGGGAGAGGTGGAAGTCTATGCCCCCCTGGAGGGGTGGGGAGAGCCTTCTCTGCTCTGGAGCCCTTTTGCTCCATACACAACAGACCCGGAGCCCAGCAGGGGGGATGGGGAACAGAGGTCCAAGATTTGCTTCCAGCTCCATCTGCACCGTCCCTTCCTGCACAGGGAAGCAACCCCTCTAGGCCTTCTCTGGTGATTCCTCTGCCTTTATCCGCCCCCCCCCCAGGCTTCATCTTCATGGGGGACACGATCCATCGGATGCTCACAGCTACTCAGTATGTGGCGCCTCTGATGGCCAACTTCAACCCTGGCTACTCCGAGAATTCGACAGTCGCTTACTTTGACAATGGTGAGACCAGATCTCAGAGTTTACATCAACTGGCTCCAGGGCTCACTTGGTCCAGCCCCTTTAGAGGAACCCCAAGTCTAGAGAGGACAAGGGACTTGCCCATGGTCACACAGCAAGGCAGGCTGAGTTCAGTGTCCTCCTCTCTAAGATGGGGACAGGCTGCCTGTGACCAAGCAGGATCTGATGAGATAACAACAGAAAAGCGCTTGGCTCTTAGCAGAGGTGACCAACATTACAGACCTCAATTCTCTTACTCTCACCGGATTGTCCCTTGAGCACCCAGTCTCCGGCCATGCCTGCCTTGGGGCCCTCCTCCCTGCCCTGCCTCCCTGGCCAGCTAGGTCTCTGTTCTCCTCCCCAGGGACAGTCTTTATTGTTCAGTGGGACCACGTCTACCTCCAAGGCCGGGAGGACAGGGGCAGCTTCACTTTCCAGGCAGCTCTGTACCACGATGGCCGCATTGTATTTGGCTACAAAGAGGTGAGTGAGCTTAGCTGCGGAGATGGCTGGGTCTTGGAGTCTTCCATTCAGCAAATATCTGTAGAGAGCCTGAAAATGTGCCAGGTGTAGGCCTCGGTGCTGGGAATACAGCAGTTAATGAGATGGCCGGAGGCCCTGCCCTTGTAGGGCTGTAGGTCTGGTTGGGGAGATAGATGGTAATTGCAGGGACAAATGTAGAATCGCCACTGTGACAAGTGTTCCTAAGCAGAGGTGCCTGGTGCCAGGAGAGCCTTTCACGAGGCTTTTTTTCCCCCCCCTTTTTCTTTTTTTTTCTTCATGAGGATTTTGACCTCAGCAGAGGTCAGGGGAGGCTTCCCTGAGGAAAAGAGTTAAAATCTGCAGGATGCATAGGACTTAAGGAAACAAAGAGGAGAGGGAGAAGCACATTCAAAGGTCCTGTGGCAGGACAGAGCAGGGCTGGTTCAAAGCATTGAAAGAGGGCGCCTGGGTGGCTCAGATGGTTAAGCGTCTGCCTTCGGCTCAGGTCATGATCCCAGGGTCCTGGGATCGAGTCCCGCATCGGGCTTCCCGCTCCTTGGGAGCCTGCTTCTCCCTCTGTTTCTCTCTGTCTCTCATGAATAAATAAATAAAATCTTTAAAAAAAAATAAAAAAATTAAAAAAAAAATAAAGATCAAAGCATTGAAAGAAGACAGCAAGGCTGGAGGGGAGAGAATGGGGGGCAAGATAGGGCAGAGGAACACCCAGCTTTGCCCTTGAGAAAGGTCACTCTGGTTTCAGAGTGCAGAACAGAGTGTTGGTGGCTCAGAGGGAAGGCTGCGGGATGGTTTCGGAGAGAGATGTTGCCAGCTTGGAGTAGGGTGGGGTGAGATGGAGAGAACTGGACAGATTTAAGAGCCAGTGAGCAAGTGAATTAATAGGATTTGGAGATGTGTTAGGTGGAGGAAGGCGGAGATGGAAGAAAGGGGGTGACTCCCAGGTTTCTGGCCTGCACGGAGGTGCCATCCACTAAGAGCAAAGAAAAAAAGGAAATGTGCTGGAGATGGTGTGGGGGAGACTTGCAATTTGGGGGGGCCCATTGGATTTGGGATATCTTTGAGTCCTCCGAGAGGTGCCGCACAGCAGGTGGATGCATCTGGAGCTCAGAGGGGAGGTCTAGGCTGGCCCAAGGGTGTTTAGGGAGGTAGATGGAGCCTCTTCTCCCCTGCTGCAGATCCCTATGTCCGTCCTGGAAATCAGCTCCTCCCAGCACCCCGTCAAAGCAGGCCTGTCAGACGCCTTCATGATTCTCAACCCTTCCCCGGATGTACCAGGTGAGTCCCTAGGGATCCAGCGGAGTTCTCGATGGGCTTGGACTGAGCTCCAACTGAGGGCAGGTGGGGATTGGCAGTGGAGGGAGTGGATGGAGGACAGAGAGCTGAGCAGGAACTGAGGGAAGATGGAGCATAATGAGTTCCAACTTTTCTTCATTAAAGCAGAGGAACCCTTTACACGCCCCGCCCCCGCCGCCGCCTCCCCTGGTGAAATCTCCAGTGGGAGGTGCTGCTCTGGTTTTGGAGGGGAGAGGAGCTACTCAGCACCCCGTCCATTTAGAAAATCTCCAAAATCACCAAATTAGGGTTTTGGGTCCTCCCAGGACACAACTATAATCGCAAACCCATCCCAGGTGATAGGAGTCTCACAGAAGGAAGACAGTCTCAGCCACATTGTTATCTCCCTGTCCTTCGGCAAATCAGATCTCGCTAGCCTCAGTTGCTTCTTCTGTAAAATGGGGGGAGGTGTAGCTGGAACGGCGCTTTTTCCTTCCTGGTCCTCCTCCAGTTCTGATATTTTGGGGGCATCACAGCTCTTTCTCTCCCGCTTCTAAACCCCCTGCTGACTCCCAAGAGGGTCTTGAATTCACATTTCTGGGGGAGGCACTGCAGGCATGCCACCTCCTGGCTCTGACACTTTTGAACCTGAACTCTTCTGCTGTGCAGTGTATGCCAAAGTCCTTCTGTCTAGGGGCGCCTGGGTGGCTCAGGCAGTTAAGCATCTGCCTTCGGCTCAGGTCATGATCCCGGGGTCCTGGGATCGAGCCCTGCATTGGGCTCCCAGCTCAGCAGGGCATCTGCTTCTCCCTGTCCCTCTGCCCCTCCCCGTGTTTCTCTCTCTCTCCCTCAAATAACTAAATGAAATCTTTTTTAAAAAAAAGTCCTTCTGTCTAACCTGCAGGACCCCAAAGAGGAGCAGACCCTTGTCTGTTCTCCTCTATCCCTCTCTGTACTTGATGGGGCTAGGGGATATTCTGAACTCCACCCTAGCCACGCCAGGCCAGATGAAAGGACGTGGGTGGAAGGCACCAAAGAGAGGCAAGGCACCACCATTCTGGGAACTCCAGGGATTCCAGGGGAAGTATCTTCCCTGCATCTGTTGGTTGAGTTCAATCAATACACATGTTCTGAGTTTCTACTCTACACTATGTTCTGGGTGCTCTTGAGATACAATGAAGAGGAAGTCATGGAGGGATTCATCCTCTGAGCAGAGCCTCTGTCCCTAACGGAAATCTGAGGGAAGGGACCAGGGCTCATGTTACAAGCCTTTATCCAGCACCTTCCATGTGCAAGGTTCAGTCCAGTGTGAGGGGCTTGGCTCTGGAGTTGGAAGCATGGAGTCCAAACTCTCTGCAAGCATCTGACCTCTGGCAAACCACTTATCCTCTTAAAGTTTATTTCTTTATCTGTAGTTGGGGATGTAAGTGGTTCGTACCTGCTAAGGTATTGTGAAAATGAATGCAATGATGCACGTGAAGCGTTCAGTCCGACTCTGGCTCATCGAGTCTGTGAGTCCTGCTTTAGGATATCTTCCTAAGCTAGCCTTTAGCACACGACACAGTGTTTGATAGTCTAGCAAGACATCTGGTACGGTAGCAAACAGTGCAGAATAAGAGCATGTGATGTCCCCATGCTGGTGTGTCGCGGGTCAGATGCCACGCCCACAGGACTTTCACATGACTTTTGTAGCTAGTGGGAAAACAATCATGTGTACATGGGGGGGGGGAAGTTTCCCAAACTCCCCCCCCCCATGTACACATCACCTTTGAGTTTTTTGCCATTAACATGAATTACTGTTCTGTTATTATGAATGCTTTTCTTTCTTTCTTTTTTTTAAGATTTTATTTATTTGTCAGAGAGAGAGAGAGAGAGAGAGCACCAGCAGGGGGAGCGGCAGGCTGAGGGAGAAGCAGGCTCCCTGCTGAGCAGGGAGCCTGATGCGGGACTTGATCCCAGGACTCTGGGATCATGACCTGAGCCGAAGGCAAATGCTTAAACCAAACCGACTGAGCCACCCAGGCGTCCCTATGAATGCTCTTCTTTATCCTAATCTATAAAATGATATTTTTGCACAAATAAGTGTACCTGGTCTAAAACTCAAAAGATACAAAAGTTTGTATAGAAACAGGTTTTGGGGGGCAATGGGGGAAAAAAAAAGAAAAAATTAGGTTTCTCTCCCATACCTGACCCCTGTCCCTAGTTTTCCTTTCTGGAGGCAACCCCACTACTGGCTTATTTCTAGAGCTGTAAGCCTACAGGTAAGCATACGTTTGGATATTTAACACAAACGATGGTATACGGTGCCACTGTTCTGCCCTTGAACGAAGTCTATCCTGCCCATCATTCCATATCAGCTCACACCTCATTCTTTTTAATAGCTACTTGATAGCCTGTCGCACAGATGTACCTTAATTTAGCCAACTCCCTGGACATAGGCTTTACAGCTGTTTCCCATTTTTGCTACAACAAATAATGCTGCAGTGAACATTCTTGCAAGTAGCTATTTTTATGCCCCGTTGTATTCCCTCAAGATAAATCCCCACTACTCCTCCTGCCCCTCCCTGACCTTCCCTGAACACTCAGTGCTCTAGCAAGCGGCTCACCGAGACCCTGCTCCATAGCCCAGTTCTCACTGGCTGGTGAACGCCTGCACTGAGCTGGCTGCTACCTAGTTCAGTATCTCTCCGATTGTATTAGTTAGCTCTTGCTGCATAACAAATTATCCTGAAATGTAGCAGCTTAAAACAGCAAACATATTATCAGCCCAGAGTTTCCGTGGATCGGCATGGCTTTGCTGGGTCCTCTGGTTCAGGCTCTTGCCCAGGTGGCTCTCAAGGTGCTTTGCCAGGTTACAGTCATCTCAACCACCGATTGGGGTGGGGGTCTGCTTCCAAGAGCTCTCACATGGGTGTGGGCAGGATTGACTTCCTTGAGGAGGCCCCCCTCGGTTCCCGCCATGTGGACCTCCCCATAGGAGAGCTGGCTGGCTTCCACCAGAGCAAGGCAAGCAAGACAGCCATAGAGGGTGGGCAAGACAGAGGCCAGCCTTTTTGTAACCTGATCTCAGAAGTGCCATCCCGTCACTTTCGCCGTATTCTATGGGTTAGAAGCAAGTCACTAGGTCCAGCCCACACTCAGGACAGGATTCCACTGGGTGTCAATACCAGGAGCTGGGGCCACTGGGGGCTACATTGGAGGCTGTCTGATTACCACGCGGATTATCATCCCATCCCCAGGCTCTGAGCTTTATCTTATTTGGTCATCCTCCCAACACTGCAAGTGAAGTCTCTACTTTCTAAATGAGGACACAGAGGCTCAGAGACTTGTGAAGTGACTTTCTTGTAATCACACAGCTCCGAGAGAGAACTGAAACCCAGATCTTCCTTTTTTTTTTTTTTTAAATGCTGGGGTCGACCTTTGAGACTTTCTAAATCTAACCCAGCCTCATTCCAGCTGGAGGGTGAATCCTTTCCTCCTCAGCTCCCCAAACACCCACAGCCCTATATGCGCACATCCCAGGCTGTTTTACGGGATGGGCAGTTCTTAATGCCCAGGTACCCACCACCCGTGTGCCTTACGGAACCCCGTCCGTCTCATTGGTGCCTCTCTCACAGGGCTTTGTGGGCTGGCGGGGTCTCAGGAAATGTGTGTTGGATCCAGCTGTTGTATGAGGCTGAATTAGAGGAAGTCACATCCCTCCAGGGAGTGTCTGCATCTGAGCTTTGTCAGTGATTCTGGAATGAAAGGCTGTTTTAGAGCAAGCCAGGGAGATGTGGGGAGGCGGAAAGAGGGGCAGGGGAGGAAGCACAGCCCACCTGCAAAAATAGCAGGCTAGTTGCGCCTGCTCTGATTATGTCATTCTCTGGCCCCTCGTTGCTGCAGCATGAAGTCAAAATCCTTAACGTGGTGTTCAAGGTCCTGCGCAGCTGACACAGCCTTCATCACCCACCACTCTCTGTCGGGCATCACTGGTCTGCATGCCCTGTTCCCCAAACGTGCCAAGGGCTGGCCGGTGAATGCCTGCACTGAGCTGGCTGCTACCTAGTTCAGTATCTCTCCGATTGTATTAGTTAGCTCTTGCTGCATAACAAATTATCCTGAAACGTAGCAGCTTAAAACAGCAAACATATTATCAGCCCAGAGTTTCCGTGGATCGGCATGGCTTTGCTGGGTCCTCCGGTTCAGGCTCTTGCCCAGGTGGCTCTCAAGGTGCTTTGCCAGGTTACAGTCATCTCAACCACCGATTGGGGTGGGGGTCTGCTTCCAAGAGCTCTCACATGGGTGTGGGCAGGATTGACTTCCTTGAGGAGGCCCCCCTCGGTTCCCGCCATGTGGACCTCCCCATAGGAGAGCTGGCTGGCTTCCACCAGAGCAAGGCAAGCAAGACAGACATAGAGGGTGGGCAAGACAGAGGCCAGCCTTTTTGTAACCTGATCTCAGAAGTGCCATCCCGTCACTTTCGCCGTATTCTATGGGTTAGAAGCAACATCTAGAAGTCCACATCTCCAGGACACAGTTTTTTTTTTTTTTTTTTTTTTTAAGATCTTATTTATTCATTTGACAGAGAGAGAGAGAGAGAGAGAGGACAAGCAGGGCGAGAAGCAGACTCCCTGCTGAGCTGGGAGCCCGACATGGGGCCATGGGGCCATGGGACCCAATCCCAGGACCTGGAGATCATGACCTGAGCTGAAAGCAGATGCCCAACAACCTGAGCCACCCAGGTGCCCCTCTATGAAAGGGCACCTTGTGTAAAATGGCACCCATTTCAACCCTTTTGTCACTTGGCAAAATTCTCATCATCCGTTGGTCCAGCTCAGATGTTGTCTGCTCCCTGAGGCAGAGCTCATGGTTTCCTCAGGCCCCTTCTCCCCAACTGGCCATGGGCTCCTTGGGGGCTCACCGTGGCCCCAGGGCTTAGCTCAGTGCCTGCGGCAGGGCAGGCGCTCAAAAAAAGAGGACTAGGGCAAGAGTGGGTGCCCCTGAAGGGAATGGGAGCAGCAGAGACCTTCTCCTCTGCCCTCTGGTGACCCCAAATGAGAACAGAGGCCTGATGCCACTTGAGGTGGAGGAAGTACTTTAGTAATTAATTGCATCTCTCTCTGTCCAGCATTTAGCCTGGCTCCGAGCATAGACTTTAGGAGGAATATTGAGGTGTGGATGGAGCATATTCATATGCAAGCATTTTTCTGGGACAGCATCCGTGGCCTTCATTGGGTTTTTAAATGGGCCACCACCTCTGCTTTGGGCAGTGATGGATTTTATGTGGCTGAGAAGTCAGATTCCTCTGGGTCTGCTATTCAACCCACAAGTAGGGAATTAGTTTGGATTAGGCTGAGCTGCAGATAACAGTAAATCCCAAATAACCATGGCTTCAATGAGATACAAATTCAGGGACAGCTTTCTGGTCTGCAGCTCCTATTATTATCACAGATATTCCTATTGTCCAAGCCTCCCTGGGACACCGCCACCAGAATGGATGGTATCACTGTCTTTGTACCCAAGCCCCTCCCTGCCTGGAGTGCAATGAGAAGTGGAGGCTGGTTTCCCCACTGTTCCAGAATCCCCCAGACACTGAACTCAGTCTGGTGTCTGGTCTGCAGAACTGACTCTCTCCCCAGGCTCCACTTTCCTCCCACCCCTGCCTGAGGGTGGGGGGGGGGTGGGGAATTCAGCACAGGCTCACTCTTGGGGTTGAGAGAAGGAGATGCTGCAAACAGCCAGAGTTTATCTTACCATTATTTCCTTACATAAACTGCTACACCGGCTTTGCAGCAGAGAGCCTGCAGGGCATGCCTGATGCAGAGAAAAGATCGATGGGCAATTAGCAGCAGCTTTTTGCAGAGGCTCGCAAAACATACAAGGTAGCTTATAGGCTCTTTATTTGGCCTCTGGGGCCCCCAGAAGTCAATAAAATTTCCTCTATTCATTTGTTTAAGAAACTCTTTCTTGGGGGGGTGCCTGGGTGGCCCAGTCGTTAAGCGTCTGCCTTCGGCTCAGGTCATGATCTCAGGGTCCTGGGATCGAGCCCCGCATCGGGCTCTCTGCTCGGCCAGGAGCCTGCTTCTCCCTCTCCCACTCCCCCTGCTTGTGTTCCCTCTCTCAAGTTGTGTCTCTCTCTGTCAGGTAGATAAATGAAATCTTTTTTTTTTTTTTTTTTTTAAGAAACTCTTTCTTGGGGCACCTGGTGGCTCAGTTGGTTAAGCATCTGCCTTCGGCTCAGGTCATGATCCCAGGGTCCTGGGACTGAGCCCCGCGTCACTCTCTGCTCCGTGGGGAGTCTGCTTCTCCCTCTCCCCTGCTTGTGCTCTCTCTTGCTATCGCTCGCTCTCTCTCAAATAAATAAATAAAATCTTAAAAAAAAAACCCTCTTTCTTTCATGGACAGGATAAAAGCAACTTTAGTGTAGCCAATGTCAAAACTGACAGAGGTTCTGAATTAGTGGAATCAGTTAATGAGGATTTCATTATTCAGGACTCCAAATTGTAGCCCACCCCTTGGGATATGGGACCCCCATTGTGCTCACCTCTGGGGTCCCCTGCTGGGACTCCATTTATGATCATTGAATGAATAGTCAAATGAGCAAGGAAATACATGAACGAGGGACGCCTGGGTGTCTCAGTCAGTGTAGCGTCTGCCTTTGGCTCAGGTCGTGATCCTGGGGTCTTGGGATCGAGCCCCGCATCAGGCTCCCTGCTCAGCGGGGAGTCTGCTCCTCCCTCTGCCCCCCCCCGCTTGTGCTCTCTCTCTCTCTCTCTCTGTCAAAATAAATAAATAAAATCTTTTTTAAAAAAGGAAATACATGGAAAAAACACAAACTTTTCCCAAAACTACCATCTTATATTTTTTGTAGTGGAACCACCTATTTTGGAGGGCAATTTGTGGCAGGACTAGTCAGTCTGATTTCTTCTGACCCATCCAACTCTTCCCCACCAGTGTCTGGTTTTGAAACAAAATGGGACATGTAAACCTCTCTTTTGAGCCGCGAACGTCTCTTGTTTAGGCAGAAGCGCTTCCCGCTTCTGGATCTTAGTATTTCTGAATCTTTGATGAGTGGAGGCAGAGATAAAAACAGAACGTCTCAAACTGCCAGAAATGTGGCTTTGGCGTGGCCTCTCTGTCTTGGTTCCAGAGGGATCTGTTGGTCATGCAGATGGATGTCATCATCCTTGGGCGAGCCCCAGATGTTGGCGAGATAATCCAAAAGCAAATAACTCAGGCAGGGATATTAAGAGTTCTGTTTATAGAGAAATAAAAATATTACCAAAGCCATACACTCAAACAAGTGCAAGTTGGCCGTTGAAGTGAGCAAATATTTTTAATCAGAGGTCTATTTCCGCACACCCACCCTCATCTCCCTTCCCACCGTACTCATCTCCCCTGCCCTGCGGTAGGGCCATCAGTGACAGTCTTTGGAGCACCTGTGACCCTGTCTGGCTGCGTCCTTCCTTGAAGTACACCCCCAGCTTTGGTTCCTCGGCCCAGGTGGTGGGGAGACCCATCCCTAGATTCTGGTGTGAGGTTGGCTGGGAGCCTTGCCTTCCCCGGTTGCTGCTTGTGGGTCTCTATCCCTGAAATCGGCCTCCTTGACAAGTTCATGTCTCCATTCATGCCCAACCCTGACTCCATTTCACCTTCCTTCCCACCCTGGGGACAAGCTCTCCTCTACATCCTTGCAGGTGGAGAGATCTGGAAAGCCAGGTCTCCTCCCCTTTGAGCTCTAAGGTGGGAAGGGGCATGTCTGGCTGCAGAGCCCATTGGGGGCTGCCCTTTTGAGAAAGGCCATAGTCTGGTGGGCTGGGGAGGAAGGGCGTTCTTCCTTAAGGCTGTGGACTGAAGTTATAATAAGTTGCTGAGGGTTTTGTGACTATCTATAATCCACTCATTCATTCACAGTCATTTTTTGAGGCCCTGTTATGTGCGGGGCCTGGTGCTAGGGACTGGGGGATGGAGGGAGCTCACAGCCTGGTGGAGTAGGTGGCCAGCAAAGTCAATATTGATGGAGTGGTGTAACAGGTGACACTGGACATCGTGCAGGGAGCTGTGAAGCTCAGAGGAGGGGCCACTAACTGTGCCCAGGGAGAGTGGAGAAGCCTTCAGGGAGGGCTTGGCCTTTGAGTTGAGTCTTGAGGGAGGAAGCAGATAAGGAAGAAGAGTTTACATAGACTCTAGACCCGATGGTCTCAGGCCCCTTGGAAGACCTGGAATTTCACTTTGTTTTCTTCCCTTTACATTTTAGTGCTAAAAGGGGTGATTTTTCAGAAGGAGAGATGGCCCTTGGGGGTGGTGTGTGGGACAGAGCTGTGGCAGGCTGCCTGGGTGTCCTCTATCTAGATGTCCCACATCCCCTAGGCTCACTCAAATCCCAGGCCAGCTTCCCATAGCAATTGGTGCCACACGGGGAGGGCCCTGCAGCGCATATGGACCTTTATTAAAGATTAAAGATTAAAAACTGAGCAGAAAAATTACAGAAAGCTGACCTTCCTCACCCCAATCTTTTCCAGACCCCACTCCTGCTTGGCAACGGGCCTTTCTTGTACCAAAAAAATTGTGTGTGTACAGGGCTCTGTGAGCCTCACTCCCTCAGCTTTTGACGGAGGAGTCTCTCCTCCCTAGGACCTTGGTAAGCCTGTAGACATCGGGCAGTGACTGCCTGAGATATATGAAGCTTTCTTCTCAGCCCCTTCCCTTTCAGACTTAGGCTTACTTAGGAAAACAATAAGCACACAATTACTCCATCTTTGGGATGTTGGCTTAATTATTTATTTTTACTGAAACATTGTAAATGTTTCCTTTCTACCCTTTCAGAAACACAAATACAGTGGTTCCCCCCCCCCCTTATCTGCGGGCACACGTTCCATGATCCCCAGCGGATGCCTGAAACCAGGGGTAGCACTGAAGCTTATAGATACTATGTTTCTTCCTATAAACACATACCTATGATAAAGTTTAATTTATAAACTAGGCACAGTAAGAGATTAACAACAGTAACTGGTAATAAAACAGAGCAATGATAGTAATGTCAGGTTATAAACGTTAAGTGAATGTGGTCTGTCTCTCTTACTATACTGTACTCACTCTCCTTTTGTGAGGAGATGGAGGGAGTTGAGTGGCGTGGCTGACGGCGGGGGAGGGGGGGTGGGGGGGGGGGGGGGAGGGGAGGGGGGGGGGGGGGTGGTCACAGACCGTGAAAGCAAAGCCGCGGATGCGGAGGATGACTGTAAAGAAACCAGGAGCTACGGGGGCGGGGACCCTTGTGTAGAGTCAGGAGAGCAGAGTGACCACGTCTCTTCCCGATGGTGTGTCCAGTGACTCCAAATTGGTAGCTTGAAATCAGCATGGGGAGTATTTAGACCACAGAAGTCAGCAAATGCCACCAGTCAGGGCTCATTCACCGCATAGGACGACCTTTCCCGGACATTCTGCCCTTGGGCATGTTTCAGGGGCTGACGCGCGCATCACCGCTCTCTAGCACAGCAGTGTGGTCTGGTAGGAAGAGAGCACCAGACCAACTGCGGTTCAGTCCTGGGTTAAGTAGGAGGCATCGATTCCGAGATCAGGGATAAACCAATGATAGAAACGAAGATGAGATGTTCTTTTAAGCAGATTCAGGAGGAGGGGGGGGGCACCCGGGGTGGGGGGGCACCCAGCACAGGACATCCTTCCTTTCACAGCCGGGCCTGATGAGCTGTGCTGCCACCCTGGGGAAGATTCCTCCAAAGCACCTTCAGCAGAAAGAGTAACTTACATCCCTGCCTACTCGCGGCTTCCAGTACCAAAAACCCAGCTCAAATTAGCTGAAGTGGAAGGGGGAATATGAAGTAGCCCAAAGAACAAAAAGGAAGAACTGAGAGCCAGAGAGACAGGAACCAGGGCAGGTCCTGGGACACCAGAGGCTGGAGAGCCACTCTTATGTTCTGCTTCATGAGGCTTGTGCGTGAGATTGGACCTGGGGCCATTCATGGACTTGGAGGTTATATTTTCTCTGCTTCATTGCTAGAAAGCAAAGGGCCTTTGGGTTACAGTTGAAAAGTCCCAGAGAAGGTCTCTGATTGGTCCGCTTGCATCACATGCCCAGCCCTGGACCAATCACTGTGCAGCCAGGGAGGAAGGCTCATGAAGAAAGATGGTAGCTCCGGTGCAGCTCACGTGTAGGAATGGACTCGGGGTAGTTCCCCAAAGGGAGTGCTGTTTCCAAAAGGAAGAAGGGGTGCTGGGCAGGCTGAACACTACAAGACTCCTTCCCCTTGTAGGGAAATTCATTCACAAAGCTCGGAGGCTGGCTGCTGGCCTTTCAGAGCCTAAGGAACCCCCCCCCACCCCGCCCCGCCCAAATCACGGTCCTCGGGTGGGTGTGGGTATACAGTGGGATGTATCAAAGCATCTCAGATTGTCATTTTAGGAGAAGTCTTTTCTTCTACAATTCCACTTTTTTCCTCCCAAGTGTGTTGTAGCAGGTGTTTCTGTCTTTCCACATCACAGACAAGAAACTGAGGCCCTAAGATTGGGAGCAGAACTCGAATCAGAACTCAAGTCTTTTGACACCGACGTACTGCAAGGGAGTTACTGCAGGGACTGAGGCAGAACATAAGCCCAGCCCCTGGCTGCCTGGCCCTGAAGCTCGCTCTGGCTTCCATCCAGGACAGGAGAGGTTCTCCAAGTTCAGCCTGTGCATCTGCAGACATTTGCAGAGTGCTCACTGTGGGTCAGGTTCAGGACCAGATGCTCACAGTCTAATGGCCCTAAATAGACCCTAATGACCCCACATATGGGGAGTGCAGTGGGAGCAGGGTGCCTGGCCTGGGTAAAGAAGAGGAGGGAGCTGGCGAAGGAAGGCTGCTCGGAGGAAGTAGCTCTGAGCTGGATCTGGAAGGATGAGCTAGACAAGGAGAGAAGGGATGGAAGAACATTATGGGTCAAGGGAACAGTAGCTGTGAAGACACAGAGCCATGCAGAAGCATGGGAGCTCCTATGTCTTGACCTCAGGGGCAGCCAGGCCTCTGTGTGGAGTAGTTTGACCTGTTGACAATACAAAGCTCTTCTCTCAGGGTCAACTCCTGTCCTGTCTCTCTGTAGCTTCAAGATCATTGTCCCAGGTTGATGAGTTTCTTCCTGCCCCCAGTGGCTGCATCCTGACTCCCTGATCCACTTGCTGCAATCTCTTGCCCACCTATCAGGCTCCAGGTACAAGCCTCGAAGGCCTCTGGCCATGAGATGCTCTGCCTCTGTTTCAGAATCTCGGCGAAGGACCATCTTTGAATACCATCGTGTGGAGCTGGATCCCAGCAAGGTCACCAGCACATCAGCCGTGGAGTTCACCCCACTGCCCAGTGAGTAGGGGTCGTCCCCACCGAGGGAGGGCATTCCACTGTCCTGGAAAGAGCTTCATAGTCAAACAATCTGGGTTCCATTCCCAGGCCCACCACTGACCCCTGTGTGGGTATGGCTGCCTAATTTCTCTGGGCTGCCATTTCTCATTTGTCACATGGGCCTAACCCCACTTCCGTCCCAGAGCTATGGTAAGGGTCAGAAGCAGGGTAGGTAGAGTTGAGGACAAATGTCAGCTCTGACACTAACTGGCATATCCCGGGCCTGGGTCGTGGTTTGTACTTGATACATGACAGCTATGGTTATTGACACACAATTAAGACCTAGGAAAGGTGTACCCCTGAGAATTTTTAGACTGAGCCCCCAGGAAAGGTAATCCAGGAACTGAATGAATCGGTCCTTACATTTCTTTTTTTTTTTTTTTAAGATTTTATTTATTTATTAGAGAGTGAGCGAGAGAGAGAGAGAGAGAGTGTGTGCAAGTTGGGGGAGGGGCAGAGAGAGAGGGAGACGCAGACTCCCCACTGAGCAGAGAGCCTGAGATGCCAGGGCTCAATCCCCGGATCATGACCTGAGCCGAAGGCAGACCCTCAACCGACTGAGCCCCCAGGTGCCCCTTCGGTCATTACATTTCTTGTTGCATTTTCCTTAGAGGAGGAGTAATGCCGGAGTCCACAGGCAGGAGGCAATAAAGGGATTTAGCCAGCAGTCCTCCAAGACCCATGGCTCGGCCCTCCCCCGTGCCCCACTCACCTGCAGTTGAGGCCATATGTCCATGACCAAGGCTCCAGCTACTGCTGTGGACCCCACCGGACCGGGGTTGGATGCTCTTCAGGATATGGTCAGGGCAGCTGGGGAGAGCGAGGGAGAGGACAGGACTCCTGTTCTGGCATTTTTACTTTCTTTTTATTTTTTTAAAGTTTATTTATTTATTTAAGTAATCTCTACACCCATCGTGGGACTCAAACTCATGACCCTGAGATCGAGTCACATGCTCTCCAGACTGAGCCAGCCAGGCGCCCTCGTTCTTGCGTTTTTTGTTTTTTTTTTAAAGATTTTATTTATTTATTTAATTGACAGAGAGAGAGAGAGAGAGAGAGACAGCATGAGGGGGAACACAAGCAGGGGGAGTGGGAGAGGGAGAAGCAGGCTTCCCGCTGAGCAGGGAGCCCGATGCGGGGCTCGATCCCAGGACCCTGGGATCATGACCTGAGCTGAAGGCAGTCGCTTAACCAACTGAGCCACCCAGGCGCCCCGTTCTTGCATTTTTGAAAGAGAGTTTTAATTTCCTCTCCTGTCTCACAGTACCTGCTAGTTTCCCTCTGAAGCAGTGGCCTTCTCCCTGCTTTCTGGGGCCTTTCTTGCCTTGCCTTCCCCTGCTTCCTCTTCCCTGGGGGTTCTGGGAGCAGGGGGGTGGAGAAAGAAGAAGGGGAGGAGGAAAGTTCTTGAACACTAGGCCTGTCTCTGCAGGGCTCAGCAGGTGTCTTCCCCTGGGAAAGAGGAAGGCCACAGACATCATGGGGTCGCAGGATTAGGACCCCTTGCAGATCACAGCCCCACCCCCACCGCAGCTGCCCTCTCTCTTAGGCAGGAGAGACCTGGGGCCTGAGAAGCAGGGGTTCCTCAAGGACTGCCGAGGGCAAACCTCAAGTCCTAGGACTTGAATAAACTGCACTTGGGAGCAAGGACATCCAAGGGCAGGGTAACTGCCTGGGCGGAAGTGAAGCGTCCTGGGAATCATTTCTGGGTCACTGTCTGTACATTTCAGCCACTTCCCACCCCTCCAGTGAATTTGGTGAGCGTTTAATAGCTCGCAGGACGTCTGAAATGCAGATAAGAAATAAAGGTCAGTGGGTTGTACGCATACCCCACGGAGGCTCCCAGGCTTTTTTCTCATGGCCGGTTTGCCTGGAGCCTTCTAAGGGGCCTCCGGAGCCACTGGGAATGAGCAGGCCATGGGATCCCATGTGGGGGCCCCTGTGGGTGTGGCTGGTGGGGCAGGGGGCAGTGCTGCCAGGGCTAGGATTTGAGCCCCTGGAAGGCCGGTTAACTTGGTCCTGAGAAAACTCAGCATCCCCCAGTGCAGGATTTCTCTCTTACCTTTGGGTAGGAGAGGACTTAGCCAAGATTGGTCCAGAGGTGCGGATGGGCTATCTCCAAGCCATTATACTCTGTGGCAGGTTCGTCCGGGTCCCTCTTCTAGAAGACACTCATGAAAGGCTGAGAGTGGGAGCTGAAGCAGGGAAGCCCACCCGTGGGACCTCAAGGCTAAGCGCTCAGGCTTTTGGCTCCCACAGACCTCAGTTCAAGCCCAGACCACCACTCCTAGCTCCAAGACTATCTCTAAGCCTCAGTTCCCTCCCTTGTAAAATGGGGATAACAAAACCACCCAGGGACCAATTCCATAAACATTGGTCAACTGCTTACCACGGGCTTGTGATGGGGTGCTGTTCTAGAACGTCTGGATACAGCAGGGGACAAAACAGCCGGAGAGCTCCATTCTATTGAAAGGATACAGTGCCACCTACAGCCAGTCGCTCCCACAGTGACTGAAGGTGACACGCTGTGCCCACAACAGCTTTGCTCCCACCCCCCCACGGCTGGTTCCCAGCTGCCATCTTGCTGGGGGTACATGGAATGCAAACTGGCTCCCTCATTAATGGATTGCAGTAGAGTCCCGGGAAGACTCACATAGCGAGGAAATGTGTGTGATGGCTATTGAACGAGTGGTTATTTTTCTGAGTCAGTTGTCACTTCTGCTGCTAGCGGTGTCTTCTGTTCCATTCAGCTGCTCATCAGAGGAACCCTTCTACTGCACATGCTTATTCTGGGTGAGGGCCTGCGTTTCCTTGGGTTAAAACGCCCAGGTTTGTGGCAGCTGCTTGCCACCCAGAGGTCATTCTGGTTCTCTTCAGAGTAGCGCTCAATTGCAAGCGAACAATGCTTAAAATCCAGCCCCCATACCTCCTGCCTCCCGCACCCCCCCCGCCCCCGCCCCTGCCCCGGCCTCTCTGCTCCCGGGCTTGGCTGGCGCCAGAGGGGTCCGCGCACCATCCAGCAGCCCGCTCCCACCAACTCCCCTGCTCTCGGGCCCTGCCCTGCCCCGGGCCAGACCCCAGCTGTTGTTCCTCCTCGTTCCTGTCACCCTCAGCTTGTCCACTCTGCCCAGCCCGTTAGCGTTCTGGTTGCTGCTGGGAACACGGCTGAAATGGGCTCCTCCTGGGCCTCTGCGCGCAGGGGCTTTTCTGCTTGGACTTCTCCTCCTCCAGGAGAGCCGCCAGGCTTGCTTCCTCCTTTCTCCCAATCTCTGCCCAAATGACCTCTCCTCAGAGGCCCTCGCCAACCTTCCCGTCTCCCTGTTGTGCACCGCTATTTTTCACAGCCCACTGCCAGAAGCCCTAGTGCAGACTTCGCTGTCTGTGTACTGTAGGTCGTCTCCTGCTCTAGACTCCAGGCTCCGGGCAGGCAGCGCGTCTGTCTGTCTTTCCCTGTTCACCACTGTATCTCCAGCAGCTGGGACAGGGTCTGTGGCAGGTGCTCAATACATAGTTGTTGAAAGATTGCCTCGGGGCGCCTGGGTGGTGCAGTCGGTTAAGCATCCCACTCTTGGTTTCGGCTCAGGTCATGCTCTTGGGGTCCTGGGGTCGAACCCCGTGGCAGGCTCTGCACTCAGCTTGAAGTCTGTTTGAGGATTTTCTCTCTCCCTCTCCTTCTGCCCCTCCTCATGCTCACGCGTGCCCTCTCTCTCTCTCTCTCAAATAAATAAATCTTTAAAAAACAAAGAGGAATGAATGCAAGCATGAATGAACAAGTAGACGAATACCTGGTCGGTACATTGAGGGGAATGAGTAAGACCACAGTCAATCACAAGCAGCATTCGCAGGGCTCGCCGCATGGCCAGCACTCATACAGACCCTCGCTTGGTGTCACCTCATCTCCTCCTCACTGCACGTCTGCCCAGCAGAGAGCATCAGGATCCCTCTTTTGCAAAGGAGGAACTGAGGCACAACAGGGGTCAGCAACTCCCCAAGCGAGATGTAAACCCAAGTGAGCAGAGACACCCATATACTCCCTGGGGTAGCTCACTTCCAAGTGGAGAGGGAGAAGAAAGGGATGCGATTATGAATGCCTGGTTTACCCCCACGGACCAGTGCTCAGGCTTCCCTGGGGGGTGAGTGAGGAGGCAGAGACAGGCCAGGGGACGATCCTGGCACCAATCCCCCCACAGGGACCGAATGAGTGCTCCCAGCTAGCACTGGCTGGGGGGCAAGCCAGAACATCTTAAACATCCTTTTCTGTGATTATAGCCAACAAGTGTATTATAAACATTAAACTTATTAGAAGACTAGCTCTTGTTCCTGTCAGGAGAGGAAACAGTAATCATGTGACATAGTAGCGTAGCTAACCCTATAATGGCAATTCTTTTTTTTTTTTTAAAGATTTTATTTATTTATTTGAGAGAGAGAGAATGAGAGAGAGCACATGAGAGGGGGGAGGGTCAGAGGGAGAAGCAGACTTCCCGCAGAGCAGGGAGCCTGATGCGGGACTCGATCCAGGGACTCCAGGATCATGACCTGAGCCGAAGGCAGTCGCTTAACCAACTGAGCCACCCAGGCGCCCCCTATAATGGCAATTCTATTGCGATATAAAGGTGTCAAATCAATGTCATACACCTTAAACATATACAGTGTTATATGTCCGAAATATCTCAATTAAGACAAAGTATCCTTCTCAAGCCTGTAATTGTGGGCAATAGCCCAGCAGTATAACTTCCCGGGCTAGGTGAGATCCCTTTGTCCATGCTTCGAGGCCCCTGTAATTTTCCTTCACAAGCCTCATCACAACGATAATTACGTGGTTATGTTTGCTTGATGATCTGTTTAGTGTCTGTCTGCCCATAGGACTGTAAGGCCCAAGAAGGCAGGCACTGGGATTTACTGCGCAATCCCCAGCACCAGCTCAGGGCCTGACCCCCTGGGGACGGAAGGAGGAAGGAGGAAAGTGGGGGGAGGAAGAGATGGAAGAATCTAGGGCTGGACTCAAGTGAGGGTGGCATTAATGACCTCCGGGGTCCCTGCTAGTCAGAGACTCCGGAGTTCTGTAAGGGCCCAGCACTGGGGAGAGCTGTGCCTTTTGGAGGTCCCTGGAGGTCCACGGAGGGTCTGAGGGACTGCCACCTTCTCTCTCGCAGCCTGCCTGCAGCATCGAAGCTGTGACACCTGCGTGTCCTCAGACCTGCCCTTCAACTGCAGCTGGTGCCACGTCCTCCAGAGGTTTGTGCCCTGGCTGAGCCTCTGGTTCCCACAGGCGGACTGTGGAGGAGGGGCAGAGGGTGACATGGCCCCCCTCCCCGCCTCGGCCTCATTGCCAACATGAGAGCCTCTCTAGCCAGTCTACTGTGCCCCCTAGGACAAGAATGTCGCAGAAGTGAGTTTTTCCCTGAGGCCTGCGACCGATCAAGGTGACTGTGTAGCAGGGTCCCTGTGCGGACGCTAGGTTTCTGGAAGACCATCCAGGGATCCCATCTACGGCAGCTCCTCTTCACACCCCAGAAGGGTCGGTTCATCCTAGGGCAGGGCTTCTCAGAGAATGGCCCACAGCTGTGAGGATCCCAGAATCAGCTAGGTCTTGTGTCAAATATGCAGATTCCTGGGCCCTACCCTGGATCAGGATCTCTGGGAGGGAAGCCCAGGAGCCTGCATCTCAACATGGTGCCTCATCTGCAAACAAGCGTGAGACCTGCCATCTCCAAAGTCCCATTGCCATTGGATGAGAGCCCCATGACCCCACCTTAAGATCTTTGTCAGGCTGTAATGGGGTTTCCTGAAAATCGGGGCTATGGAAATTGCAGGCATCTGTGGAAGGTTGGGGCGGGCTACAAAGCTGTGTTTGCTTGGTTTTGGAAACAGGCAAAAATTCCGGATGAGATTCGGGTTCAGGGATAAAGTTCTTAAATACAACTCATCTTCCATTCCTTGTTCTGAAATCATTTCCTCACAGATTAGACTCAGAATCCGAGCCCTGTTCTTCCGTCCAAAATAAATAAATAGCAGGGAGGGAAAAAAAAAATTTCTCTGGGGACTTGGGCTCTCATGAGAGTGGGAAGCCCTATGAACTCCAAGAGCCTACGAGGCAATCTTGAAAATTGCAAATTACAGAGTCTGCGTTCCACGCAGCTGTGGGGCATCTGTCAGCGTTTCCTTCGCTCCTTTCAAATATCCCGGTGCAGAAATAGAAGCTGCCGCCCTCACAGGCGGCCTGCCCAGCACAGGGCACAGCCCGGGCTGGGAAGAGAGGGGCTCCTGTGTGTTTTTCCCACCAGCTGTGCTCTTATTCACTCTCTTGGGGCCTCAGTTTATTTTCCCCATAAAATGGGCTGTGGTGATGTGGCCCCGGGGAAAAATGGTGAAGAACATGTCATCATTTTAATTTCTCAACTACCAAAGAGCATTTTTGCAAAGTGTGCAGGGCCCTGTGCACGAAAGGCATGGAGCCTCGAGAGAATACCTAGGGTAGACCCCAGCTTGGTCCGTCCTGGAATGCAGCTTTGCTGCCTGGTCCACCTCGGGCACGCTCAAGTTGTGAGCCACTGTCTCAGCGTGGAGAGATAGTCCAGATGAGCTCAGATGACCCCTGGAACCCTGGGGCCGGCTGCCACCGCATGACTCAGCATCCAACCAGAGCTGAGCCATGAGAGCTTCAAAATGGGTCAGATGAAAGCAAAACCCTCACACTGACACATCCTCATTTAACACATACGCCCAAACCCAGAGACCGTGACCGTTTAATGAGGGTTGGTCAGGTTGGGGGAGGGCAAGGACTTGAGTGTGGACACTGCGTTTGCTGTGTGGTCATGTCCGCTCCGGGATGGAGAAGCTCCAGCACAGAGCAAGTGAGGCTGATGTGGGGCCGAGATCTTGTCCCCCGATGCCCATGGGCCTGGGCTCACCCCAGCATGGGCCCCTCCTTGCCAGCCCTCTGGAGCCTTGGCATCCACTGAGAGCTGACCCCAGGTCCCTACAGAGCCAGAGGGCAGGGCTGGTGCCGAGGGGCCGGCCATCAGGGACTCTCCCACCAACAGCTGCTTGCAATCACCTTGTGGGTTCTCAGCTTCCCCTTCCTCTCCACCCACTCTGCCTTCCGCAGCCTCCCAGAGTTTCCCTTCCTTGCGCTGGGGCTGGATCTGATTTCGACAATTTCACTTACCATGGCCGCTGTCTTCCTTTCATCCCACATTGCCCCCACCCCGCCAAGGGCCCACTCTGGAGTCTTGGGGTGACTCCAGGATTTGGCCCAGGGAATGAGGGGCCATAATCCTTGCTTTCCAGTGTCACTGGGAGGGTCCCATGAAACAGGACAGGAGCAGCATATGGCTGGGGCGGCACTTGGCATTCAGGAGGCGCTCATTAGTGGCCATATCTCAGGCCTTTCTTCTCTGCATCTGGGTTGGTTGGCTCAGGTCTTAGAATGTGATGTTCTTAGACTTACATCAAAGGTTCAGTCCTTGAAAGAATCAGTTAGTTTGGCTTAAAAAGAAACTTTAGCTCCCAGCCCCCAAGAGAACCCTAATCCTCCATGCCCCAAAGTAGTGGGCACAGAGGACCTGAGAGTGGGGGAGTGGGGATGGCTTAGTTCTCCCCCTGCTGCAGGAGAAGCAGCTCGGAGCCCGAGGGGGCATCTTCAGAAGGAAACACTGACAGTGCTCAGAAATCCTCCGCCTTACCAGGTCTCTGGCAGATGGGTGGGCGGTTGCTAGTGAAGAAAATTAACTGGCCATGAATCCTTTCTCAGCACTGGTGGCTCATGATATTATTCTTCCCATGCACATGTCCCAGAGCTTGAGTTGGGCTTGGTGGACTCCTCTGGCACCAGAGTGAAGAAGGGAAATTTGAGCATGATGCCATGGAGAACATTCCCTGACTCATCCTCATACCCCCACCCCTTCCCTCGGGAGGCACTTGGCATCTTCCAGCCCAGCTGAGCTGCACAGTGTTCTTTCCTGGGACACTGACCAGCCAGGTTTTTAATTTCTCCTAGCCTCTGGCAAGAGCTTCATTTCTGCCCTTTAGTGATCACACAGGAGACATTGGCTAACTCTGCTGATGTCTACCTCTCCTTGTCAAGTTTAGGCCCCTCCACAAAGAAAGAGGCGGATTGTCTGTGAATAAGCAAGGCTTTCCCAAGAAGACATTTGTGTGAATTCCCTGGATTCTCAGCAATTCCATAGCAACCTAGAGCCAAGAGGATCTCAAAGTTCATTTGAGGTCATGCAGTGCATCTAGCTCCCTCTACACACACATGTGGGTAGATGTGGCCTTGGTCCTGGGGAGCGGGGTCCGAAGGAGGGTAGGGATGCCACAGACACCTTCCCTTCCTTTTGGGGAAGGAGTAGTTGGGGAAGAAGGGTCTGACTGCTGATCCCATAGCTGCCTGGTGCTGAAGAGGGCCCCTGCCCAGTGGTCTTGATCACTGCAGTCCTGGGAGGTCGGCCCCCTCCTCACCATCATCGGAGAGCTGTTACTGAATGGGGGCAGTGAAGGGGAGGGCTTCTCTGTCAGCCCATCACACCTCTTACCTTCTGGTCCCCTGGCAGATGCTCCAGTGGTTTTGATCGCTACCGACAGGAGTGGCTGGCCTACGGCTGTGCCCAGGAGGTGAGAAGCTTCAGCGAGCCGGGGTGTGGGGAACCGTAAGGCTGCCAGCGGGCCCCTCCCGCCGTAGCTCTTCGCAGGGCATCTTTGGCTCTTGGCGAAATTCTCCCCTTCATCTGGGACTCTCAGACTGCTCTGAGCCAGTTAGAAGACTTGGGAGATTTTAGAGGGTTTTCTGGTCTCTGAGAAAAACACTCTGGTGGCTTGGCCTTGGGTGGGCAGCTCTCCAGGAGCTCTTTTGGTGTTTGCAGAGGGTACGTTGGGCATGGTGCTGGCCACAGCTGGATCCTCTGGGAGGCTGGTGACATTCTCGGGGCATTTGCCCTGGCTCCAGTCCTCAGGCTCCTCAGGCTCTTCTGGGAGGCCAGGCTTTTCTGGGACGGAGGAGGACTGTTCCAGGCACCTCCCATTTAGAATCCCACATAGGTTCCTTCTCACTGCTGGAGTTTTCCAGAATGCTCAACACTTTGATTCTGGGTGGGGAGTGTCCTGTTGTTACACCTTATACCGACTCAGACAGATCCATTCATCCGTGCGCCCTTTTCCTCTCCCTTGTCTTCTCCAGCCCTTCTTGCAGTGTGTGCCCAGTGCGTGCGCCCAGCACCCCACTGCATGCTGCCCCACACTTGCTCTGCTTTAATCCGAACAGCCCCAGGAGCTGGGGGCCGGTGCCCCGCCCCCCTGCTCAGAGCGGGGAAACTGAGGCACAG
This sequence comes from Mirounga leonina, assembly GCF_011800145.1. Classification (NCBI taxonomy): domain Eukaryota; kingdom Metazoa; phylum Chordata; class Mammalia; order Carnivora; family Phocidae; genus Mirounga; species Mirounga leonina. The sequence goes on along the minus strand of NW_023270503.1, from coordinate 24,883,369 downwards.
AGAGATTTAATGACTTGAGCTGCCTCTCACAACTGGTGGGATATGGAAGTGCCAAGGCCCCACATTTAAACATAACCCTCCCCCCCAGACCCCACTCTCTGCGCTCACCACCTCCTCTGTTATTAGTAAGGCCAGATGAGCCTTCTGTGTCCTGAAAAAAAATCTTATCTAGCAGCCCACTTCTGACGCTGGCTGTGGTGAATGTACGGATTTGCTCCATTTGTTTAAGATTGGCATCTCAGGTCCTTCCTGGAGGAAGGATTCGAAGCAGCGGACAGCTAAATTGCCTTGTAAGGTAGACAAGGCACTTTCAGGATAAAGTGGAAGGCGTAAATGCACTCAGGGCCCAGCTCGGGTGAGTTCGCCACACTTGAACCATGCGCCGGCATCTGAAGGTTTCTGGCCGCTGGGGGATGAAGGGGCCCCCTCCGTCCCCCCAGGGGAGGGCTCTTCTCTGTGCGGTGTCTGTGCCCAGCGGTGCCGGGTCTCTCCTGCAGGCAGAGCCCCGGATGTGTGAGGACTTCCAGGACGAAGGCCACTCCTCGGCCTCCCCCAACAGCTCCTTCAGTCCCCTTGAAGGAGACCTCACCACCACCTCCTCCTCCCTCTTCATCGACAGCCTCACCACGGAAGGTAAGTCGTGAGCCCAGGCGGGGAGCAGCAGGGGCAAGAAGCCACGGGGAAGGGACAGGCTCGGGCCCTGGTGCATCACAACCATCCCTGACAGGGGGGATCTCAGGGAAGACGAGTGGCCCCGACTTTCGCAGAGGAGGGCCCCGAGGCTCAGAGAGCTGGAGTCCCCAGCTTGCCGGGGAGAGGCAGAGCCAGGTGCTGGCCCACGTCAGGACGGTGGGACGGATTCACTGTGGCGAGGGGAGGAACATGAACGTCCCAGCCCAGGGCCCGGTATTTGATATGGTCCACCCCAGGTCATCTTAGTAGCATCCCCACAGAATCCGGGAGGTCTTAGCAGCCCTGTGGCAGGTATGAACTCAGTCCACACACTCAGACGTGAGCGAAAGACTGCCTGATTTTTCTACAACTGTGCTTCTGGCTCTCGATGCTCACGCAGCTGGAAGGGTGCACCTCCGCTTGGCTTCCTGCTCCTGGGACCTGGTGTGGACAGAGGGTCAGAGTGGGGCAGCTGTATCCAAGAGGGTTGCCGCTGCTCCGTGCCCACCTCTCCGGGGTCTGGCTGCCCCACCCCTCACCCCCAGGGGCTTCTGCCATCCCAAGGCCTGGGGGTCTTGAAGCTGCGGGGAGGTCTGTCCACCCGGAGGTACCACATGGCATCTGGGGAAGCCTGGTGCAGGCCCCTCCGGGATTCTTTGGCCGTCTCTGAAAAATTTCTCTCTCACCCTTTATCAATACATGACCGCCAGGTTTTAGCCCTTTGCCCTTAGGCTCAGACTGAGAGACGTGGGCTCGTACCACCTCCATGGAGCCACGTACCTGCTTGGAAGGGGCAAATGGAACAGAGGAAAGGAGAAGAGAAAAAGGCAAATGTTTTAAAACATTATTCAGCCACCATCCCATTTGGCAGCTATGGAAACAGGCTCGTAGGGGCAAAGTTGGTTACTTGGGGTTACCTGAAAAGTAAGTTGTGGAATGTTCTTTTCACGGTGCCCCCTGCCTTTCTCACTGCAGCCTAAAGAACTGGAGAATGGACCCATGGGTCTGGGCAGAAGGAAGTCCTAGACGAGGGAGCACATGATAGGCGAGCTAACCTTTTTTTTTTTTTTAAAGATTTTATTTATTTATTTGAGAGAGAGAAAGAACAACACCAGCAGGGTGAGGGGCAGAGGGAGAACAGACTTCCTACTGAGCTGGGAGCCCAGTGCAGGGCTCGATCCTGGGACTCCAGAATCATGACCTGAGCTGAAGGCAGTCGCTTAACAACCGAGCCATCCAGGCGCCTCACGAGCTACTGAGGGTCCTGACCATATGCTAACATTGTGCAGGCATCAACACTCACTTGGTCCTCCTAACAATCCTGCATGTTGATGCTTTTGTATCCCCATTTCACAGAGGACACACTAAGGCTCAGGGAGGTCAGTGACTTGCCCAGGGTCACATAGCCAGAAGAGGAGGAGTCAGGTCTCATTTGGCTCAAAAGCAGCGATCTTGCCCCTCGACTGCTTTTCTTGGTGCTGAAAAAAAACCTTTTTTTTTTTTTTTTTAATTTATTTGACAGAGAGAGACACAGCAAGAGAGGGAACACAAGCAGGGGGAGTGGGAGAGGGAGAAGCAGGCCTCCCACTGAGCAGGGAGCCAGATGCGGGCCTCGATCCCAGGACCCCAGGATCATGACCTGAGCTGAAGGCAGACGCTTAACGACGGAGCCACCCAGGCGCCCCCCCCCCCCCTTTTTTAAGATTTTATTTGGGGCGCCTGGGTGGCTCAGTCAGTTAAGTGTCTGCCTTTGGCTCAGGTCATGATCTCCATCCGGGTGGGGAAGAGCCATAGGGAGGGTCAACCACTGGAACTTATTTAGGAAGCCATAGGACACACACCTTGCGGTGTGGAAATCTTTCCTCCAGTTGTGCGCCAGGGGAGGTCTTCAAGCAGAACTGCATCTGTGACACAAGATCGCTGCTTTCGAGCCTCTTCAGGCCTTCCTCAGCCTCCTGGCGCCCCGTAGGAGAACGTGCCAGGTCCTCACCTTGGTCTCGTGGACCCCCACCCCACCCCCAGCCTCATCTCTCACCACACCCCACTCATACCCTCTCCACCCTCCAGCTACTCGGCACTGCTTTTTATCCCCACCTGGCCAAATCCTTGCTGACTCTGGGCCTTTGCTCATGCTTCTTCCTCTGTCTGGAACACTTTCCCCGGCCCCACGTCTCGCCCCTCCGTCTCGACACCCTTTGTCTGGGTGAGGCCCCCAATCAGAGCTTCAGTATGCTGGGTTTTAATTGTCACTCCATCTCCCCTACTTGTTAACTCCCTGAGGGCAGAGACCATGTCAAACCCCAGTGCCTACTCCCAGGGCTCAACTCCGTAGTAAACATCCAATAAATATTGCTTGAATGAATGAACACGAGACTAGGAAAAGTTGGCTTGTTGGTGGACTTCCACCATTACACTGCTGTGTGACTTTAAGCAAGTCACCTCCCTTCTCTGTGCTTCAGCTTCTTTGCCTCTAAAATGAAGGATTAGGGGCACCTGGCTGGCTCACTTGGTAGAGCGTGAGACTCTTGATATCAGGGTTGTGGGTTTAAGCCCCACGTTGGGTGTAGAGATTACTTTCAAATAAAATCTTTACCAAAAAAAAAAAAAAAAAACCAACATGTAAAATGCAGGGTTGGACTAAACCTCCCTAAAATCCCATCTGGACCTAAAGTGACCAAGGCCATAATGATTCCACTAACTTTATGCCTTCTCTTCTTCTCTTTGAAGATGACACCAAGTTGAATCCCTATGCAGGAGGAGACGGTGAGTCCAGAGCTGCCTGCCACTCTTCATCAGACCCACTGCCTCTTGGAACCTGCCCCCCAAGAGAGTGCAGCAGGCACCTGGCCTCTCTGCTTTGGTTCCGAGGTGGGGAGGAGGGGAGTGACAGCGCCCTCAGCGGCCCAGACCTCCTGCTGGGCTCCTGGGCACGGGCCCACTAGATTGAAGGAATATGTCTACATCTAGACATTTCTCATCAGCCAGGAACCTCCTGGAGATCTGTCTTGATTACTCACTGCCCTGAAAGGAGTGAGAGGAGGAAGCAAGAGCGGGGCTAGAGCGGACATGGCAGTGTGTGGCCTGTCACCAACGGCCTCACCTCTTGTCCCCAGGGGCCTCACCGTCAATGAGGGGTGCAGAGCTGCTTCTCCCAAGTTTCCTTGGATTCCCTGCCCGGGTTGGCAGAGAGTACACAAAAGTTGTCTACCCTACTTTTTTTTTTTTTTAAAGATTTTATTTATTTATTTGACAGAGCGAGAGAGGGAACACAAGCAGGGGGAGTGGGAGAGGGAGAAGCAGGGAGCCAGATGCGGGACTTGATCCCAGGACCCTGGGATCCTGACCTGAGCGGAAGGCGGATGCCTAACGACTGAGCCACCCAGGCACCCCTACCCCACTTTTTACAGGGCACCAGAAGTTGGGGTCTTTTGCTCCCGAGATTAACTGGGAGGATAATCTGCTCTCTGGTGACATGACATGGCCCACCTCCCTGCCCTTGGCCCAGAGCCAGCTGGAGCCCTTACTGCAACCACTGCATGGGGGAGATGGACATGCCTTCCAGACTCTAGGGACCAGGACACTGCTATCCCCACCCGCAGGGGAGGAGAGGCAGTTGATGCAGCAGGGTGTGATCCAGCCTCCCCCCAGAGATGAAGGCATGACTGCTCATGAGTGAGTGTACATCGTGTGCCTAGGCTGGGAGTGAGGAATGGGGGCTGGGCCACGTTCCCCTCGCTCTGCACCATGCAAACCCTGACCATCTGATCGCCAGGGTCTCAGTGGGCTGCGGGCTGACTGCCAGGTCAGGGGAGACTAGCGTGGGGCATGTCACCTCACCTGTTGGCAGATAGCAGCACTGACCATGCGCTGGAGTGCCCCGGACACAGTTTCTCTCTTGGGTTTTTCTTCTGCTTGCAGAGAAGAGGGGATGGGGAGGACAATGACTGGGATGCGTGCGACATCCTATTAAAAGTCCCCACCTCCTGTTGATTCCCATTTCACCCATGACCCATGTAAGAGAAGATTTGATGTTTCTTTTGCTTATGTGCTCATCAGTCTTTTCTTTTTTTAAAGATTTTATTTATTTATTTGACAGAGAGAGACACAGCGAGAGAGGGAACACAGGCAGGGGGAGTGGGAGAGGGAGAAGCAGGCTTCCCGCCGAGCAGGGAGCCTGATGCGGGGCTCGATCCCAGGACCCTGGGATCAGGACCTGAGCCGAAGGCAGACGCTTAACGACTGAGCCACCCAGGCGCCCCTCATCAGTCTTTTCTACTTCATTATCTCCACATCCCTGTAGGGTAGGGAGAAGCAGCAAGTAGCCACCCCAGGAAATATGGGAATATAGGCTTCTTAGTGGCCGGCTGACTCTGTCCTTGAGCAAATCACTTTACCTCTCTGTATTTCCAGTCATACAAGAAAAGGGTTGGACTAGATGACCTTCCAGCTTGATAGTCTATGGCAATACTCAGCCTCCTCCGTGGGATGTATTTCAAATGCTCAGGATGTTCTCAGAGATTGCCTGCTGGTTTATTAGCCCTCAGAGGACCTGGTTCACTCTTTTATTGAGCTCTTACCATGGGGCCTGCCATTTTTTCTAAGAGCTAAGGACACAGAGATGAATAAAACACCGTCCTTGCCCTCCAGGAGGCCACGGTCTGGTAGTAGACAGTGACAGATGAAAATATGGTCATTTTGTTATCAAAATAGCTAATACTTACTGAGGTCATCTGAGATTCCAGCCCTGGTCTTCAGCAGTTGACGTGAATGATCCGGTTTTAACCCTTAGGGCTTTAACACTAACCCTATTAGGTAATCATTATGATCCTTGTTCTATAGAAGTGATAAGTGAGGCACAGAGAGGTTCTGTAATTTGCCCAAGGTCACACAGCTAGTAAGCAGCAGAGCCTGGATTTGAACCAGGGAGCCATATTCCAGATCCCAAATGCCTCACCATCACTTAACCTATGAGAACTCCCTAAAACCATTTAAGTGGCACGTGTGTTGGAGAGAACTTCTCTTATGATCCTTATTAGACATTTGGGCAACTTTTAAGTGATTTTGGAAAACCACCTGAACCCTGCCCAGTGCAACGTGAATGCCATACTCATGATTCTACCCACTCCTGCCCCATCTTTTTACCTATTCCATAAGCAGGCCCGAAGTTTCTGCCAGTTTTCATCTCTGAGATTTTGCCAGAACCTGGGACTTCATGGCCCCACCTTCCCTGCTCCCCAATAGCCACTCCCTACCCTATCGGTCTCTCCACAGGCCTTCAGAACAACCTGTCCCCCAAGACCAAGGGCCCCCCCGTGCACCTGGGTACCATCGTGGGCATCGTGCTGGCAGTCCTCCTGGTGGCAGCCATCATCCTGGCTGGGATTTACATCAACGGCCACCCCACCTCCAATGCTGCGCTCTTCTTCATCGAGGTCAGTGTAGAATTTGGCCCCAGCTCCGCCGTCTGCCTCCGCATCAGCATTTCCCCAGCCATGGAGTACCTGCCTCTCCTCACCTCATCCCTCCCTGCCCGCATGCCTGGCTCCTGTTCCTTCCTGAGGAACCGTCCTTGACTCCATCCTGGCGCACCTTTGAGTCCCTAACCCCCCTCCCCTAGTCTCCCCCAGGAGTGCTGCACCCCTCCTGTCCTGTTGAACAGCCTGTCTGCCTTTCGCTCCCCCGTTGGTGAAATTAGAAGCGTCCCCAGAGGAAAGAAGGAGATTGTGCAGCCAATCTTTAATGCTTTGTGGTCTCACCCCCAAATTCCAGGCCGGCTGCTTATTCAAAGCCATAGTGGAACTGAGACCTTTGCCTTTTTGCCTGTTGTGTGGGTGCTTAGGTTAGAATTGACAAGACACAGTAATCATAAGAGTTGCTCTCTCTGGGAGCTTTCATGGAGAATGCTATGGTTTGGAATGTCTCAGAATTCGGAAGAACCAGCTTGAAGTGCAGCTTGGGAAGTAAAGGCCAGCCCCCTTCTCTCTGGGCCACAGGGCTCGGCAGCTCCTGGCCCTGTCCTCCGCTCTCAGCTCCTCACCAGCTCTGTGTGGGGTCCAGTGGGGCTGCCTCTTTGACCACGGTCTCCCGCACAGGGGTTACCCAGAGGTGCAGGGGGTCTCCTCCTCTTTGCTTAGAAGCCCCTGTTTCTTGGAAGCCCTAACCAGTCAGCCTTAAGTTTTAGCCTCCCTGGGTATCACCCCGGGGGACTGCAGATCCCCAGCCATAGACACGCTGATGGGGCACGTCTGAAACTGGCCCAGGAAGGTGCATGTTCATAAGCTCCCCAGCTGTCTCTGCCGCAGGGTCTGTACTGTCTGGAGGGTTATCTTGGCATTTCCAGAGCCTCCCAGATCATCCCCTCTCTCACCCACTGCCTCACCTTTCACCATCTCAGGGCTCCACTCGGTACGTTGCTAAAGGCTCTCACCTGTGTCCTGCAGTCCATGCTGTGAGGGGTAAAATGACCTCCTCCCAGCCCTCCTAGGGCTCCCAGCAAGGCTCCCAGCAGTGGAGGGATCACCATGGTGGGAGCTTCCGGGGAGGGGGGTTGCACTCCACCTGGCTCAGAGTGGGCCCCAGAGCCCTAGTGAAGAGAGTCTTCGTGCTGAGCACTGTCCCTGGTCAGGGAGGGGGTGGGGATGGGGTCCCAGGTGGGTGAGGCCACACCCGCTGACTCTGTGCTCTCCCCGCCCACCCACAGCGGAGACCTCACCACTGGCCAGCGGTGAGATTCCACAACCACCCCAGCCACTCCACCTACACGGAGGTTGAGCCCTCGGGCCACGAGAAGGAGGGCTTCGTGGAGGCTGAGCAGTGCTGAGAGCACCAGGTCTCCCCGTGGTAGGATAGGAAAGAAGACCCCGGGACCCCAAAGAAGACCAGTCGGAGCAGAGCGGAGAAGTGACTTTTCTTGGCTTCCTCTGAGCTTGCCCTGGCTGGGAAGATGGAGATGAGACCATGGCTAATGGTACCAGAGCCACGGTTTGGACATCGCATACCACACACTGAAGCAAGGGGGCAGAAAAGCAACCACATGAGGTTCTTACGGGACGACAACGTAATTTCATCCTGCTTTGATGTGAGGGGTCTTGCCTTCTGGGTCTCTCAGTGGTCTCCTCCCGTGGTCCTGCCCCAGAGGCCTCTCCCACCCGAGTCACCTAACACCCCTCCACGGGACACAGAGAACAAGACGCAAGATTGGGGCCGCCGCATCCCAGGGTCCATAGACTCCAGAGCTGGTCCTCATGGCTATGGATTCAGTGTATTTCCCCCCAGCCTTGGCGGCTCTGGAAGTCTGAAGACGTTCTAACCATCTGCTAAACACAGGTACGACTCTGTCTGGCGTGTTGTCACCAGAGGAAAGCCAAATGCGCGGAGAGGAAAGAACTTGCAGGGGGGAAAGTTGCATTTTTAGGCTTTACTCCCTAGAGTTACCCTTTCTGCTGAGAACCAGTCCTACATGGAACGTGTGTGCAGCCCGCCTCATGGGCTTTACCCCAACTGCGGCCCAGCCTTGGCCTGGCGAGCCGAGCCGGGGGGTGTGGGCTCCAGATTCCGATGGCACGTGTGGTGTCCACAGTATTCACTGGCCTGTCCTTCTGTCAGCTCCAGGAAGTACCTTCAAAGGCAGGGCCTGCCAGACTAGTACCTTTCCTCCTCTGAGCTGGATTTTTATAGCCATTAAAGAGAAGACACAGGGTGGTAGGAGGGCTTCTGGAGACGTCCTCAGCAGGGAACTTCTGCTGGATTCTGTTGTGAAGCAAAGCTGCTGGAACGGATGGGACAGAGGAAGCTGGCGTGGGAAGGAGGGACTTTCTGTGGAAAACCTTGACCTGGAGAGTCGCTCCCACATCCCCAGCTCTGCTGGAAGCTTTTGGAACAAAGTGTTTAGGCTCTCAAACTTCACCTGGTTTTAAGGGAATTCTGTCCCAGGGATGAGTTGGGGCTGCTTCTGAAGAGAATTTTAAAATTAAAATCTATAGCTCAACCTCATTCAAAGTAAAGAATATCAGCAGCAAATAAATGTTAAATCAGTCTCCACTGAGTCACGTCCTTTTATGCACGTCGCTGGGGACACTGCAAAAGTACAAGACCTCCTGAGGTGGCAGGTAGGGAGTCCATAAATAACCAGACACATCCAAACACTTGACCCATGGTTTTCCAGATGCTTCGTGGTTTATCCTCGGTGAGGCCATCATTGACAATCCAAGTGGGAAACATGCTGGACTTCAGCTATGTGTGTGTATGTGTGTGTGTGTGTGTGTTTTTCATAAACCAGACAAGGAAGATCTATGGGGAGGGTCAGAATGTGAGAAAGAAAAAAGGCAAGGCAGCTGAGAGAATAGGGTTCTTTCCAAGCTTCTGAAGGACAGAAAGGTCTGTAACTGAGCTGTCTTAATGAGAGAAGAGCAGCCAGGCGCTAAAATGATCTGGGCTCCCAGCACTCCTGGCCGGCAGGAGGGTGATTTCTGCCCTTGCCTGACTAGCAAAGCATCTATGACCTTTATGTGTCTAAAGTGGCCAGTGGGGCAGTTCCTACTGTGGCCAAACGCAGGGCACAGCACCATTTGCCCCACTCCCAAACTCCAGCAAGCTTCTTCCCAGTGGGAGCTCTGCTCACTGTTCGTGATCCCTGAAGGGAAAGAACACTGAGAGTGAAGAAAGGTGTGTGAGTATGTGTGTGGGGGGAGAGGGGGGAGGCACCTGGGTGGCTCAGCTGAGTTAAGTGTCTGCCTTCGGCTCAGGTCATGATCTCAGAGTCCCGGGATCGAGCCCCGCATCCTCCCTCTCCCTCGGCCCCTCCTAAATAAATAAATAAATAAATAAATAAATAAATAAATAATAAATAAAATCTTAAAAAGAAAGAAAGAAAGGTGTGAGGATTCGGTGAGGCCTATGCCATAACCTCTGTAGGGCAGAGAAAGCTCGAGATGCCTCTGTCAGGTCAGAGCGAGGCTGGCTGACCCCAGGGAGGACAGTGGTGAGGCCATCAGGTGGCCTGGTTTATTCACAGCAAAAAGAGCTAAAGATGTGTCACTGGATATTCAGAGTCTTTGGACTTCTCGAGCCAAAACACATAGCCCAGGGCTCCCAAGATACAGAGCCAGGCGTCTCACGGAGTTAACGCTGGTTCCCAGCTGCCCTTAGGATCGGTGACAAGGTAAGCGTCTACTCCAACGTTTAGAGCAGGTTAGCTGGGTAGCGAGAGAGAAAGGCTCACTTGGAGAATGAGTGACCAGGAGGAGACCCGGGGCCCTATGGTTAACCTTCCACATTTGCCTACAGTCCAGCAAGGCCAAGTAACACCCCACATATGCTTGCAGACTTCCAGGACCTTCCGCCCCACCAGAATATCCAGTCTCCAGGGAAAGCAGGTGGTTGGCAGTACCTTTCCCACATGGTGCCTTTGCATGTCCTCAGTGTGATCTCACTGCCGGGTGGGAGGGTAGGATTCATGGAAGTTCATCACTGCGACAGGAAACTTCAACCCTATGAAATAGGGCTCTGCAGAGCTGTGTTGTACCCAGAAATGAGAAGTTCTCAGGGAAGCTGTTTTATACCAGAACTCTTAAGAGAGCAAGTGTGAGGGAAAGAAGAGGAATGCAGAGGTCGGGTATGAGGAGTGCCTGGGGTCAGGCTGAGAGCACCCCTTGTACTCCTTTAATCTGCTGCCCCCAGATGCGTGGACGTGTCCTGTGAGGTGCTGGGGTTTCTGATCCTAGAACATGAGTGCATATGAGCCCACCCATCAACCCCAGCACCAGGAGTGTAGACGGGGTTTCCGAGCTCAAATGATTAGCCATCTCCCTCCCGCCAGAATCAGGTATCACCCACTCACCCCCAGCAGGCCTGTGATGCTGGAGGCCACTTCTTCAGGTCTCAGCCTGGAGCCTGAGGTTGAAAATGTCCTTTGGGGGGCGCCTGGGTGGCTCAGTCGTTAAGCGTCTGCCTTCGGCTCAGGTCATGATCCCAGGGTCCTGGGATCGAGCCCCACATCAGGCTCCCTACTCGGCGGGAAGCCTGCTTCTCCCTCTCCCACTCCGCCTGCTTGTGTTCCCTCTCTCGCTGTGTCTCTCTCTGTCAAATAAATAAATAAAATCTTTTTAAAAAAAAAAAGAAAAAAAAAGAAAATGTCCTTTGGTCACTATTCAAGTTTCTCTATGGACCACGGGAAGCAAGTTTTTCTTTTTCTTTTCTTTTTAAAGATTTTATTTATTTACGTGACAGAGACAGAGATAGCGAGAGCAGGAACACAAGCAGGGGAAGCGGGAGAGGGAGAAGCAGGCTTCCCGCAGAGCAGGGAGCCCGATGCGGGGCTCGATCCCAGGACCCTGGGATCATGACCTGAGCCGAAGGCAGACGCTTAACGACTGAGCCACCCAGGTGCCCCTGGAAGCAAGTTTTTCAATTTGTGTGTTTTATCAGGGCTCTCCTGTGCACAGTATCCCTGTTTGTGTGTATATATATGTAGGTGTGCATACAAGTATGTGCACACACGTGTGCATTTTATTGCTAAAAACATCGGATGAAGTTGTTACTATGTTCAGGCTTAAGACATTGGCAAAAGCTGTTTTAAAAGCTGCCATCCTCATTGTTTGAAAAGCAGAGTGTTCAGCACTTGAGCTGATCACTCGTCTGGTTGTGGGCAAGGCTAAGACTCTCTTCTCCCAGTCCTGGAAATGATAACAGATTTGCACAGAGCACTGATCAGGGGCTGCCCGCAGACTTCCTGGCCTTGGGAACCCACACCAGGTAGAGTCACAGAGAAAATGAAGCCAACCTCTCTCTCTCTCTCTGTCTCCACCCCCTTTTTCCCCCACTCCACCTCCCCAAAAAACCTGAACTTACATTCGGTATTAATAATAAAAAGCAACCTTCTTCTAGGACTTCTGCATTGTGCAGAATAAAGTGCCAAGAATTTTGAGTGCATTCTGCAAATTGCAGCTCCTACCTTGGCCTAATGACTAGCATCTCCTCTAAGGACCTGGACTAAGGAGCCTAGGAGAAGCCTCCAGCAACCTGCCCAGCAGGGCTGCTTCCCCCAACCTTCCATCCTACCTCCAGGAGAAAGAGCCTGGAAAGAGATCCCAGCTCTTTATTTATTTGGGGTTTGTAAATCCCTGGAAGTAAACCTCGTGGGTTTCCAATCAACCATCTAGAGACACAAAATCCATCTGCATATGATGAGTCTGCCACATTTCTGGAGGATTCCCAGTCAAACCACTTTAGCGGCCTTATTGTGCTTTTATTACTTTGAGTTTTTCGTTCACAAAACACGGTGAAGCAAACCAAAACAAAGAGAGGAAACATTTGAACTCTTCACAGCCAAAATCAGCTGTGCCAAATTTCAGGCTCCAAACAAGCTGATTTATAAATAAACATGCTGTGTTCACCGAATAAGGAGGAATGTGTTAGAGAAGGCAGCAAGGATTGGTGGAGAAAGTGCCGAGCTACGTAGCTGGTCAGAAGGTGGGAGCTGTAGCCCCAGCCTTGTTCCTGAGAAGCTGTGTGATGTGGACCAAGTCACCCAACTTCTCTGGGTAGGAAGATGCTCCTCTCCTTAGCAAACAGCCTCATCTGTGTTTTTTTCTTGCCCTAGCTCACACAGCAGCTCAGACCTAAGCAACCCTTTCCTTTCCATTATCCTGATAGGGTTACCAACTTGTTCTAGTCTGCCTGGAACTTTCTTGGTTCCAACACTGAGAGTAATATGTCCCAGGAAACCCCTCCAGGATGGGCACCTTGGATCAACTGGTTAGTTAGATCAACTGTCCAGACTCCATGGGCTGAAAAGATAAGGTTAATAATTTCAAGGACTTTAGGGTCTTGGACCTAGCTACTCAAAGTGTGGTCTGGATAGGCAACCCCAAAGGATTAGCTGGAAATGCAGAAGTCAGGCCCACACAACCCAGACCTGCTGAGTCAGCATCTGCGCTTGAGTAGCTCCCCAGGTGACTCATGTGAAGCCCAAGAAAGTTTGGGAAGCACTTCTAGGAAGCAATTTTACCTACATGATCGCAGCCTATTGGGGAGGCATTATTCCCCCATTTCCCAGATAAGGAAACTGAGGTTCAAACAGGTGGTTTACTTGTTTATTTGTTAATTTGATCCATACTCATTCAGCACCTACCACGTGCCAGGCACCGTTAAGTGACTTGCCCAAGGTCGCATGGCTAGTAAGTCACCAAGACAATCCCCAAAACTAGGGCTCTGGATTCCCAGCTGAGGTTGTTCCCTGGGGACCACCGGGCAGCACCAGAACCTCACAGCTACGGTTAAGTATGGAAGCTGGCTGTGGAGTATACAGAGTCCCCCCAGGCCTGGAGAGAGCCTCAAAAACAGGCATAACGATGACTTCAGATCCTCGTTCTTGGATCCTGAATCTGTGAGCGTATCAGGTATTTATTTCCACAATCCCAAGAGTTTGAAAATGTCCTCGTTGTTCCTGCCTCCCCTCATCCGGCTCCCCGCTCTCCCACTTGGAGACCCCTTCACACGAAGATTTGGAAGCGCTCTCCACAAGGCTTTACAGAACCCAAGGCCATGCCTCTGTGCTGGTTTTCTTCTTGAATGGAGGACAACTGATGACTTCATTTTCCACGATGGGGCTGGAGAGAAAGGAAGTGGGAAGGGGGAATCCTCACTTGAACTGCTGAAACCAAAGAGAAAGTCTTTGGGGGTGAGGTTTCTGATGTTCACAAGATATTTTTACATTTGGTCCCTGGAGATAGCTAAATCGTGCCCACAGTTCCCCACAAAGTTAAAAGCACTGAAATGGAAATATCTGAAGGCAGGCCAATAATATTTCAGCATACACTCACAGTCATACAATCCAACCTTCCCTTCCAGCTTCAGTCTGTCCTCTTCAAAGTTTTTTATTCAGAAATTGGCTCACCACCATGGGATCGGATCCAGGGTCCAAAAGGTATAGTATAAGGCTCCCCGTGTCCAGCTGAGGAAAGGCTGAAAATCCTCCTGAAGTAACAAGTCCCATCTCTTTTCCACTGACCCACCCACAGTCCCCTTGGTTTAGATCCCATTTTGAATTCACAGATAGGCAGCTCTCCACAAACTCAGATGTGGTCCATCAAGTGCCTAATGGGGAGCCCTTTGCCTGGACTCCCCTCTCCCAAGGAACAGTAAGTCATTTCAAGAGCCTCTCCTCAAGGCCTAAAGGGCGGCCTGCCCCAGAGCCCACCCTGTCCCCTCTCTAGAGCTGCCCATACCCCTCTCTTCTCCCCCCAGGGCCTCTATGGACTGAGCAAAATCTCCCCAGCTGACTTAGCTCTTCCTTCTGCCTCCCGAGATAAGCACTCAGCCCTCTTCATGGTAAAGGAGGAACCAAAACTAACAAAACTGGACATTGGCAGAACTTTCTTACAGAAGCCCTGATCTATTTACCTTTGTCCTCTGAGGTGACGAGAGGGGCAGCTAGCAGGTCACGTTTACTAAGTGCTGACTATGTTCCAGGCGGGGTGTTACGAGATTTATTTGGATCATCACTTATGAGGCAGGTCTGTTCTTAGCTCTACCTTACAAGGCAGCCACTGAGCTGCAAAGCCCATGAGGGGATCTGCTCAAGGTCACCAGCTAGGTCACTCAGGCAAGGTGACTAAAACTTGGCAAAGGTAACTAGAAGTCAGTTGGCCTCTGGCGGGGTTCCTCAGCTTTGGATCCTGCAGCCAGGGCTTGCCTGCCCTCCTACCCTCCACATCTGGACCCGCCCTCTATCAGAGGCCCTGTGGATCCTGTCCTCCATGGAAGCTTCACTGCCCAGCGAGGGAGTGGAATTGGCTTGGAAGAGGCAACATCTGCCTCAGTTTCAAGTGGAAGCTTTAAATCTCTGAGGCCCCACAGATGGAGTGACCAACCCCCAGTTCCCTAGGTGTTAGCCCTCTAGAAATGAACCCTCTGGGGGTGCTCCTCCCATCCTCTGCGCCACACATCTTAGAGACTGGTACCTGATGTTTTCTTCTCTATTAAGAGCCCAGGCTACATGAATGGCTTTGTTCACTTCCCCAATCCCTTCGTTTTACAGAGGGAAACACCGAGACCCCCAAAGGCCGTGAAGGCCGGGACCGACTTGCCCACAACCACACAGAAAGCCAGAGAGCCCAGGCTGCTGGTTCTCAGAGCTAGGACCTGTGGTGGGTGAGCACAAGGGCTCTCATGCCACCGAGCCCGAGCTGAATGCTGGTGACGCCACATGCCACCTCTGTGACCTTACACAATGACTCCATGTCCTTGCTCACTTACAGCATTAGTTAAATGCAAGTGGTGAAAACAGTAGCACCTGGCAGCGCCTGGGGGGCTCAGACGGTTAAGCGTCCGACTCCTGATTTCGGCTCAGGTCATGATCTCAGGGTCCTGGGATCCAGCCCCACGTCCCCTCTAGAGAGGGGACAGGGTGGGCTCTGGGGCAGGCTGCCCTTTAGGCCTTGAGGAGAGGCTCTTGAAATGACTTACTGTTCCTTGGGAGAGGGGAGTCCAGGCAAAGGGCTCCCCATTAGGCACTTGATGGACCACATCTGAGTTTGTGGAGAGCTGCCTATCTGTGAATTCAGCCCCACGTCGGGCTCCCTGCTCAACAGAAGTCTGCTCTCCCTCTGCCCCTTCCCCACTTGCACATGGGTGCTCTCTCTCCCTCAAATAAATAAATCTGGCTCATCAGGCTTTGGGAGGGTTAAGCATTCCAGTATTTGGAGACAAACATAGTAGCACTGAAGACCTTGGCTCCTTTTTTACTTGTTGAATTTTATTTGTTAATTACTAACGGCAGCAGGACTTACTATCCCCAGTGGAGGGTGGTGGCCGGGGAGGGGGTGGGGGGGATTTTCTGGCACTTTCTGTTGCCTTTATGTTTTGGTATGGTTTCCACCAGAAGGGGGCGCTCTGCTGGGTGAGCTCTTCCAGCAGGCCTCATCTTCCTCTCAGAAAGCCTCCCACTTACGCAGTCGGGGGATAGACATTGACAGACATCCTTGCAACGGGCTGGCTCTTGTGACTCTGGCCAAAACAGGCACTGAAACTTCTCATCGCTCTTCATTCTTAGCTTTCTATATTTATCTTCAAAACACTAACTTATTTTCATGTTCTTTAGGGAGCCAAAAAGGACTATGAGAAAGGGATATTGCAGAATTCACCCTACAGAAATCAACCCCTGAAAACTTCCCTTGGTGATTAATTTTGAAGGTTTCAATACCCAAGGCTGACTGTTTTGTAAGAGATCAGCTGAGGCACTGAGTTTATTTTTTTGTTCCCTTCAAACCTAAATTAAAAACAGATTACACTAAATAAAACTGGAGGTATCACAATCTCAGATATCAAGATCTACTACCAAGTTGCAGTAATCAAAACAGCATGGTACTGGCACAAAAATAGACACATAGATCAGTGGAACAGAACAGAGAGCCCAGAAATAAACCCACAATTATATGGTCAATTAATCTTCAACAAAGGAGGCAAGACTATGCAATGGAAAAAGAGAGTCTCTTCAACAAATGGTATTGGGGAAACCGGATGGCTACAGGCAGAAGAATGAAACTGGACCCCTTTCTTACACCATACACACACACAAAAATTAAACTCAAAATGGATTAAAGACCTAATTGTGAGGCCTGAAGCCATAAAAATCCTTGAAGAGGGCATAGGCAATAATGTCTCTGACATTGGCCATAGCAATATTTTTCTAGGTATGTCTCCTAAGGAAAGGGAAACAAAAGCAAAAGTAAACTATCAGGGGGCGCCTGGGTGGCTCAAATGGTTGGGCGTCTGCCTTCGGCTCAGGTCATGATCCCAGCGTCCTGGGATCGGGCCCCGCATCGGGCTCCCTGCTCGGCGGGGAGCCTGCTTCTCCCTCTCCCTCTGCCTCTCTCCCTGCTCATGCTCTCTCCCTCTCTCTCTCTCTCTGTATCTCTGTGTCTCAAATGAATAATAATAAAAAAAAAACTTAAAAAAAAAAAAGTAAACTATCAGGACTACATCAAAATAAAAAGCTTCTGCACAGCAAAGGAAACAATCAACAAAACAAAAAGACACTGAATGGGAGAAGATATCTGCAAATTACATATCTGACAAAGGGTTAGTATCCAAAATATATAAAGAACTTATACAACTCAACACCAAAAAACCCCCACAAATAATCCAATTAAAAAATGGGTGGCAGACATGAAGAGACATTTCTCTAAAGAAGACATTCTGATGGCCAACAGATACGTGAAAAAGTGCTCAACATCACTTGTCATCAGGGAAACGTAAATCAAAATCACAATGCAGCATACCTCACACCTGTCAAAATAGCTAAAATCAAAAACACAAGAAACAACAAATGTAGGCAAGGATGTAGAGAAAAAAGAACCCTGGTGCACTGTTGGTGAGAATGCAAACTGGTGCAGTCAGTATGGAAAACAGTATGGAGGTTCCTCAAAAAATTAAAAATAGAACTACCCTAGGATTCAGCAATTCCACTACCGGGTATTTACCCCAAAAATATGAAAACACTAATTCCAAAAGATATGTACCCCCTATGTTTATTGCAACTTTATTTACAATAGCCAAACTATGGAAGCAGCCCAAGTATTCATCGATAGATGAGTGGATAAAGAAGATGTGGTGTATATATAAAATGGAATATTACTCAGCCATAAAAAGAATGAAATCTTGCCATTTGCAACAATATGGATGATCTAGAGGGTATAATGCTAAGTAAAATAAGCCAGAGAAAGACAAATAACATGTAATTTCACTCACATGTGGAATTTAAGGAACAAAACAAACAAAGAAAAAAAGAGACAAACCAAAAAACTGACTCAACAATAGAGAACAAACTGATGGTTATCGGAGGGGGATGGGTGAAATAGGTGATGGGGATTAAGAGTACACTTATCGTATGGGGCGCCTGGGTGGCTCAGTCATTAGGCGTCTGCCTGCGGCTCAGGTCATGATCCCGGGGTCCTGGGATCAAGCCCCTCGTTGGGCTCCCTGCTCGGCGGGAAGCCTGCTTCTCCCTCTCCCACTCCCCCTGCTTGTGTTCCCTCTCTCGCTGTGTCACTCTCTGTCAAATAAATAAATAAAAAAGAGTACTCTCATCGTAATGTATAGAATTGTTGAATCACTATATTGTACACCTGAAAATAACACTGTATTTAACGATATTGGAATTAAAAAAAAACAGATTAAACTAATAAAGCACCTACATTGAGGTCTGACACTCAATAGGCATTCTGCCTATTTGTAGAAAGGGTGAATGTAGGAGAGACAGGCTTCTTTTTCTTTTTTCTTTTTTTTTAAGATTTTATTTATTTATTCATCAGAGAAGAGAGAGCACAAGCAGGGGGGCACTGAAGGCAGAGGGAGAAGCAGGATCCCCGCTGAGCAGGGAGCCCGACGCGGGGCTTGATCCCAGGACCCCGGGACCACGATCCCGGCCGAAGGCAGACGCCCAACTGACTGAGCCACCCAGGAATCCCGAGAGACATGCTTCTTAACCCAAACAGAAACTCTTTTCCTCACCTGAGAAACCCTCACAGATATTTTGATGGAAAGAAAAAAGGTGAAAAGCCTTCATTTTTTTTTTCAAAGGCACATAAAGCCAAGAAAAGTCCAGTTGTGGCTCCCTTGCAGGCCTTGCGTTCAGGTGGGCTACAAGCTAACAGGCCCCAGGGAGGGTGGGATAACCTCCAAGCCTGGCTAAAGAGGGGGCCTCTAATCCCTAGGCCCACAGAATAACCAGAAGACCCAAATTTAGAATCCTCATTTCTCCCTTGGCCTGCTTCCTCTCCTTCAGGGGAGAAGGTTGATGTTCCGGCAGCTTCCAGAAGCAGGACAATGGATCTTTAGACACTGACGCATTTCTCACTCATTGCAGGCCCCAGGGCTGGGTCTGCCGGTTTCTGGTTATTTGGCAAAAAAGCACAAATTAACTTGCAGTGCTCGGCACCCAAATAGATGACTCATAGTCAGCCCCTGGCACAAGGAAAGGACACAAAATGAAGAAATGCAGAGCAAAGCGCCAGAGGCTCTGGGAGCACTTCTGGAATGAATTCCTTCCTGGCCTGGTCTTCGTAATTCAGATTCTCAGTTTCTGGGGAAAATCACTTTCTGCAATATAAACACTCTAGGGGAGTGGGTGGGGTGGGATCACGGCCCAGGGCGGATGAGAATCAAGCACCGAAAGGCTACAAAGGAATTTCTCCCTTCCTTTATTAGGGATGATTTACCAAAAAGGCCCTTTGAGGAAGGAACTGCCTTTGAGATCTCAGAGGAGCAGCGCCCAGCCCACGGGCCCTTCTCCAGCCTCCCCACCCCCCACCTTCTGCTACTGGGGTCTGATGGTTAAAGAAATATCCACCACAGAGGTGGTTTCTGTTCCTTCCGTCTGAGTTCCTTCTATTCAGGCAACTGTACAGATTTGACAAGTAGCAATCACAGGCACCTGAATGGGCACGGGTACTTCCTCCCCTCCCCCCCCCCGTGAAACAAAGCGCCCCATCCCTTCAGCTCGCATGGGGCCCCTCTCCCGCCTCCGCACTCACTCAGAATAAAAAGATCCCTCGTGGAGGGCTTTACAGCTTCCAGAACACTTCCACACGTTCAGGCCCCAAAGGCAGGGCCAGTGGGGCCCACAACGTTGGGGACCCTCGGGACACAGGACATGCTGCTGGCCGTCCTCCCACCAGCCCCAGCCCCAGCCCCAGCAGGATGCTGAGTTCAGTACAAGTGTAACTGTGCTTCTTTACTGATTGATCTTAGTTTTGCAAAACCATTGTCTCAGTATCTCAGTGATCATTTGAGTTTTATAGCACTTCCAAGTTGCCAGGCTGGAACCTGATGTAGGTTCCGAAGGTAGGTGAGGTCCGGGGCCCATGGCCAAGAAAGAATCCTTGAGACATCTTTGGTGCGAAAAGGAGATTTTATGAAAGCACGGGGACAAAACCCGTTGGGCAGGAAGAGAAGCTGCACCAGGGCTGTGAGGAATGGCTGGTTATGTATATACTCTGGGGTTGGGAGAGGTAAGGAAAAAGACAGGTGTCCAAAAGGACTTTTCTTTTGTTTTAACTTTCAATGTGCTAGATTTTGTTGTTGTTGTTTGGTTTTTGTTTTTTTCTTTTTTTATTATTAACATATAATGTATTATTTGTTTCAGGGGTACAGGTCTGTGATTCATCAGTCTTACACAATACAGAGCACTCACCATAGCACATACCCTCCCCAATGTCCATCACCCAGCCACCCCATCCTCCCACCCCTTCCGCTCCAGGAACCCTCAGTTTGTTTCCTGAAATTAAGAATCTCTTATGGTTGGGGCGCCTGGGTGGCTCAGTCGTTAAGCGTCTGCCTTTGGCTCAGGTCATGAACCCAGGGTCCTGGGATCGAGCCACACATTGAGCTCCCTGCTCGGCGGGAAGCCTGCTTCTCCCTCTCCCACTCCCCCTGCTTGTGTTCTTCTCTCGCTGTGTCTCTCTCTGTCAAATAAATAAAATCTTGAAAAAAAAAAAAAGAATCTCTTATGGTTTGTCTCCCTCTCTGGTTTCGTCTTGTTTCATTTTTTCCTCCCTTTGCCTATGATCCTCTGCCTTGTTTCTCAAATTCCACATATCAGTGAGATCATATGATAATTGTCTTTCTCTGATTGACTTATTTCGCTTAGCATAATACCCTCTAGTTCCATCCACATTGTTGCAAATGGCAAGATTCTTTTTTGATGGCTGCGTAATATTCCTGAGTGTCCGTGTGCGTGCACGTGCGTGTGTGTGTGTATACCACATCTTCTTTACCCATTCATCTGTTAATGGACATCTGGGCTCTTTCCATAGTTTGGCTATTGTGGACATTGCTGCTATAAACATTGGGGTGCAGGTACCCCTTCAGATCACTACATTTGTATCTTTGGGGTAAATACCCAGTAGTGCAATTGCTGGATCATAGGGTAGCTCTATTTTCAACTTTTTGAGGAACCTCCATACTGTTATCCAGAGTGGCTGCCCCAGCTTGCATTCCCAGCTTTTTTTTTTTTTTTTTAAGATTTTATATATTTATTTGAGAGAGAGAGTGAGAGAGAGCACAAGAGTGGGGTGAAGGGCAGAGGGAGAAGCAGACTCCCCACTGAGCATCCCGGGACTCCTAGGATCATGACCTGAGCGACCAAAAGCAGACACTGACTGAGCCACCCGTCAAAAGGACTTTTATCTGCTAAAGAAGACCCTCAGGATACTGGAGGCCTGGCTATTATCAGACTAAGTTTGTTTTTTCCTCTAGCCACACATTAGCATTAAGAGAGTTGGAGGTTTCCTGGAAGAATATCACACATATCCCACCCAGGAATGGGGGGTTGGGGGAGGTTGTGGGATGTCAGCTTGTGCTTTGTCCTCAGCTTGCCTTCTGCTCTCTCATCGGAAACTAGCATCTCACTGTAGGGACAAAGGATAAACTCCAAGCGCTGAATGGTTTTCCCAGGCCCCACTGCCTCTGACCAGAACACTGCATTAGCACTCCCACTTCACCCATTACCCATAATATGGCAAGGACAGCTGAGCTGATGGAGCATCTTTTGTGGTCCTGCGGGACTAAGCATCTCACAGGCATTTCAACCAGAAGATAAGAAGGAAGCCCATGACTTTTACTTATGGTTGGATTCTCAAGGCTGTCAATCCAAACATGCTTCTTGGGCACCTTTCCCTGAGCCCCACTAAGCAAGAGCTGTGGAAATACAGAAAATCAGAGCTAGTTGCATTTATGGTACTTAAGGCCAAGTCTGTGAGAAAGACAAGATCGCATGAAACAGAGGACGATAGTCTAATCAACATTTACGGCCTAAACTGGTAAGCAGACTAAACTCTCAGAGTTACGGTAGCTCAAGGGAAAGCTGAGGTGGAAGATTCCGAGCTGCACTCTTCGGTCTGAGCACTTAAAACATAGCTGGTCCCAATTGGGAGGTGCTTGTAAGTGTAACATACACTCTGGATTTTAAAAATTTAATACCAGAAAAAAGATTGTAAACATATCTCATTAATAATTTTGATATTGATGACATGTTGAAATTATAGTATTTTGGATGTGTTGGGTTAGATAAGTTATTAAAATTAATTTCACTCCCTTAATGTGGCTACTAGAAAATTTTACATTACCTATGAGACTAATATTATATTTCTATTGGACAGCGCTGTTTTCAAATCTGTCATCAACGTGCTTTAGATGCCAAACTAGTGCTAAGCACTTTATGTCCATTCCCTTATTTGATCTTTGAATCATTTCCGTGATTTCATTATTATTCCATTTTACAGATTAGGAGGCTGTGATTTAAAGGAGTTAATCATATAGCTATTAAAAAGGGTAAGTTAGAACTACATATATTGGGCGCCTGTGTGGCTCAGTCGGTTAAGCGACTGCCTTTGGCTCAGGTCATGATCCCAGGTCCTGGGATCAAGCCCCACATCAGGTTCCCTGCTCAGCAGGGAGTCTGCTTCTCCCTCTGCCCTTCACCCTGTTCTCATGCTCTCTCTCTCAAATAAATAAAATCTTAAAAAACCCCCAAAACTACATATATTGTGGGGGCGCCCAGGTGGCTCAGTTGGTTAAGCTTCTGAATTCAGCTCTGGTCATGATCTCGTGGTCCTGGGATTGAGCCCGGCATCGGGCTCCCTCCTCAGCCGAGAGTCTGCTTCTCCCTCTCCCTCTGCTCCTCCCCCTGCTCGAGCTTTCTGTCTCTCAAATAAATAAATAAATAAATAACAAAAAAAACCCCATGTGTATTGTGATGGAAAGTGTCCATAATAAATTGTGGGGTTTTTTTTAAGATTTTATTTATTTATTTGACAGAGAGAGACATAGTGAGAGAGGGAACACAAGCAGGGGGAGAGGGAGAGGGAGAAGCAGGCTTCCCGCAGAGCAGGGAGTCCGATGCGGGGCTCCATCCCAGGACCCTGGGATCATGACCTGAGCCGAAGGCAGACGCCCATAACTGAGCCACCCAGGTGCCCCATAAATTGTTTTTTTTAACAATGATCATCCATTATCAGAAAAATAAAATATGCCTATATAATTTATTTTAAATAAAGGCATTGAGTGACTTGCCCATATCCATTCAACTAACTGTGGAGCCAGAACTTGAACCCTGGACCTATGACAACTCCAAATTCATGCTCTTGTCCCCACGAGAACCTACAGAGGTAAGAAGGCTTTGGGACATGTTAAAATCAAGGGTAGACAGAGACCAGTCTGGAAAGTTCCCTGAGCAGACAGAACCAGCTTAGTCATGCAGACAAAGCTTAATTTAGCTTATTATGCAAGACTAACTTGACCTGGATTATCTCTTGCTTGTGCCTCTGGAAATGATAAGCAAAACTTGAACTGTTTCCCAGATTGATATGAGGGAACCACTGAAAATTATAGTATTGTAACCAATTGGTGTGAAGAATAAACAATCACTGCTTTGTCACTATAATAACCTGCTTTATAGCAATATACTCCTGAGCCTCATTCCATGTTTTGGTTCAAGTGCTCCCAGTTTGCAAACTGCCTTTTTGGTGTGTGCACAATAAATTTTTTCCTATTTACTGCTTCAGTGCTTCATTGGTTTTACTTCGGCTATTTTGAACCTTTGACAGAGGGCATAGGAGCTGAACTCCCATCCGTGTCAGGCCATCTCTCTCTGCAGTATTCCTGGAAGGCAGACAGCTAGCATCTGCTTGAATACTTCTGGTAATGGGGAGCTCATTACCTTTCTTGGCAGCTTGCCCCATCGTTGGCCACCTGCTTATTAGGATTTTCCTCCACTAAATGAGGAGAAATCAGTCCCTCCTAAGTTCTGTCCTTGAGTTCCAGATACTCCGAGAGGAGGCGGCCAAGTTGAGTTTAGGCCAAAAGGATGGGCTGGCTTGCACTGGCCTCTAAGGAGAGATCTCAGATGTGGGTCCAGCAGGGTCGTCACTGCTTCGTGGGGAAGGGAGCCCTAATCTGCCCTCCACCCCACTCCCGCCACCTCCACTGCCCAACCCATCCCTCAGACTGACCCAGGTAAATCTCACTTGCTTGATGTGCACGGACGGCCTCCCTGATTGGCTGTGGGGTCACAGCTGCAAAAATGTTTGAATTTCCATTCATGGGAAGGCCTCCCATCGCTGAAAGGATAATCATCTCCTTGCTGTGCTGACAGGTTCCCATCTGGTGAGGGCTGAACGCTGTGTCATTAGAAAAGGCAAGCTTCTGGCCCGGCTTTGACAGATTCGCTCAGCGAATCTAAGGGGAAAAAAAGACATTGCTGGGGGTAGGGACTGGGGGTCGGGGAAGGGGAGAGGCAGAGAGAGAAGAAGAGGAAGAATCTGGGATGCTAATGAATTCCTTGTGATCTCACTCTCCTTATTCCACTACGTGCTCCTTTGCAAAAACCAACGGGGCCACTTCGCCAGCCCGAGCCTGAAATGTGCCCAGGGACACAGGACCCCGAGCCCGAGGACAGCCCGTGATACGCTGGCTGCCTGCTCATGGCTGAAAGCCGAGAACAGAAAACAAGAGGAGCGATCTGCTAAAGGGACCCCCCACTCCCTT
Organism: Mirounga leonina; assembly: GCF_011800145.1. Taxonomy (NCBI): domain Eukaryota; kingdom Metazoa; phylum Chordata; class Mammalia; order Carnivora; family Phocidae; genus Mirounga; species Mirounga leonina. The sequence continues at coordinate 24,859,153 of NW_023270503.1, read as the reverse complement.
GACATTGTACTTCAGGGGCCTGCTTTCCCGGCCTGCCCCCCTCCCAGTGACAACAGAACCATGAACTCAGAACATCTACAGCCAAGGGAATTGGCATCGCGGGACCTTACCACGGCCTCTTCCCTCCTCTCCTTGCCACTTTCACTATCAAAGCATAATAAAAGAAATGCCCTTGGGGCGCCTGGGTGGCTCAGTCGGTTAAGGGGCTGCCTTCGGCTCAGGTCATGATCCCAGGGTCCTGGGATCGAGTCCCTCATCGGGCTCCCCATTCTGCAGGGAGCCTGCTTCTCCCTCTGCCTACTTGTGTTCTCTCTCTATCTCTCTGTCAAATAAATAAATAAAATCTTTAAAAAAGAAAAGAAAAGAAAAGAAAAGAAATACCCTTTAGGAGTTTGAGTAAAGGGTCTGAAGCCTATCGTTTGACCCCCAGGCCCCCAGGTCGGGTAGCGAAGCTGTGGCAGGCCCCGTGCGGTCAAGACGGCAGGCCTGCCATCCACCAGCAGCCACGACTGGCCCTGAAAGTAGGCATCACCGGCACAGGGAGGCTCAAGCAAACCCCTAGTGGCATTACTGATCGCCAGCCGCGTCCCGGGCTCCGCCCCCAGGGCTTTGTACACTTCCAACACATTTGTGAACCAGGATTTATCCTTAATCACCCTTTAGAAACGTGGAAAGTGGGCTGAGAAGAATTAAATGACCAGATTACCTAGCCAAAAAATAGCAGAGGGTGGATTTGAACCCAGCTCTCCCAGGTCTGCCATGCTATAAGATCTGTGCTTTAAACAACAAAACCCAGTTTTTATTATGGAACATTTCCAACATACAAAAAAGGCATCACGAACCAGTGCCATGAACAGCCACATACCCATACACCAGGTCATAACGATTATCAGCACAGGGCTCCTGTTCCTGCTCTGTGCTCACCCATCCTCCTTTACTGGGTTATTATTTTTTAAAGATTTTATTTGACAGAGAGAGACACAGCGAGAGAGGGAACACAAGCAGGGGGAGTGAAAGAGGGAGAAGCAGGCTCCCCGCCGAGCAGGGAGCCCGATGAGGGGACTCGATCCCAGGACCTTGGGACCATGACCTGAGCCGAAGGCAGATGCTTAATGACTGAGCCACCCAGGCGCCCCTACTGGGTTATTTTGAAGCAAACATTAGACCTCATGTCATTTTATCCATTAATAGTTCAGTTTGTATCTCTAAAAGAGAAAGATCCTCCAAATCTGTGCTCTTGACTCCCTCAAAATATTGACCCTGAGTGAGAGATTATCACAGAAAAACTGCAAGATTTCCACCACCCCCAGGGGGAAGTGAAGCATTCCCTGGCTGCCTGTGGCATTCCATCATAATTTGGGGAGACTACAGTCACTATCTGCTAAGTCTAAGAATGCGCACCTGGTAGCCCAACACCAGGATGACCTGCTCACCTGGCCACATGGCCAGACCTTTCCTGCCGGTTAACCCTAGTAACCTCTAGCTAAAGAAAACGGCACCTAACCAGTCTCTTCCAGAACACATTACTGTGTTGGCTGTCCAATGCACGTAGAATACCATTAACATCTATTCAACACATCTACTATGTGTCAGACGCTGACCTAGGAGTTCTTATGTGTCAGGAACCTAATCCTTGATTTTTTTTTAAATTTTGATTTGATTTTTGTGGTTCCAATTTCCATGTGGTTTGGAATCTCATCTTAAACTGAAATATTATGAAAGGGACTATATATAATCCCTTCAAGGGTTGGATTCAACAATCAGCAGTATTTCTTGAGAAAGTGTGTGTGCACGTGCATGTGTAGATCACCCCGTGAGTCACCCCGGAAGTACCAAGAGGAAGAAATGGCTCGGTATTGAAGTCTGCAGATACTTTATTAACCTCCTTTTCTCATGCCACAGGGCTTGCGGTCCCCGTCCTGAGAAGTCTAGTAGGGTGGATAAGACAAAGTACACAGATAAGCAGATCTCCAAGGCAGAACACACCAACTGCCACAGCAGATGTAAAAATAACACGTCGTGGGAGTTGAAAGGTGACAGCAGTAATGGGTGACCTGGAGAACTCAGGAAAGCATTGGTGGCACGTGAGATTTGGAATGTTCCCCAGGACTCTGTGAGGTTTGCTCTACACGCCATGTACAACAGACTAAAGAGGCCACACTGGGTCTACTCTCAGCTTCTCCTCAGCACGAGAGTGGTGCTAGTCCTAGCCAAGGGTCCCTGGCTCTGGGTCCATCTGCATTCTTCCTTCTTGAGCTGGAGCTGCCCCCTAACCTCTCTGGGCTGTCCCCCCTTACTGTGGAAGCCTGGTTGCTGCTGGTGACGGCTCTCCATCTCCAGTTGCTGACCCCAGAAGGCTGGGTGATGCTGTCGCTCTCTGCGTCTCCAGCACAAGGTTCGCTCACCGAATCACTGGTTTTCTGTACACTATGTGGATGTCAAAGGGGTCTGAAGACCATCGGAGGAAAGAGTTATGCCTCCTGGAGTCAGGGCTGAAAATAGACCCATGGTTAGGAATGTTACAGGCAGAGGTGTTGGGGGAATGGAACTATAAGCAGAAAGGCACAGAGGCAGGAACAGAGTGCTTTCAGAGAGCCCCACTTAGAGGGTGGGCTGTGGGGGAAGACAGACCTTGGGGGCGCATCTGGAGGAACAGGCTGGGCACTTGATGAAAATCCATAAATACATACCGAGGAGGAACAGAGATAATGGAGAGCAAATGAAGGGACCTGGAAGAATTATCACCAGACCTTAGGAATGTTCCTCTGGCACAGCAAGTATCATGGACTGGAATGGAGGGTAAAAACAGAGGCCAGATCAGCTAGAAGGCCCAGGGTGTACGCTCTTCTGCGCACTTACCATGGCCCCTGGCTGGAATGTAAGCCTTCAATTGGCTCTCATTATTTTGGGGAGTGGGCCTGCACCGCATTCTTTGTTTTCCCAGGGCCTGGCATATAGTAGGTGCTCATTAAATATTAATGCCTGGCACATAGTAGGTGCTCAATAAATATCTGTTGAAAGAAAGAAATAGAGAGGGAGGGAGAGGGGGAAGGAAGTAAGAACTAAAGCCAAACCTGTGATATGCTATGAAGAGGGCTTGGGGAGAGACAATGGAGGCCTTTCTGCAGCGGTGGAGGAGTTAGAAGTGGGAAAGTGTCGGGGGGGTGGGGGGTAGCCACAGATCAGTCAGTAAGAGCATCCGGGGCCTGGCGAGTGGCAGGAAAGCAAAAACCGAGGAACCTAGGATGACCTGGAGAATAATGGGGCCATTAACAGAAATAAGACAACCAGGAGGAGAAGCAGGTCGGCGAGAAAAGGCAGTAAAAGGATGATTTTCATTTGGACACTTGGAGTTTCAGGTGCCCCCAAAAGCCGTCCGGTCTGCATGTAGAGGAAGCTCGGGAAGGAGCTGGGTGCGAAAAGTAGGGGCTGCCGAGGCATCCGCAGAGAGGATCTAGCGGTAACCCTGGGAGTGGGGGAGATCGCGGGGCAGGGAAGGGAGAAGACCAGAGGCCCCGGGCGCAGAGGCTCGAGGAACGCCAGCACCACGGGAAGGGGACAGCGGCTGTTGGAGACGCAAGAGGGAAACCGGGAAGGTGCCGCCTGGCGCCGCCGAGGGGCCGGTTTCAAGGGGGAGGTGACCAGCAGGACCAGATGCTTCAGAGGTCCGGTGGGACGAGGTCTGAAAACGAGCGCGCGGGATTTGGCAGCAGGAGGTCACCAGAGCCCTCCGAGGGCGCAGCGACGGCGACGCTCCGGCGGGGTCCAGATGGCGCCTGGTGAGAAGGGAGTGGGCGGCGAGGGCCCGGAGGCGGCCGCGAAAGCGCTCTTGGAAGGGCCCTGGCAGCCACGCGGAGAAGAAAGGCAGGACCACTGCGGGAAGGGAGGAGGGCTGGAGGAAGACGGGCTTTGGGAATGGGTACGAAGAGAACAGACTTGTAGGCGGGAGAGAGAGAAGCGGTGAGGTGTACAGGAGGGTGACCGAGGGCATTGGGGGGGGGGCAAAGCAAAACCCCAGAGGAGGGGAGAAATCAAGGGAGTATATATTTTGGAAAAGCCTACCAATCAAAGCAGCACATAAGTGATAACAATAAGTCCTTACATTGAAAAGCAGTGAAATGCAATCTACAGAGCCTTTTAATGTGCTTTCTCTCCTTTAATCCTTGTGAGGGGCATATTATTATCTCTGCTAAAATATAAGGAGGTTAAATGACTCACCCAAGATCACACATCTAATAAACAGAAGAACCCAGGATCAGAAAGTCCATCATGAGACATTTATTGATCAAATATGGGCTGTAGCAGCACTGTGCTCGGTGCCAAAGATTCCCAAAGAGAACAGAAATGGATCCTGCCCTCCGAGGAGCTCACAACCCAGGAGACTGGCCTCCATGCTACTGACCAATATGCTCCAAGACAGAACTGTGCTCAGACCGAGGAAGGGAGAGGGGTACGACCCAAGGGAGGCTTTTCCGAATTGGTGATGTTGAGCTGAGTGTGGAAGGATAAACAGGAATGAGCTGGTGGACAAGTAGGCTGACAAGGGGAAAGGTATTCCCAGCAAAGGAGATTGGCGTGCAAGAGCCCGGAGCCTTTGGAAGCTAAGAGCAATTCACTGTGCAGGGACACAGGGTAGGTATGGCAAGGTACAGCAGAGGCATGTGCCAACTCCAGGGTGGGGGAGCATGGCATGCTACCCTGAGGATCTCTAGTCATATCCTTAAGGTGAGAGCACCAGCAAAGGGTTTTAAGCAAGGGAATGATATCAGATTTGCGTTCTAGCACAATCACTCTGGAGGACCCCTGGAGCCACCCCAGGATGGGTTAGAGCAAGATATTATGGGAAGCAGGGACACCAGTTAAGATGCAAATGTAGTGGCCTAGGCAAGAAAGGATGAAGCCAGCCTGGATGGGGCTGTGGCCTTTTTTAATGGACTAGAGGACGAATATTCCTATGTATGTGATGAAAAAACTGGCCAGCCTTAGAGGAGGAAGGAGAGGAGGAAATATGGAAATGGAAGGGTCTAGGATGACTCCCAGCTTCTGGTTTGAACAGAAGCAGGAAGAGAAGCAGATATTGGTTGGAGGTGGGGTGTTGAGTTCAGGACATATTGGGTTGAGAAACCCACAGATATCCAGGTGGAGGTGCTCGGTAGGTAGTTGGATATGGGATTTGGGGCTCCTGGGGAGGCTGACCTGAAGATCTATCTTTGTGCATCACAGCATAAGGCAGTGGTTGGAACCACAGATGGGGGTGAGTATTTGGCTGGGGGAGAGAAAATGGTCTCTCACACAGCCTTCAGGAGCATTGGCACTTAAGAAGTAGGTGGATGAGAAGGGGCCCCTGAGAAGGAGGTCAGAAGGAGAGGCCATAGAGGTAGGGGAGAAAAAAAGGAGAAAAGGATGCTCCAGAAGATGCTGAGATACAATGGGTCACCTGGGAAGATGCTACGGAGGACTAGAATACCATCTTCATTCCTTTTCAGGGGGAGAGGAGATGACTCCCTCTGGGTCGGTCTGAGAAGCTTTTAGGAAACAGAAGGAAAGTGAGAAAAAGAAAAGCCCTTTCGAGCTGAGAAGTAGAAAGAGAGGGTTAAGCCACCTCGTCTCCTCTTTGCCGTGTTTTCTTGACTCTGGCTGCAATAATCAGTGCATTCATAGAAAATAAAGCATGTTATTTGATGACATGTGGAGAATCAGATGTTCAAAATGTTTCAGTGACGTGCTTCGAAACCAGACATGCTAAAAATGGAGACCATCCAATGTGATCATGCTGTCCTTAAAAATATTCCTTTGATAAACATTAAACTGTTCTCTTTACCAGAAATGTTAACAAGGAAAATAAACAGCAGGGCTATTTAGGAGTATTTCAAAATTGAATTTTAAACCATAAAAGAAAACAAGAGGCAAAAAACAGAACAAATCAAATCCAAAACTGCATGAACATTGCAGACTTCAGTTGCCCTTGAAATCTTTTTCTCTAACATTATATAATTCTTCATCAGCCCAAGCTATCAGGTTCACATGCTAAAATTCAGTGAGTAGGTGTCATACTCAAAGGACAGGATACTGAGAGGGAAACATGATATAAAGAGATGGGAAAAGGGTTGACACATAAAGGCCTGAGGATTTTCTAGAGGAACTTTAAGAATATTATTGATACACATTCCATAGAAACCATACTTCACATTTTGCATTTTGGTCTTTTCCTGGGCCAGCAATATGCGGTATGATGCTTCCTCATGAAGCTGGGCAGGGCAATCAGAAACGTAAACAATCGATACACTTACAACCATTCTGGACCCACACCACCATTTTACACTTTCAGTACAGTATTCAGTAAATCACATGAGATATTCAACACTTTATTATAAAATAATAGGCTCTGTGTTTTGCCCAGTTGCAGGCTAATGTAAGTATTCTGTGTACACTTAAGGTAGGCTAGGCTAAGCTATGATGCTCTGTAGGTTAGGTGTATTACATGCATTTTCGACTTAACAGTATTTTCAACTTACCATGGGTTTATCGTGAAGTTTACCCTATTGTAAATGAAGGAAGATCTGGAAATCTAATGCTTCCACCTGGAGGGTTTGCAACCAAAATGGGCTATCTTGGTTATTGGTACCACATGAAAGTAAAACTAACTCTTGAGAATATGTACCCAAAGCTGGGCCCCGCACAAGTTTGTAGCCCATATGTGTATTAGTTGTTTGATCTGAAAAGCCTTCAGCAGAAAATTTAACAGAAAGGAGTCCTAAGTGCCTGAAGTGCTGGAAGAAGCAAATGCAAATCCTCTTTAGATGAACCCACCTTTAGGGCGCCTGGGTGGCTCAGTTGGTTAAATGACTGCCTTCGGCTCAGGTCATGATCCTGGAGTCCTGGGATCGAGTTCCATATCGGGCTCCTTGCTCAGCAGGGGGTCTGCTTCTCCCTCTGACCCTCCCCCCTCTCATGTGCTCTCTCTCTCATGCTCTCTCTCAAATAAATAAATAAAATCTTTTAAAAAAATAGATGAACCCACCTTTATCTCAGGGTCCCCCCAAAAATTCCACAGGTAAAGTTTTAAGAAATGTAAGCTCACAGTAAAAATCATAAAACCCAAGGAAACAAGGCACCACGAGCAAGAGAAGCTGAAACACAGACTGCAGATTCAGATGTACCAGACTTCAGATATAGGAATTATTAGAAACTTGATATAAAATAACTATTTTAGAGCTTTTAAGAAATAAAAAAAGGATTCAAAGGAGTAAATGAGACTGCAAAAATGATCAAGCAGTTTGCAAAAAGTAAAATTCTGGAAATGAAGGGTGCTTGGGTGGCTCAGTCTCTCTCAAATAAATAAAATCTTTAAAAAATATTCTGGAAATGAGAAATGTAATAATTAAAACATAAAACTCAGTGGACAGATTTAATAGCAGACAGACACAGTGAAAAGGGAATTCATGAGCTAGAAGACATCTGAAGAAATGTTTCGGGCTGAGCACAGCGAGACCAAAAAAATGGGAAATGGAAGGATACTCAGATTCAAGAATCCCAGTGAATCCCTACTAGAAATAAAAGGAAATTGCATTCCAACACATCATAATAAAATTGCAGAACACCAAAGACAGACTCTAGATTGTAAATGCAGAGAGAAAAGTCAGATAACTTCAAAGCTGCAGCAATTAGACTGATAGCTGATATCTTAAGAGCAACAATAGAAGTAAAAAGATAATGGAATTCACTGGGCTGAGAAGAAATTGCAATCAACCTAGAATTCTATACCCACTGAAAATCTATAAAGAACAAAGGTGAAGGGTGCTGGGCTGGCTCAGTCAATAAAGCACAGAGCTCTTAATCTCTGGGGTTGTGAGTTCAAGCCCCATGTTGGATGTGGACCCTAGTTAAAAAAAAAAAAAACACAAAGGTGAAAAGAAGGAATTTCAAACAAAAACTAAAAACATTTGCTACTAAAGAGCATCACCTAAGGAAATTTCAAAGTATGTTTTTTGTCTTTTTTTGTTTTTTGGGAGTTTTTTGAGAGAGACAAAGTGTGTGAGCAGGTGCATGCAATCTGGTACGGGGGGCAGAGGGAGAAGGAGAGAGAATCTTTTTTTTTTTTTAAAGATTTTATTTATTTGACAGAGAGACACAGTGAGAGAGGGAATACAAGCAGGGGGAGTGGGAGAGGGAGAAGCAGGCTTCCCGCCGAGCAGGGAGCCTGATGTGGGGCTCGATCCCAGGACCCTGGAACCATGACCTGAGCCGAAGGCAGACGCTTAACGACTGAGCCACCCAGGCGCCCCAGGAGGAGAGAGAATCTTTTTTTTTTTTTTTTAAGATTTTATTTATTTATTGGACACAGAGAGAAAGACTGTGAGAGAGGGAACACAAGCAGGGGGAGTGGGAGAGGGAGAAGCAGGCTTCCTGCTGAGCAGGGAGCCCGATGTGGGGCTCGATCCCAGGACCCCGGGATCATGACCTGAGCCGAAGGCAGACGCTTAACGACTGAGCCACCCAGGCGCCCCGAAGGAGAGAGAATCTTAAGCAGACTCCACGCTCAGCATGGACTTCAAGGCGGGGTTCAATCTCACCACCCTGAGATCATGACCTGAGCCAAAATCAAGAGTCAGACGCCCAACCAAATGAGCCACCCAGGTGCCCCTCAAAGTATGTATTTCAAGTGGAAGAAAAGTAATCTCAGATGGAAGGAATGAGATAAAGGAAGGAGTGAAAAGAGACAAAAGTAGTAAAATAATGAATCAGATATAGACCATCTATTTTACTGATTGACTATACACTGTTTAAAACTACAATAAAGTCCCATGGCATTGAAAAACTAACAGAAGGCTATCTGCTGTCCTCTGGCCCCCGGGGTTGCTGTATAGGTCCAGCCATGGTTCTGTGCTATCCCATGGCCATAGATCTCAACCAGGGGCACGAGGTGACCAAGAACGTGAGCAAGCCAACACACAGCTGTGGCCTCGGGTGCCTCATCAGGCACACCACGTTCCTGTGGGACATCATCCAAGAGGTGTGCAATGTTACTCTAAATGGTACATGAACTGCACACCAGGGAGCTGCTCAAGGTCTCCAAGGACAGGCAGGCCTTCAAGTTCATCAAGAAAACAGTAGAGACACCTATCTGTGCCAAGAGGAAACAAGAGAACTGAGCAGTGTCCTGGCCACCGTGAAGAAAGCACCTGCCGAGGGGACCAAGCCCCCTCCCCACTGTGCGTAATAAAAGCTTCACAGAAAAAACAAACTAGTAGCCCAGTAACACACAGCCCGGTAACACGTAAGTCAGAAGATGGGTGATGGGAATTACAGTGTTTTAACGTTCTTACAGTGTTTGGAAGAAGGCAAAAGAATGAAGATCCGCTTTGGATGAGTTAAGTAGGCAAAGATACATTTTTAGATCAAGTGCTTAAAGTCTGAGAATAGAATACTTAGCTTCCGCACTAATAGAGGAAGACACATGAAGTGATAAAAAGTAATTTTAAAAAAGTTAGAAGAGGGATAAGCATCAAAAGGGAGAACCAAATATAGTTGACCCTTGAACGATGCGGGACTTAGGGGCGCTGACTCCCCATGCAGTCAAAAATCCACATATAGGGGCTCCTGGGCGGCTCAGATGGTTAAGGGAGTCTGCCTTCGGCTCAGGTCATGATCCCAGGTCCTGGGATCGAGCCCCACATTGGGCTCCTGGCTCAGCGGGGAGTCTGCTTCTCCCTCTCCCCCTGCTCATGCTCTCTCTCTCTCTGTATCTGTGTCTCAAATGAATAAAATAAAATCTTAAAAAAAAAAATCCACATGTAATTTTTGACTCCCCCAAAACTCAACTACTAATAATCTACTGTTGACCGGAAACCTGAATGATAACATGAACAGTCTATTAATACTTATTTTTTGACTTGTGTCACTTCTACGCTAGAATATTTAATTTCCAATGTGAGACCATCCAGTCCTCACTTCTGCTGTGATGGTCATGGAATCATGTTGAAATGGAACCTCCATCTGCCTGGGTCCCCGAGTCACTAAATGAGCAACTAGCATTGGACATATAATGTGACCAAGAAATAAATCTTTGTTGTTCAAAAAAAAAAAAAAACCCACTTATTTTTTATATGTATTATATACTGTATTCTTACAATAAAGTAAACTAGAGAAAAGAATATATTATTAAGAAAATAAGGAAGAGAGGGCGCCTGGGTGGCTCAGTTGGTTAAGCGACTGCCTTCGGCTCAGGTCATGATCCTGGAGTCCCGGGATCGAGTCCCGCATCGGGCTCCCTGCTCGGCAGGGAGTCTGCTTCTCCCTCTGACCCTCCTCCCTCTCATGCTCTCTGTCTCTCATTCTCTCTGTCTCAAATAAATAAATAAAATCTTAAAAAAAAAAAAAAGAAAAGAAGGAAGAGAAAATATATTTACAGGACTGTACTATTTAAAAAAAAGAACATGTGTAAGTGGAATCACATACTTCAAACCCATGTTGTTTGAGGGTCAACTATAAACAACAATTTAAAAACGAAAAATAGGGGCACCTGGCTGGCTCAGTCAGTAAAGCATGTGACTCTTGATCTCAGAGTCATGAGTTCGAGGCCCACTTTGGGTGTAGCGATTACTTAAATAAATAAACTTTAAAAAAAATAAAGAAAAAAATAATTTATTAGCAATGTGCAATGCAATAGATGCTGCAGTTAAAAGATTGTCAGAGTAGAGAAAAACCCAGCTCTATACAGTTTATTAAAAAACCCACCTAGGGCGCCTGGGTGGCTCAGTTGGTTAAGCGACTGCCTTCGGCTCAGGTCATGATTCTGGAGTCCCGGGATTGAGTCCTGCATCAGGCTCCCTGCTCAGCAGGGAGTCTGCTTCTCCCTCTGATCCTCTCCCATCTCATGCTCTCTCTCTCTGTCTCATTCTCTCTCTCAAATAAATAAATAAAATCTTAAAAAAAAAACAAACCCACATAGAACATAAGGATACAGAAAGATTGAAATCAAAAGAATGGGAAAGACACACTAAGTAAACACTAAGTAAAAGAAAGCTGATATAACTATGTAAGTATCAGACAAAATGTACTTGAAAGCAAAAAAAAAATGTTATTAAGTAAAAATATTATTAGATCACTATACATATAATGATAAAAAATATATTGCAAAAACTGACAGACCAAAAGTGGAGGCTGAAAATCTATCATGATAATGGGAGATAGTAAGCAATACCACCCTTCAGTGACCAATAAACCAAGCAGGCAAAAAAAAAATCGGTAAGTATTTATGAAATTTGAATAGCACCATCACCAAGCTTAATTTAATGGAAGTACGTATAACAATGTCAAAGCAATATTCCAAAACTGTACAAGGACAGAATGTGGAAAAAATATTATACACCAAGTTCATTCACAAATATAGATGCAAATATGATAAGTAAAATATTAACAAACTTGCCAGCAATATTTAAAAAGATAGTAGGTTATTACCAAGTTGGATTTATCCCAGGAATGCCTTATAGATTTAATATTAAGAAATCAACTAATTATTCAGTCTTTTAGGTGTGATAATATATTGTGTTTTTGTAGGAAAATGTCCTTACACTTAGGAGCTACATGCTGAAGTATTTCATGGGTGGCGTGTAATGATATCTGCAGGTTACCTTCAAATGGTTAAGAAAAAAAAATATATATATATTAAATTTATACACATGTATGTATAGATGATAGATATGATACATAGATAAGGCAAAAATAATAAAATGTTAACGATTTTTGTACGTAAGTCATAGATATATGTGTGTTCATTGTACTATTCTTTCAACTTTTATGTACAGTGGAAATTATTCATAATGAAAAATTATAAAAAAGAAAACCAAGTAATGAAATTTATCGCATTAACTGAGTAAGGGAAAAAGTCTGACAAAATTGAACATCCATTAATGATTTAAAAAAAAACTATTAGCAAACATAATGGTGGTATATAAAGATCATTTCTGGGGCACCTGGGTGGCTCAGATGGTTAAGCATCTGCCTTCAGCTCAGGTCATGATCCCAGGGTCCTGGGATCGAGCCCCACATCGAGGCCCACATCAGGCTCCTGGCTCAGCGGGGAGCCTGCTTCTCCCTCTCTGTCTGCCTCTGCTCATGCTCTCTCTTTCTTTCTGTGTCTCTGTATCTCAAATGAATAAATAAAATTTAATAAATAAATAAGTATAATTTCCTTCAAGGCTGGAAACAAGATAAAAATGGATATTGTACTGGAGACCAGCAGAGTAAAAGCAAGTATAAAAATTGGAATGAAAGAAACAAAACTGTCATTATTCATAGATAATAGGATTATTTACTTGAAAATCTCAAAGAATCTCCAGATATAGTTACAAGAATTAATAAGAGAATTTAGCAAGCGTTAGATACAAAAATCGATAAACGAAAATCAAGTGCATTTCTATATACCATCTACTGGTAGAAATTGTACTTTCATTTTTTTTTTTAAAGATTTTATTTATTTGACAGAGAGAGACACAGTGAGAGAGGGAACACAGCAGGAGGAGAGGGAGAGGGAGAAGCAGGCTTTCCGCCGAGCAGGGAGCCCGATGTGGGGCTCGATCCCAGGACCCTGGGACCATGACCTGAGCTGAAGGCAGACGCTTAATGACTGAGCCACCCAGGCGCCCCTGTACTTTCTTTTTTTTTTTTTTAAGATTTATTTATTTGAGAGAGAGAGCGTGAGCGCAGGGGTGGGGAGAAGGGGTAGAGGAAGAGAATCTCAAGTAGACTCCGTGCTGAGCACAGAGCCCTATGCAGGGCTGTAGCTCATGACTCTGAGGTCATGACCTGAGCCGAAACCAAGAGTCGGACGCTTAACCAACTGAGCCACCCAGGCACCCGAAAATTATACTTTTAAAAGAGATATCATTTGGGGCGCCTGGATGGCTCAGTCAGTTGGGTGTCTGCCTTTGGCTCAGGTCATGATCTCAGGGTCCTAGGCTCCCTGCTCAACGGGGATTCTGCTTCTCCCTCTCCCTCTGTTGCTCCCCCTGCTTGTGTTCCCTCACTGTCTCTGTCAAATAAATGAATAAAATCGTATGTATAGGGTGCCTGGGTGGCTCAGTTGTTAAGCGTCTGCCTTCGGCTCAGGTCATGATCCCAGAGTCCTGGGATCGAGCCCCATACCGGGCTCCCTGCTCCGCGGGAAGCCTGCTTCTCCCTCTCCCACTCCCCCTGCTTGTGTTCCCTCTCTTGCTGTGTCTCTCTGTCAAATAAATAAAATCTTAAAAAAAAAAGATCTTATGTATATAAAATCTATGTATGGAAAACTATACAATTTTATTGAGAGATATTAAAGAATACTAAAATAAATAAAGGGCTATGCTATGCTCATAGACTGTAAGACTCTCATTAGCAAAAATACCATCTCCTCAAATTGACCTATAAATTCAATGCAATCCCCATTTGACAGATTAATTATTAAGTCTTTAAAAAGAAAGAAATTCTGACACATACTACAACATGGACGAACCTTGAAGACTATGGAGAATTAGTGTTTAAGGGGGACAGAGTTTCAGGTGAGAAGGCGAAAAAGTTCTGGAGATGGGTAATGGTGATGGTTGTACAACAATGTGAGTGTACTTACGCAACATACACTTACAAATTGTTAAAATGGTAAGTGTTATGTATATTTTACCACAATAAAGAACAGTTAATACAAAATTCCAGATAATATTCATCTCTGGGGTAAAAATAGGAGATGCAGTTGGAGAGGTACACACATGAGTCTTCTGGGACATGATAATGTTCTTTCTTGGCCTGGAAATAGATTCCCAAGTGTTCATTTTATTGTTGTTGTTGTTATTTTTTTTTAAGATTTTATTTATTTATTTGACAGAGAGAGAGACAGCAAGAGCAGGAACACAAGCAGGGGGAGTGGGAGAGAGAGAAGCAGGCTTCCCGCCGAGCAGGGAGCCCGATGCGGGGCTCGATCCCAGGACCCGGGGATCACGACCTGAGCCAAAGGCAGACGCTTAACGATGGAGCCACCCAGGCGCCCCTATTGTTGTTTGTTAAAGTAAACATATATTTCCATGCATGATTTGTATGTATGCATGCATGATTTTGTATGCATGCCATATTCCTCTTAAATTTTAAGCACATATAAACCCGTGCTAAAACAATAATGAAAAGCAAGGAGATATAGAAGCACAAATTCAGGATAATGGTTACCTCCGAGGGGAGAGGGAAGGAAGGGGACCCTAGGGAACTTCAGAGGTCACGCTGATTTTTTTTCTAAAACTGAGTGATGGGGTAGACACCGGAGTCCCTTCCATCGTGATTCTTTACTCCTTACATGTATTTTACTCATTTTATTTATTCAATAGTTAATAAATGTAATTTTAAAAGAAATCCTTAATATATGTGTATATTTTTAAAGTTCGGCTTTATGGGGCACTTGGGTGGCTCAGTTGGTTAAGCGTCTGCCTTCTGCTCAGGTCATGATCCCAGGGTTCTGGAATCAAGTCCCAAGTCAGGCTCCTTGTTCAGCCGAGAGTGGGCTTCCCCTTCTCCCTCTGCTGCTCCCCCTGCTTGTGCTCCCTCACTCTCTTTCTGTCAAATAAATGAATAAAATCTTAAAAGAAAATAAAATAAAGTTTGGCTTAATCTGTAAATCCGGCATGTGTCAAACACTGAGGCCAGCTGCTTCATCGGGGTACTTATCTAGGCTACTTCTTCCCTAATAACCTTTGTGAAGCCATCGGATGACCACCATGGTCTTGTGATGTGATGCACGGACAACTTCAGAGCCTAATAAACGATCACTCTCCTTTATGCAGGTGGTTAAAAGGAGAACGTGCCCTCCTTTGGGCTATATTAAAGTTCTGCTGCAGCTCTATCAGTTCCTTACAGGGTAGAAATTGGGCCACTATGTCCCCAGGCTGCATTCAGCCCATTAGCTTTCTCTGTCTTTGTCCCAACATCAAGAAAGAAACAATACGGAAAATACAACCACATAAAAGATCCTGTCATATTTGACAAAGGAAACATTTTTTCTAGGATGAAGTACCAAGTATCTCTATTCTATCAGAAAGTGAGTAGGGCTTATCATGGGGGGCCGGAGAGCCATTTGGCTGAGCCCTCACAGTCACAAAAGACCTCAGACTTAGATCTTTGACTTCATCTCCAAATGAGATTACGATACAGTCACAAAGACACACAAAAAAGATGAAAACATTTGTTACGCAGTTAAGTGTATGTCTCCATACCAGGCCACACTTCCTGCAGGTGTCCTGAGAATTAATAGTTGTTATGAGTCCTTTCGTTATCTTGGGACCAGCAGTTATATGGCAAAGTGGTTTTTGTTTTGGAATTCTAATTTATTAAATGTAAGTATTTAAAAATTTAGTGCAAATTTTATAACACTGCTTTGGCATTTCTTCATTTTGTAATAAATCAGGAGACTTTAAAACTTAGGGTTGCCAGAAGTAGCAACGAAAAATACAGAACGGGGCGCCTGGGTGGCTCAGTCGTTAAGCGTCTGCCTTCGGCTCGGGTCATGATCCCGGGATCCTGGGATCGAGCCCCGCATTGGGCTCCCTGCTCAGCGGGAAGCCTGCTTCTCCCTCTCCCACTCCCCCTGCTTGTGTTCCCTCTCTCGCTGTATCTCTCACTGTCAAATAAATAAAATCTTAAAAAAAAAAAAATACAGAACACCCAGTTAAATTTTAATTTCAGATAAATAAAGTAATTTTTTAGGATGAATATGTAGCATACAAAATTAGGGACATATTTACACTTAACAAAGTGTTTATTGTTTATCTGAAATTAAAATTTAACTGGGTGTCCTGTATTTTTTCTGGCAGCCCTAGTAATGATGTACTCAGTCTTTCCATTTCTGTGTACCCTGGCGTGGGCAGAAAAAGTAAGTAACATTCATTGAGTGTCTGCTATGGATCAGCCAAGTACATTACAAGTGAGATCTCATTTAAATCTTGCCACAGTCCTATGGCACAACCCTATATTATCACTCCACAGTCCTATGAAACAGTCCTATCTTATTACTCCATTTTATAAGTAAACACAAAGCTGGAGTAATTTACTCAAGCTGAGACAGCAGACATGGGATGGATGAAGAATCAAATTCAAATTTGCTTCCCCAATCTGTACTTTCTCCCTCTCTGTGCACTTTCTACTAGAAAGCTTTCACATGGCTTTTTAAAAGATTTTAATCAAAAAGAGATAGAGTTCTCTTGCCATTTGCAACGACATTGATGGAGCTAGAGAGTATAATGCTAAGCAAAATAAGTCAGAGAAAGACGAATACCATATTATTTCACTCATATGTGGATTTTAAGAAACAAAAAAGCAAAGGAAAAAAATGAGAGTCAAAGCAAGACATATCATAGACAACAATCTGATGGTTACCAGAGGGGAGGTGGGGGGGGGGGGGGGTTAAATGGGCGACGGAAATTAAGGCGTGTGCTTGGGATGAGCACAGGGTGATGTGTGGAAGTGTTGACTCACTATATTGCACACCTGAAACTAATATAACACTGTATGTTAAGTAACTGGAATTAAAATAAAAACTTTTAAAAAAGAGAGCATTCTGGAAATACTCCAAAGGCTTTTTCATCAAAACTTAATATTTCATGTGAAATATTTTATTATATCTAATTGTGTTTGCATGGCATGGAATGTAATTATAAATGAAATCTGCATAGCCTGACATGTTTCAAGGAATTTTAATGAGTTTTGCCTTAGGAAGGTCAGATAATCTCTCTGGAGCTCGGTTTCCTCATCTGTGAACAACGTGCTTTCCAGTCCTCTACCTTTGGGATTTCCACGCCTCAGGCGGAGGGGGGAAACGACGTGTTAAGATCTTTTACGGCTCTCTGCTGCCACCTGCCGGAAAAATTACAGCGCCCATTTCTGCTTGAAATGCTCTCTGTTCGGTAACCAGCCAGTACCCTTGATCCTGAAGCTTGTTTACTTAATAATTTCAGTCAATTAACGAGAATTATAGTTCTCTGAGTTTTCTCAGTTTCAGTGTTTTCCATTTGTAAGACAGTCCAAATGAGTCAAGCCTGAATTTTGACCATCTGGAAATTAAATTTTTAGCAGGTTTTCCCACAGGGATGTATTTTTTATACTTGTCCAGTGTTTTGCAATGAGGTCTTATAAAAGGTAGTAGAACAGAGAAAAGATATTTTGCTTAAAGTATTTTTTAAAGATTTCTTTCTTTTTTTAAGGTTTTATTTATTTATTTATGAGAGACAAAGAGAGAGAGAGGCAGAGGGAGAAGCAGGCTCCCCACTGAGCAGGGACCTGATCCCAGAACCCTGGGATCATGACCCAAGTCGAAGGCCGATGCCTAACCGACTGAGCCACCCAGGCACCCCTGGAGTCTAGTCTTTTTAACTGGAAAAAAAATTCCTAAATTAAAGGCTGAGTTGTATGTTCACTGTACTGGAATTAAAATAAAAAAAAAACTTAAAAAAATTAAGGCTCAGTAATGGCCTTAAAATTTTTTTTTACAAATAAACTATTTTTTAGAGCAGTTTTAGGCTCCCAACAAAATTGAGTAGAAGTTAGAGAAGTTTTCCATATACCCATGCCCCACCCTCACACACACACAGCCTCCCCCTGCATCAGCATCCCCCCCCCAAGAGTGGTACAATTGGTTTTTTATTATTTATTTATTTATTTATTTTTAAAGATTTTATTTATTTGAGAGAGAGAGAATGAGAGACAGAGAGCATGAGAGGGAGGAGGGTCAGAGGGAGAAGCAGGCTCCCCGCCGAGCAGGGAGCCCGATGCGGGACTCAATCCCGGGACTCCAGGATCATGACCTGAGCCAAAGGCAGTCGCTTAACCAACTGAGCCACCCAGGCGCCCAGAGTGGTACAATTGTTAAAACTGATGAACTTACATAGATACATCATTGTCACCCAAAGTCCACAGTTCACATGAGGGTTCACTCTTGGTGTTGTACATTCTATGGGTTTTGACAAATGTATCATGACATGTATCCACCATTATAGCATCACACAAAATATTTTCAGTACCCTAAAAATCCTCTGCATTCTGCCTCTTCGATCCTCCCTCCTCCCCAATCCTTGGCAATCCCTGGTCCTTTTACTATCTCTACAGTTTTGCCTTTTCCACATGTTACGTAATTGGAATCATACAATATGCTGCCTTTCAGACTGGCTTCTTTCACTTGGTAATATGCATTTAAGTTTTCTCTGTGTCTTTTCATGGTTTGATAGCTCATTTCTTTTTAGCACTGAATAATATTCCATTGACTGGATGTACCGCAGTTTGTTTATCTGTTCATCTACTGAAAGACATCTCGGTTGCTTTCAAGTTTTGGCAGTTATGAATAAAGCTGCTATAAACATCCATGTGCAGGTTTTTGTGTGACATAAGCTTTCAACTCCTTTGAGTAAATACCAAGGAGCATGATTCCTGGATCATCTGGTAAGATTATGTTCAGTTTCGTAAGAGATCACCAAACTGCTTTCCAGAATGGCTGTATCATTTTGCATTCCCACCAGCAATAAATCACAGTTCCTATTGTTCCACATACTCACCAGCATCTGGTATTGTCAGAGTTTGGGATTCAGGCCATTCTAATAAGTGTGTCCTGGGATGGTTGTTTAAATTTGCAATTCCTTGATGACAACATGATGATGTGGAGCATGTTATCATCTGCTTATTTGCTATTTGTGTATCTTTTTCTGTGAGGTATCTCTTCAGGTCTTTTGCTCATTGTTCAGTTAGGTTGTTCATTTTCTTACAGTTGAGTTTTAGAAGTTCTTTGTATATTTTGGATAACAGTCCTTTATAAACTATGTCTTTTGCAAGTATTTGCTCCCACTCTGTGGTTCATCGGCCTTAATTTTAAAGCAAAACCACTTTCCAGAATTCCCATCATAACGCTAAAAGAGCAGTCTGAATAATTCAATCATAAAATATAAAATATAGGACTAAATATATAGCCGGTTGGGGTTGAGTCAGCTTGAGAGGGTGGGAGCCAACAGCTAGTCCCTTCATATCTGAATCCACATTATCTCAGGGTTTTGTTGTATACTTGCCAGGAGCTTGATGTAATCTGAAGGGCAATAAAATTAGAATCCTACTTCCTTCTAAAAATTAACCTTGGGGTAGGGCTTCTTTTGAAAGGAGATCAGGAAAAGATTTGGGGAAAAAGAGGTAATACCCACTAATGGCTGTGCTTTCTGTTCCTTCTGCCTCGTGACTTCCCAGACAGAACTATCAACAGGCTTAGGTAGTTGAATACATTTATTTATTACCATCTTTCAGTTTATAATGATACTCATTAAAACTTCCAAAACTACTTTCCAACCCTTCCATTTATGGTACCGTAATATACAACAGTGCATATTATTAATATTTTTTCTGATAAAACAAATAACACTGGCTCCATACACAGAGCTTGGAAAACCTGGAAATGCAGAAAAGAAAAAACCACTTAGTTACAGCTCCCTTCATATTGCCATGCAAAAATAACTATGCCAACATATTAATGGTGTCATTCCTTCCAATATTTTATACACTTAGAGACACATTTTTCCTTCAAAAATAGTATTACACTATACATATGACTTTATATTTGTTAACATATACTTTTCTAGGCAAATTCTGACGTGACTCAAGTGTGATTCCTCAAACTGGCTTCCTGCCAGGATGCTGGAGTTGAAAACCTTGGGAAAGACGTTTAATTCCTTGGACCTTGGTGTCCTTGTCTGAAAAGTGAAGAATTTCTTGCCATTCTCTGCCAAAGCCTATTTTGGGATGATATTTCATCACTATGTCACATCCTGAGGACTCTATGTAACAGCCCCTAGCTCCACATACCCTGTTTATACGGAGTTTTATTTTTTGTTAGTATGTATTTCCAACTGCCCTATGCAAATCATTGGAATCTGTCTTATTATTTTTGCTAGCAATTTTTGTGATTCAGCTGACTAGTCTTTAAAAATAAAATATCTTTTTAGTAAAAAAGGATGACAAAAGAGAAGCTAAAATATCCATCATTGGGCTTTACTCTTGATGTGTAAAGAAATCAATGCTCAAGGGGCACCTGGGTGGCTCAGTCATTAAGCATCTGCCTTCAGCTCAGGTCATGATCCCAGAGTCCTGGGATCGAGCCCCGCATCGGACTCCCTGCTCAGCGGGAAGCCTGCTTCTTCCCCTCCCACTCCTCCTGTTTGTGTTCCCTCTCTCGCTGTGTCTCTCTCTGTCAAATAAATAAATAAAATATTTAAAAAAGAAAGAAATGCACAAAAGTAGAGGAGGAAAATCACTATATTTCAATTCAATTCAGACAATTATGATTTAGTAAGAAAAAAGGTAAGAAACTTAGGGACGGAAATAAGGCAACATCAATAGAACACAACAAGAGTTGTGGACGGAATAGGATTTGGACGGAATAGGATGGACGTATATTTTGGATAACAGTCCTCAGATGGACGGAATAGGATTTGGAAACTCTAAGGAAATCCAACTAGAAAGGAAATTACTTTGTCTAAAGAAGGGAAGTTAGAGGTGGCTTTAATTGCACTCAATTATATAAAAGACATAAGCCAATTGTGTGTCTTCTCTATCAAGAACCAACAGGAAATTGGTTTAGGCTGTAGTTAGATTAATTTCTATATTAAAAACTGTTGATAAAGGGATGGAAAAGAAGGCAAAATGTACCGAAAATGGAAAATGTGCTCACCTTTTGTACAGGGACGGCTGTTATACCCTGATATCTGCTCTTTCCCTCTTTTTTTTTTTCCTTTAAGAGATTTTTGGGGGGCAGAGGCAGAGGGAGAGGAGAGAGAAAATTTCCAGGAGATGCCATGCCCAGGACCCTGAGATCATGACCCGAGTGGAAACCAAGAGTCCAACATGCAACCAACTGAGCCACCCAGATGCCCCCTGTTCCTCCCTTCTTACATAGTAACAGAATTCCCTATTTTTCAGTTGGGCACAGGGCCCTATGAAATATTTTCTAGTTAAGAGTGACCATGTTACTAAGTTCTGACCAAATCCATGTCAAGGAAAGAGTCTTTAAAGGGTCAAAGAGGGGGCACCTGGATGGCTCAGATAGAGCGTCTGACTCTTGGTTTCTGCTCAGGTCATGATCTTAGGTTCATGGGATTGAGCCCCGCATCAGGCTCTGTGCTCAGTGGGGAGTCTGTTTCTCTCCTTCTCCCTCTGCTCCTCCCCACACTCGCGTGTGCTCTCTCTCTCTCAAATAAATAAATTAAAAAATAATAATAATAATAAAATAAAGGGTCAGAGAGAAGTCTCTTCTTCCCCTTTCTTTCTTCCTGCAGGCTGAAATGTGAATATGATGCTTTGAGTTCAAGCCGCCATCTTGAGCCATGAGCTGGAAGCCACAGGGGGAGGATGAAAAGCAAGAAGATAGAAAGAGCCTGGATTCCAGATGATTGCTAAGCTGCCACACCAGCCCTGATTGCTTATCTCTAGACCTTGTTTATGTGAGAAAAACACATTTTATCTTGCTTAAGCTACAGTAGTTGGGAGTTCTCTATCACTTGCAGCCTAACCTAATTTTAAGTGGTATCACTCTGACAACCAGAAATTAACTTTAAAAACTTTATCCTAAGATGAATATACAAAGTGCTCCTTGCAGCCTTAAGTAGCAAAATATTGAAAACAATCTAATGATGCAGAACCAGTTAAACAAATTTGTATGATATAGCTTATAGTGAAATACTATGTAACTAGTAAAAAGAATGAGACCGATTTATATTTTTGACCAGGAAAGATCCCATCAGGAAGGAAATGTACCAAAGTGGCATTAGTAGTTATCACCCCGTAGAAAGATTAGGTTGATTTTGGTGGTGGGGGGGGGGGGGGGGGGGGAGAGGTGGGACTTGTGTACATTTTTACTTTTTTTTTTTCTGCAGTGAACATTGATTTCTTGTAGGAATTTTCAATTAATATTTTTAAGAAGAAACCCAGCATATTGTTTTAACCTATAAAAATCTGTGGAGGGGCTCCTGGGTGGCTCAGTCGTTGAGCGTCTGCCTTCGGCTCAGGTCATGATCCCAGGATCCTGGGATCAAGCCCTGCACGGGGCTCCCTGCTCGGCAGGAAGCCTGCCTCTCCCTCTCCCACTCCCCCTGCTTGTGTTCCCTCTCTCTGTCAAATAAATAAAATCTTTAAAAAAAAAAATCTGTGGAATTTCCTCCCCCAAAGTTTTTATAGAATGTTACAGGTAACCAGCTATTTTTGAATAATTTAGGCCAGCTTTCCCCCTATTCTGAAATTCAGGGGTGAAGATATAATTTTATCACACAGTATCAACCAAAGGTAAAGGGAATGATATTCAAGATTTTCGTGACATACTAGTGAGATGCTCATTTTCTTAAATAAAAATAATTGCGACCCATCTCCCTGCCCACACGTGGCACATCTGGGAGTCAGTTTATATTTGGATCCTTGCAAGATTCTGAGTATCAAGTAAAACAGCTACAGCACCATCTAAGTTTGGGTGGGTGTACGTGTGTGTATGGGATTGTAGCAGAAGCAGAGAGGAAATACCAAGTGAACTAACTCATCTCTAAGTTGAGACTCCATTGCTAGTGCTTTCAAAGAGCTCACGGAATAACAGGATAACCAAGACCTGTCCATAATTAACCATGAGTCAAGGCAGAATGAAGTGCCTACAGAGCAGTACCAGAATGAAGAAGGTTCAAAAGAGGAAAAACATTTCTCATTATAGGCATGTTTAAAGGTTTAAGATGCTTAGAGGAAGTAGCCTGGGAAATGGCCTAAGTCCATATATCTCAAACTTGACTGTGGATTTTGTTAAAATGCAGGTTCTGATTTGGGAGGCCTGGAGCAGGGTCTGAGATTCTGCATTTCTAACAAGCTCTCAGGTCAGGCTGTTGGTCCTGGGACTCCTCTTCCAGAAGCAATAGTCTAAAGTTAGGGTGTCAAAAGGTAGAGTTTGAAGAGGGAGATTTCTGAGCAGAGAAATCCGCATGAACCACACCACCAGGGTGACAGTAAGGGAGTCAGTGTTGGGGAAGTAAGGAGAGTTTGAGGAGTTACCTGGAGACATAAAATTCAGCCACACTGAGGCAGGCCTTGAAGGCCAGGTTGAGAAGCTTCTACTTAATTAGAGGCAATAAGGAGCCATTGAAGGCTTTTGGGAAAGGGAATGATATAATCAGTAACTAAAATCTTCATATAAATCCCAATGAATAAAACAAGCTTAATAAATCAATAAATATTTGAAGTTACTTAATTTGGAGTCCATCAGCAAACATGTACTCAATGTTTCCCTGCTCTTTATGACTACAAAATTAAGTGCAGGGCCTTGGAAGGGGTCTGTCCCAGTAGGAGGCCCTGAAGCTTAAATTTCAGTTGGCTCATGGTAGATCCACCCCTGTATCTGTTGTTCTTCCATATATGAAGGATACAAAAGAGATATAAGGCATCTTAAAGAGTTCACAATGTCGTTTAGGAGGGAAAGCATACTTATTGAAGAAACAAGCTACATGCAAGGTGTGACTCTTAAAGTAGGACCTGGGGGGAGATTTAGAAGGAGGGAAATAATTTTTTTTTTTAAGTTTATTTATTTTTTCTTTTAGTAATCTCTATACCCAACGTGGGGCTGGAACTCACAACCTTGAGATCAAGGGTCGCATGCTCTACTGACTGAGCCAGCCAGGCACCCTGGTAAATCATTTTTTTTTTTTTAAAGATTTTATTTCTTTATTTGACAGAGACACAGCGAGAGAGGGAACACAAGCAGGGGGAGTGGGAGAGGGAGAAGCAGGCTTCCCGCCAAGCAGGGAGCCCAATGCGGGGCTCGATCCCAGGACGCTGGGATCATGACCTGAGCCAAAGGCAGACGCTTTAACGACTGAGCCACCCAGGCACCCCAGTAAATCATTTTTGATGGAAGTTTCAACACAAGGAGGTAGGCGTAAATCTGCTAAGGAGACACCTCCTTCATCCATTCTCCCGACCCCTCATCCCCACAGGAGTAGCAGGTCTGTCTCCTTGGGAAGGAACAGAATACATGTTAGTCCAGGTCAGGTGCTTGTGACCCTTAGCTGCTGGACGGCAGAAACTGTACTTACCCTGCAGTTACCATTGGGCTTGGCAGAAAGTAGGCTTGGATCAAATATAACAAATGAATGAACAAGTAGAGGGAAAGAGATAATAGAGAACACTGAAGAAATGGTAGAGATTTGAGTGTGATGTGGCTGGCAAGACAAAGTAACTGTACACTCTTGAGATGGGAAATGACAACGTGGACCCAAAGTACTTCTCCCTCATCTGGATTGCCAATCCAGTGGGCACTGGCAGTATTCATCTAACAGACACCTTGTGGTATTCAGCAGCACTCAGCACTACTGACCATGCCTCATTCTTGTAGCACTCCATTTCCAGCTTCCACGACTCCATTCTCTCCTGGCTTTCTGCAGTTTACTCTACCAGAGGCTCCTTTTTGAATTGCTCTAAGAACTTGTCTTACTTTTCCCAATCTTTGAATGTCCAAAAATGTATCTCTCCAGCCCAGAGTTTTTCTTCCAACCTCCAGATAACTACTTTCTTGATAGCTCTACTTGGATGTTTCCTAGACACATCAAATTTACTATCTGCAAAATTAAACTCTTCATTTTCTGCTAGAAACACTCCTCCCCACTTGCATATCTTAGTAAATGGGATTAACATCCACCCACTCATTAAAATCAGAAGCCTGGGAATCATTCGTATCTTCTTCCTTTCTCTCCCACCAATGTCTAATACATCAGCAAATTCAGTTACTTCTATGCCCAAAATATATCTCAAACCTAGCTCTCCAGGGCCACTACTCTAGTCAGGCAACAACATCCTAACAGATCTCCCCTCTTCTATTTCTATCAGCCTCATTTATTCTCCACATAAAAGCCAGAGAAATCTTTCAATGATATAAATCAGGTTATATCACTCTCTGCTTAAAACTCCTCCATGACTTTCCATGACACTTGGAATAAAATGTGAACTGCTCACCACTCAGAATCTTTGTATCCATTAGGTACTCCTGGCCCACTGCCTAGGGGCTGAGATCTTCATTAAGCTATAAAAAATGTTTGAGATAGGGAAAAAAAAGAACTAGCTCCAAAAAACTACAGTCAAAATTAATCAATGTTTGTGACTACATAATATAACAATATGTTAACTAATCCTAAATGTAAAATCAGTCGTTATGTAGTCATTTATGTATTTTTTTTTTTAAGATTTTATTTATTTATTTGACAGAGAGAGAGACAGCGAGAGCAGGAACACAAGCAGGGGGAGTGGGAGAGGGAGAAGCAGGCTTCCCGCCGAGCAGGGAGCCCGATGCGGGGCTCGATCCCAGGACCCTGGGATCATGACCTGAGGCGAAGGCAGACGCTTAACGACTGAGCCACCCAGGGGCCCTATGTATTTTATTTTAATAAAGGATGTGTGTATAAAGTGGAGTGGGTCCCCGAAAGCTCGAGGATATAGAGCCTACAGGGTTTCTACAATGAGCCTCTTTTAAGGCCTTTATATAGGGTCCTTTGTACCCCATCTGTGCCTACCTCTCCATGATGCTACTCTCCTACTTACTAAACCCAGCCAGGCAGCCTTACAAATCCCTACAATGTACCAAAATCTTTCCTGCTGTTCCCTTTGCCCCAAGCCCTTTTCCTTACTGGTTCCTTCTCCTCCGCTAGTTCTCAAATTAAGTGTAACCTCCTTAAAGGGCCCTTCCCGACCAGTCCTTTTAAAGTAGGCAGCCCCCATACCATCTTATTTTGTTGCCTTATTTCCTCCATAACACTGTTCATGCTATCTTTCCCATTAGACTAATAAGCTCCATTAAGGCCGGAAAATACATGTGTCTTGTTCTCTGTTGTATCCTTAGGGACTGCTCCAGTAACTGGCCCAGAGCAGGCTTTAATAAATAGCTACTGAATGAATGAATAAATGAATGAGAACTTCCATCTTCGAGGGAAGAGGGCCCAGCTAGTAAGTTCTGTCTTGGACTCCATCTTGGAAGGCTGGAGGCACAAATCCTCGTCTGATTCTAGGAACCCAGATAGGTTTAAAAAGGAATGTCTGCAGGTTTCTTCCAACATTAGTTTTGATGAAAGCTCTTGTAACTTACCCTTCTGGGGTGGGGGCAGGGGGAACAAAAAACGGGCTCAAAACTAGGTTGAAAGGAAACGAAGTGGTTTGGAACCGACGCCTGGAGCGCCAGGTTGGGGCTCTTCCTTTGCACCCTCCCCTCCCCCAGACTCTAACGGCTCCACCCCTTCCGGTCTACAGCTTGGGCTCGGTTTGGGCTCCGAGGACCTCATCCTCGTTCATTATTCATGGGGTGGGAGGGGGCACTATTGGGTGCCGGGCTTTTACTATTCATGAGGAGGCGGGGTCTCTTTCCTACGGGGGCTCCTGAGAGCGTTCTGAAATATTCATGAGGGAGGAGGGCACTATGGGAGCGGGGGGCGTGTCTTGCTA
>NW_023270503.1:24685515-24832653 GCF_011800145.1 Mirounga leonina | reverse complement strand
TTCATGAGGGAGGAGGGCACTATGGGAGCGGGGGGCGTGTCTTGCTAGTCGTGAGGAGGCGGGGCTTCTTTCCCGCTGGGGCTCCTGGGAGGGTTCTAAAATATTCTTGAGGCCACGGGGGCGCCTGCGAGGCGGGAACGCAGCTCCGGAGCCGACTGGAGCTGGACCCGCCCTCAAGCCGGCGGGAAAACCTTGAGGAGATATTTTCTTTTTTAAACATTAAGAAATTTGAGGATGGTGGGGCAGAACAACTAAATCCCATTTGCCTGTGATTCCTTAGCCGGAAAACTGTCAAAATCTGTGGTAAAAAGAGATTTTTTTTTTTCCCCAGTACTTTCTTGAGATAGTTTCATCTTTTCATGGACTGAAGGGGGTAAAAAATGCATCACCATGTGGTTGGATTCTTATATTGGCCAGTTTATGCTTTATGGTGTCCCTGGTTTACGTCTCTGGAGGTGTTTGGGGCCAATACCCGAGCAGATGTGTGGGTCTCTTTTAAGGGTTTTCTTAGGTTGGAACAAAATACAAATCGCGGTGAATTGCTGTTGGACGGTTTTCTCTGAAAGGGGGGGGAGTTCAGCCAAGAAGGCCCTCAAAGCCT
Organism: Mirounga leonina; assembly: GCF_011800145.1. Taxonomy (NCBI): domain Eukaryota; kingdom Metazoa; phylum Chordata; class Mammalia; order Carnivora; family Phocidae; genus Mirounga; species Mirounga leonina. The sequence goes on along the minus strand of NW_023270503.1, from coordinate 24,832,052 downwards.
TTCACAGTCCATAACGAGTAGGGTGGAACGGAGGCATGGAAACATTTTATTACTATTATTTTGGTCAGTGATTCTCGTTCTCTTGGGGGGGGGGGGGAGAAAACCCGAAATAGTTTGGGATTACACCTTCAGGATTTTCAGAAAAGCCTGCATTCCCCCCAAAGCGTCCAGGTCTGAGTGAGGAAAATAAGGAATTATAAGAGGAGACTTCGGTGTTAAAAGAATGGGCCCAATGCGTTTTAATTCTCGGAGGTTTAAATATACACACTCAGTGGTTGACACGCTGAAGTCCCCTGGGTCCCAGGTGTCAGTGAGTCTGTGAAGAGCCCACAGGCCCCACCCAAGTCTCACTTTACACGTTCCTCAGAGACAGGACAAATCCTAGGCCAGTTTTATAATTTTATTACAATGAAGATGCTTTAAGGTGCCTACTGTGAAAAGTTAAAAACAACCTCATGGATTAAATAAATCAACATTCTTCCATTTGGTGGATTTACATGCAGCCTTTAAAATATATATACTTGTAGAAGTATCTATTGACATGGAAAGAAATTAGTTTTACTTAAAATTACAGTTGAAAAAAGCAGATTACAAAATAGTATGAACAGTGATTTTTTTTTGTTAGAATATATATATATATTCTCTATATAGTTGTATATATATATATATATATGATTCTGGAATGATATAAACCAAAGTGTTTATAAGTGAACTTAATTGTCTTCTTTTTGTTTTGCTGTATTTTATAAACTTTTTGACATGGGATATGTTACTTGTGTAATTTTATTGGTTATTTTATTTTATTTTTTTTTAAAGATTTTATTTATTATTTTTTTGACAGAGAGAGACCCAGCGAGAGAGGGAACAAAAGCAGGGGGAGTGGGAAAGGGAGAAGCAGGCTTCCTGCTGAGCAGGGAGCCCATGCGGGACTCGATCCTAGGACCGTGGGATCATGACCTGAGCCGAAGGCAGACGCTTACCGACTGAGCCACCCGGGCGCCCTTATTATTTTAAAATAGCTTCTAATTTAAGTGCTCATGGAATGCTAAAACAAAGTGCTATGGTATTGTTTTAAAGGAGGTTCACAGTACGTTTTTCACTAAGAACTAAATTTCTTGGCCATGTTTTTGAATGTATAACTAATTTTAAGTTGATATGTAACCTTTTAAATGAATAAGTAACAATGTGATTTTAGCAAGTTTGTGACAAAAGGAGAAAATGCATTTGGGTCAAATATATTTGTAACTCTTTGATGAAATGTCTTAGTTGTTACTTCAGAAACAGGGAGCCTTAGATTGGAGTTGTAGTTATGTATATGTACATGTACGTGCACATGTACATATACAAAAGACAATGTTTTCTGAATTGGAGCAATAGTGACACAAAGTCACTGCCTATTATGAATTTTTTTTAAGAATTATTTTTTGGTGTAAGTAAATTATCAGTGATTTTAATAAGTTCTGTCTAAGAAATGTTCACTTCAAAATCAAGTTGTGTAGGCCCTTCCTAAGACTTATAAGTAACCAAAAGTGGAATTAGGATGAAAATCATTGTTCATTTATTTATTCTAGTCTTTAATTTTACAAGACTTTAATTTCACTGTTTGTGTTATACAGCACAGCACATAATTGGTAATAGTATTGTAATCTTAATCTTTTAGAACTCGTAAATTTTAAAAGGTCTAAACTTGGAATTTCTATTTCTTATCTCTATTTTTACTGTTTCCAACAAAGAAAATGTCAGTACTCAGTTTTAAAGAAACAGAAAAACTTTACTACAAAATTTTAAAGGTACATTGATATTTTGATATTTTTTTGGAAGGTAAAGATTATAAAAGCAACATACTAATCGACAGATCTTGAATGTTTTGAATTTGTTATATTGGTTTTTTGTGTCAAATCTTTTACTTTTTAAAGATTTTCTATATTTTCTTAGACTATATCTCATCCAAATACATGTCTCTTACTCTACTAAAATTCTTTATCTAGAATATTTGGCTAAGAGGGAAAAGACTTAAACATTTAATATCATGTGAGATGAATAAATACACTCTTATTGGTGGGAACTCCGTAAATTGGACATTATATTAAAAGTTTTGTAAATAGAGGGGTGCCTGGTTGACTGAGTCAGTAGAGCATGTGACTCTTGATCTTGGGGTCATAAGTTTGAGCCCCACGATAGGGGTAGAGATCACTTAAAAAAAAAGTTTTGTAAATAGATAGACAGCTATTGCCCATCAAAGTATCAACTTCTTCATTTTAAAAAACAGCTCTTTGTTGCTATAATTTCCTTTCTCCTTTGTCTCTTGTATTTTATTTTTCTAACCAGGATAAATTCATGAGATAAGAAAAAGGATGGCATCTAGAGTAAATACCAGTTTCACTTTGATTCCCAACCAGAAATATAGACGTAGTAATCGTCGATCCAGCAGCTATTTTTCCAACACCCTTGGCTCAGATTCTCAGCCCTTATCAACGCTTGGAAATTTTAAAGCCTTGCCATTGGAAATATTCCAAATAATCTTAAGATATTTGTCAGGTGAGGTCTGGGAACTATGAGTAGGCTATATAAACACTTGAATATTTTTTTCCCCCCTCAAGAACTAGTTTGTCATCTTAGGCTCTGCTAGAATATTAATGGTATTTACATTATGTTTATTTTCTAAAGTTTCATCATTGTTAGGTAAGAGGTACAATGAAGAAAGTATGACACTCAAACTCTTTAAAGCATGCCTCTAATTATAACAACATGTAACTTGACTGTTACATCCCTGAATATTTCCAATTCATTGAACAGGAGATTTAAAACAATTTTAAGATTTTCCCCCTTTTCCCCACTTTTTTATATATTTTATTATTTAGTATATTATTAATGAGCTAACTTATAAGTTAATAGATTGTAATAATAATGATGTTCTTGTAATTAAGCTATTTATATATATATGTATATATATTTCTTTTGGTAGTGAAGGATATCAGCATGCTAAGCATGGTGTCCAAAACAGTCAGCCAGCACATTATTAATTATATTTCAACCTCGTCAGGAAGCAAAAGACTTTTACTACAGGATTTTCATAACCTTGAGCTGCCTAGCAAGAGACAAGACTCTGCCATACTGGAACATTACAGATCTCTAGGTAATTTATGTAATGAGAATTGTAACAAGTAAAAAACTACACTTAATTAAGGGGATTTTATTAAACAATTCTGTAAGGCCTGTGGGAAATGGGATATTTCTTAAAGTGTGCCTATTTCTATGATGCTTTTATTCTTTAGTGTGAAGACTTTCCCATAATAGTCCCTTATACGTATCTTTAAAGATGAGAGAATGCACTTTAATGTAAAGTATCAGTCCTTGTGATTCATGTGCATACAGTGTCACCTTTGCTTATTGTCTGGGTGGCTTACCAGTGAAATTGATGTATTTTCAATGCTTTACTTCCTGTGGATCTAATGAGTTTTATTTCTAAACTTCTTTTCTCTTTCAACCATAATCTAGTCCTTAAAATTGAAAAGAAATGTAAACACATTATGGTGGAAGATCACTTATTCTCTTATCAGAAACAATGTGTTTTTCTTAAGTACTCCACACATTTACTAATAACTCATTATGCTATAATAAATTATCAAAGGAAATTCCATATAATCTCTTCCCTTGATTTATAATCATCTATGTCTTTCACCCCATTCACTGATGTGCTGAAATAAGATTCTAATTTTGTGCTGAAATAAAATTCTAATTTTGACTTGACTAGTGGCACCAGTTTAATTATGAAACTACCTTATAATTAACCGAAGCATAGCAATAAAACCAAAAATTAAGGTGATGTTTTCAATTTTTAAATAAAGGCATAATAGTGAAGTTAAATAATTATTACCTTTTAGTAGCCCAACGATATCTAGCTTTAAGATAATAAAATAAGACTATATCCATGTGTAAATATATAAAAGTATATTTGATATTAATAAAATTACTATTATATTTAGATTAGTAAGATTAAATGAAAGGTATGTAATCTGATTACAGTGTTATTGGTTTCAGTATTTGTGATTAGACTTAGTAAAGCCTGTAATAGAATATAGCAATACTTTTTGCTACATGTCATTGTAAATATCTTTTTTCAAACATCCTTAGTTGCAGAATAAGTGGTACAGTAAAAGAGCTTATTTTTTGGTTTTGACCTGAAAGAATTTTTTTTTTCTCCCTGACCAAGACTCAGTCGCTCAAAGAAGCAAAAAAGCATTAAGATAATTATTTGGATAATTCAGTGAAAAATACAAATATGTATTGATCTTAATAGCCAGCTTTTAAAAACAGTTTTATTCATGTAATGATTTCAACCTTCCATTTAGTTTTGGTGCAGACACCTGGCTTATGACTGATTCTTTAGGTAAATGTTTGATGTACTTACCATTTTCTCATGTTGCCATTCCTATCTGATCCGTTCTTGTTTTCAGACATTAAAATAACATTTCCAGAATTCTGTGCTCTGAAGATTAAAAATTTTAATTTGCTTCTTCGTACAAGACAGCGCAGATGGCCAGTGTGAAAAGAACATTACATCTGACTCTATTTTAGTAGGAAGAAATTTTAAAAGTTGGTCTCTAAAGGGTATAGCAGAGCACCTGTGTTAAAAAAATAAATAAGTCAGCCAGTGTTGGTTTTTATGGTAAATTGCAATCCTTAAAAATAGGAGTTTTACATTAGAAAAAGCAACCAGCATACAATTATAGCTTACACTTCCCCAGCTATGATCTGCCTTGGGACTGGATGCCAAACATGAAAGGAAAAGAACTCAGCTTAAAAACCAAACACTGAAAATGTCTTTTTATGTACAAAAATAAGGAGGGTTTATATTCAAACTCAATTCTGGTCATGTGTTGTCCAAACATAGCAACTTCTAAAAATAAATTGGATTCCCATAGATTCTACAGAATTATATAAAGCAGCTATCATATATGTTAAAAAAAAAAAAGTAAATGCAGAGAAGATAAAAATGGAGAAATTCATGATATTCAGGTATTTATTTTCCTACCAAAAATCTTATTTTTAGTGTAAGGAAAACATTGCCCTTATAGGAATGTTAACAATGTATTGCCATTTTAGGAAAACAGAACACATGAAGTTAGAGGAAACAAATCATACACTTCTGTCACTGTAGTTCAAGTTATATGTCACACTGGTTTTTTTTCTTTTTTAAAATATCTGAACACAAAATTCTATACATTCTTAACATGTATGCCCCATAAAAGGATATCTTTGAAGGAAGAAATGAATATTTCATCCAAACTGGATACTTTCTGTGAGTGAAAATAACTTCTAACCTCTGAAATGTTAAGTACTTACGATTTAAAAAAAATTTTATATGGAGAAAGGAATACAAAATCACTTTTCTCATTCTTTCCATGTTTTACATTAAAAGCTCTTAAAGCATTTTCCTTTGTGAACATGTTAATTTCAAGAAATATTTGAATCTGTTTTCTATAGAATAAAGAGACAGTTCCACTAGTGTATCTTTGTGTCTGTTGTTATATCTTTTTAAATCTAAATACTTTCAATATCTGTCTTATAACATCAATTTCATCATTTTTGTAAGATTTTATACCACTTAGTGGACATCACAGTTACTTGGTAAACACCATATATTGTAAGTGTTTGGTACCCTTGCTCCCAAACTTCCTCTTCAGAACCATATCAGCTCGCAGTCCACTGTGATTTACCATACTTGACTTTCAAGGAAATGTTATGCTGTACTTTACAGGTACTCTTACATTAATTGTATTGTCATTTTTTTCATGTGTCTCTTTACATCCTCAGGTCTGCTATTTAAAAGATGTACGTTGCTGCTACCCACAAGGGAAAGACTAAAGTACATTCACAAGATACTGGCAGAAGTAAGATCACACTTCTCAGTTGGTTCACAGTCTTGATTTCTAGTAAAGATATTTTTTATTAATATCTTACACTCATTTTAGATCCATCTTCAATTATTAGGATTTCATGAATTAGTACTAATAATTGATTGATGATAATCTAATACTATACCAAGTACCCAGAGATTATAAAACACCAAAATATAGTAGTCTTTTACTTATCATAAAACAATTTTTATGTATACCTAAGAATATCATTCAAGTTTATTAGATTTATCAGAGTATAAAAGTATTTTTTATCCTACATGAGAGTCCTGAGGCTGTTTTAAAGTGTTTTAGATATTTTATTAAAATGAAATAATTTCTGAATGTTAATCTTACTGTTTATAAATGTATGAAAACATAGGAAAGTATTTTTAATATTAAAATAACAAAACTTTTGAGAGCGTCTGGGTGGCTCAGTTGGTTAAGCGTCTGACTGTTGGTTTCAGCTCTGGTCATGATCTCAGGGTCGTGGGACTGAGCTCTGTATCAGGCTCGGCGCTCAATGGGGAGTCTGCTTGAGATTCTCTCTCCCTCTCCCTCTGCCTCTACCCTCCCACGCACACATGCACACTCTCTCTAACTCTCTCTAAAATAAATAAATAAATCTTTAAAACATTTTAAAAATAAAATAAAATGTTTATGATGATTTATGACTTGAATGTGTATCCATGTGTTTAGGCATAATCTCTGTATAAGTTTTGAGTTTCACTATACAAACTCAAACATACATCCAACACTGATGGTTCAGTTCTACACTCAGTAGTATGCAAACTGTTTCTGATGCATTAGCTTTTTTTCATGTCAGTATTTGCACTGAGTTCAGGTCTATATTATTACAGCAGCTTCTCAGATGATCTTTCTGCATCTATTTCTTTACTTCCCAAGACATTCTGTATGCTGAATCAAGGTTATTCATCCCTTTCATTGAGTTAATTTTCTTACTTAAAAAATCTTTCAGTAGCTACTCAATTTCAGCAAGATAAGGTCTAAAGTCTGTAGCTGGTATTTAGGGCTCTTCTTAACAATGCAGCCTTACTCCCTACTACATTGAGCCCAGTTAAGCATGTCGTATCTTTCTTCCCACATAAAGCTTCTTATTCCTACCACTATACAATTTTGTCCTTATTGTTCCCCTCACCTATCTTTCCTATCTTTTTCATTCCTTATATTTTTTTTAAAAAAGATTTGATTTATTTGACAGAGACACAGCGAGAGAGGGAACACAAGCAAGGGGAGTGGGAGAGGGAGAAGCAGGCTTCCCGTGGAGCAGGGAGCCCGATGCGGGGCTTGATCCCAGGACCCTGAGATTATGACCTGAGCCAAAGGCAGATGCTTAATGACTGAGCCACCCAGGTCACCTCTCATTTCCTACATTTGAATCCTACTTTAAGACAATGCTTTTTTCACATGCTTCAGAAGCTGTTTTGATCATTCCCAAATTTATCTTGTTTCTGCTTTCACAGTATCTGATACAGTGTATATTTAGTCATTTTAACATTTATGTATATTCTAACCTGAATTATCAAAATAATTTCACATGCATGTATTTATGAACTCCTTTAAGATAGACTGTTTTGTATTTCTTTTGTGATCTTACCTATGTAACACAATGCTAATTAGTTAGCATTTTAGTTATTTTCAATTAATACTGAAAAATTCTTGCATATTTCCATTAAATTTCAATGTCCAGTCGTTGTACAGTTCCACTGAAAAAGAGGAATTAATAGTTGTTCTCTTTACAGGTTTCCTGTTTTAAATTCAATGGCTGTGCAGCTCCTATCCAATGTTTAGGATTACCATGTTATGGCATGTTTTTACAGGTACATTTTTGCCTTCCTACCATCCCTCTTCTAAGATAGATTTTTGCTTTTGGGGGAAGAAGGACAGGTAATATAAACACATATATTTACATAAAATTCAAAAGGTACAAACTTGTATAAAATGAAAAGTAACTCTACCATCAAGGCCTGTCTCTGGTCTACTGAGTTGACTTCAACAGAAGTAACTGTTGTTAGCAGTTTCTTCTATGTCCTTCCACAGAGAATGAGATTAATTCTTAAACTACTAAAATCCAATTCAACTGTTTTAAGAAAAATTTATGATTAATCAACCTTTTCAAAGTCTAACTAGAGTGACGTACCATTTGAATTTCCTTTTCATGTATGTTTAACTGTACATTCTGGTTGGCTCAAAGATAATTATTAAACTTTGTCCTAATAAAAAATTTTTGCTCGTTCACATCAAAATGTTATTAGTAAATGCTCATAATTGTCGCATTAAGATGAGATCATTATCGGGCGCCTGGGTGGCTCAGTCGTTAAGCGTCTGCCTTCGGCTCAGGTCATGATCCCAGGGTCCTGGGATCAAGCCCTGCATCGGGCTCCCTGCTCAGCAGGAAGCCTGCTTCTCCCTCTCCCACTCCCCCTGCTTGTGTTCCTGCTCTCGCTATGTCTCTCTGTCAAATAAATAAAATCTTAAAAAAAAAAAAAAAAGAGATCATTATCATTTGTAAGCAATATCATAAATGGTAACTAGAGGACCTCAAAGGGATTCTGTTGAAAACTAAACCACAGTATGGTTGTGAGTCAGATATCTAATGTTGTGTTCTAGGATTTTGGCCTTTGTTACTTTACCCACACTGTCAGAGTTCAGGATTTGGTACCATTTGAAAGGATACTCCCTTTACAACCAAAAAGAAACTGGGTTTTGGAGCATTTCTAGGATTTGTTTATGTAAATTTTCTTATTAATCTGAACATTCCATAATGGATAAAAGTTGCACATCACCTCAATCATGTGCTACAGCAGTTATGCTCATAAGCTAGCAGTGACTTACATTTTGATTTGATGGTCTGAACATCCGTAATGTTTCCTTTATTTTATTATTCTCAGACCTTAACAGCAGGTTGGGATGAACTCGAGTGCCATCGTGTATATATCTTCTTATGTGAGCTGACTAATCTCTCCCGCAAGATGCAGACTGTTGTCTGCAGCAAACCAGGTAAAAAAACTACAATTCACAGATAATATTATACAGATATTAAAATAGAAAAAAAGCGGGGCGCCTGGGTGGCTCAGTCGTTAAGCGTCTGCCTTCGTCTCAGGTCATGATCCTGGGGTCCTGGGATCGAGCCCCGCGTCGGGCTCCCTGCTCGGCGGGAAGCCTGCTTCTTCCTCTCCCACTTCCCCTGCTTGTGTTCCCTCTCTCGCTGTGTCTCTCTCTGTCAAATAAATAAATAAAATCTTAAAAAAAAAAAAATAGAAAAAAAGCAGAGTTCAAAAGTATATTTAAAAGAAAATCATGACATCCATATGTAGTAAAAGGACAAAGAAATATAAGGGGATGATAAACACTGAATTAGATTGTGAGGCAAACATGGCATGTGATTAGAGAAAGAAGTATTCAGAGGGCTCAGCTGTATTAATAATATTTTATTAATTAAGACTGCATGGGGCGCCTGGGTGGCTTTACTTTACTTAAAGTTTACGACTGAGCCACTCAGGTGCCCCATGTTTTATTTATTTTTTTAAAAATCTGAAGCAAATAGGGGCACCTGGGTGGCTCAGCCGTTAAGCGTCTGCCTTCGGCTCGGGTCATGATCCCAGGGTCCTGGGATCGAGCCCAGCATCGGGCTCCCTCCTCTGCGGGAAGCCTGCTTCTCCCTCTCCCACTCCCCCTGCTTGTGTTCCCTTTCTCCCCATGTCGCTCTCTGTCAAATAAATAAATAAAATCTTTAAAAAAAAAATCTGAAGCAAATATAGCAAAAAGTAAAGCTTTGACAAAGCTAAGTGACTGGTACACAATATTTGTTATAGTATCTCTGCTTTTCTGACAGCTTGAGATATTTCATTATGAAACAAATTATGGATCAAAAAAGCAGATTAGAAGCCCAATGAAACAATAACAAAATTGATTTATCATGTCCCAAACCTTTTATTGGCTGCCCGATGTCATCAAAATAAAGTCCAAACTGTTTATACAGGCCTTCACATTCTCATCCTAATCTACTTTTTCAAATTTATTCCCCATTATTCTCTGTATCAGTTTGACATAGAGTAGTCTTTATCACTTTCCTCACTGTGTCACATATCTCTTACGCATTTCTACTTCATGTCTTTTATTCATTTTTTTTTTCTAAAATACCATCTCTCTTCATCTTTTAAGACCCAATTTGCCAGACTTTCTCTATAAAGCCTTTCCTGATGCTGTGTTACTTGGCTTAATACATCAAGGGGTACTTACTTCATATGGCCTTAGATCATTGGTGGACTTTCTATTTACTCTTGTCTTATCTACAAGTAAGTAGAACATAAATGGTATAAAAATGTAAAATGGTGCCACCACTATGGAAAACAACTTGACCATTTCTCAAAAAGCTAAACATAGAATTGTCATATGACCAAGCAATTCCACTCCTAGCTATTCTTTTTTTTTTTTTTTAAAGATTTTATTTATTTATTTGACAGAGAGAGACACAGTGAGAGAGGGAACACAAGCAGGGGGAGAGGGAGAGGGAGAAGCAGGCCCCCCGCCTAGCAGGGAGCCCGATGTGGGGCTCGGTCCCAGGACCCTGGGATCATGACCTGAGCCGAAGGCAGACGCTTAATGACAAAGCCACCCAGGTGCCCCACTCCTAGCTATTCCTAAGGGAGTTGAGAGCTGGGACTTGGAAAGATACTTGTATGCCAATGTTCACAGTAGCATTATTCGCAATACCCAAAAAGTGGGAACAACCCAGGTGTTCATCAATGAATAGATGAATGGATAAACAACATGTGGTCTCTTCATACAATGGAATATTTTTCAGCTATAAAAAGGAAAGAAGGGGCACCTGGGTGGCTCAGATGGTTAAGCATCTGCCTTCGGCTCAGGTCGTGATCTCAGGGTCCTGGGATCGAGTCCCGCATCGGGCTCCCTGCTCCTTGGGAGCCTGCTTCTCCCTCTGCCTCTTTCTGTCTCTAATGAATAAATAAATAAAATCTTTAAAAAAAAAAAAAGGAAAGAAGCTTTGATGCATGCTAAAATGGATGAACTTGGAAAACATGCTAAGTGAAATAAGTCAGACAACAAAGGACAAATATTGTGATTCCACTTAACTGAGGTATCTCAAACAGGCAAATTCATTAAAACAGAAAGCAGATTTGAGGTTATCAGGAACTGGGGGCAGAGGGAAGTGGGGAGTTATTGCTTAATGGTTATAGAGTTTCTGTTTGAGGTGATAAAGAGTTTTGGAAATAAACAGTTGTGATGGTTGAACAGCATTATGAATTAAGTGATGCCACTGTATCGTACACTTTAAAAATGATTAAGATGGCACACTTTGTGTTATATATATCTATATATGTATAAATAAATATATTTACCACAATTTTAAAAAATTAATAATATAATAGATTTTTTTAAGTTTATTTAAGTAATCTCTACACCTGACATGGGGCATGAACCCACGACTTCAACTTCAAGAGTCACATGCTCTTCCGACTGAGCCAGCCCCAATAATATTATAGATTGTAAACTATTGAATTATACACTTTAAATGAGTGAATTTTTTGGTATGTAAATTATATATATTTCAATAAGTCTGTTAAAAAAGGCAAACAAACTCAGGATACTACTTCATACCCACTAGGACAGCTAAAATCAAAAAGTCAGATAACAACAAGTGTTGGTGAAAATATGGAGAAATTGGAACCTTCATACATTGCTGGTCGGGATGTAAGATGGTGCAGCCACTTTGGAAAGCAGTCTAGCAGTTCCTCAAATGACTAAACTTAGAGTTACTGTATGACCCAGAAATTCCACTCCTAGGTATATCCGAAAGAGAAATGAAAACATATGTCCACACAGAAACTGGTACACAAATCTTAATAACAGCATTATTTGTAATAGCCAAAAGGTGGATACAACCCAAATGTCTATCAGCGGGTGAATGGATAAACAAAATGAGGAATATCTATGCCATGGAATATTATTTGGCCATAAAAATGAAGGAAGTACTGATAGATGCCATAACATGGATGAAACTTGAAAACGTGCTAAGTGAAAGAAATCAGTCACAAAAGATCACATACTATATGATTTCATTCGTATGAAGTCCAGAAAAAGGAAATCTTTAGAGACAGAGGGTAGATTATTGGTTGCTTAAGTCTAGGGATGGTAAAGAATGGAGGGATGGGGGGTGATAGCTAAAAGAACAGGATTTCTTTTTGAGGTGATGAAAATGTTCTAAATTGACTTGGTGCTGGCTGTACATATCTGTGAATATACTAAAACCACTGGATTGTATGATGTGTAAAGTATATCTCAATAAAATTGTTTAAAAAATAGTCCCTTGATAATCTAAAATTTTTACAGAGGAAAATGAAATAATACTTTCAGTACAAAGTATATTACAGATGTCTATCACTGACCATATCCACTGTGTGCATATCCAATGTGCACATCAGCCTTTCTAGGAAGAATGGTTTACAATTCTTTTGTCTTCATAGGAAGTGCCCGAAAACTGGAGTTAAGGATCAGACTGTTCTGTAGGAACGTCCTGCTTGATCACTGGACACATCGAAGTGATTCTGCTTTTTGGTTGACACGTATATTAAAACCATGGCCAATGGTGAATCAGGCAAGATTATTGTATATCATCTTTGGACCAATATCTCCTCAAGATGGTGAGCATACATTTTTTAGGGATGTATGTTACAAAACGTTAATTACCTCTACTTTAGGGAACGTATCTTTTTGTACCTGCTCAGTTTCCTCATTCCTAATGATTAAACTGTGTTTCATGATTTCATAGATGTACACTACATTAGCTTATGCATAACTTAAACTTCAAGACTGCAGGCCATTACCAAATATATTCCTATCATCTCTGGTATACCTAAAAGTCACTACATTTCTAAACATTACCTTACCTCAAGATTATGTTTGCTGCTGGAAGGTAATAATAGTGTCTGTAAAGCACAGTAGTAGTTAAATTGATGTTTTACTTAATTTTGGGTGCATAATATGATTATGTGCATTTTTTTGCCTTTCTGATTAAGTTTTGCTTAGATTAATGTTAAAATTAGCGTACAGTTCTTTGGTTCACATTACCTATGTCAGGAGGTAACCAGTTTAAAGTAGCAGCAGGAAGCCGATCTGGGATCAGATTTTGTTTTGTGTAATTCACATAGAGAATTGGTCATAGGTAAATATTCAGAAATTGGCTGGATTACTGTGTTTTGATATATTTAATATTTGGAAGGTACTCAAATACAACATGTTCTCATTTTGGAAGGATATCAATAGATTTCATTTGATTTTAGTACGATTACATCAGTTGCCTATTATAATTTTTTAAAAGATTTTATTTATTTATTTATTTGACAAAGAGAGAAAAGCACAAGCGGGGTGGCGGGGGAGGGAGAAGCAGGCTCCCAGCTGAGCAGAGGGCCCAATCTTGACCTGACCCGAAGGCATACACTTAACCGACTGAGCCACCCAGGCGCCCCTATTATAATTTTTGTTACAGGCATAGCATTATCTTTGAACTAGAAGCACTATTCTACTTGGTGAAACTACCTTTTCTTTACTTCATGTAGCAATTGTTGCTAAACTTCGTCACATCAGTCAGAGACAGTCACACTTATACTGTTATCAGAATTGACTTTTCATCATGAAAGTAGCATATATAAGCAAATGGGATTCTGTAATGCAATCCAGTTTGCTTTTTAAACAATCCATGAAGTCTTTATTACAAAGCCAACTGTTCTGTCATAGCCTGGTTTTTGTTTCAATTATCCAGGACAGGTGGTTTGGCAGAAAATGATAGAAGGACCTACAGATGAATCCAGTCTGAAAGGTTTGGCTGATGCTATTAAATTACTGTATGACACAAACACCAAAGAGTGGACGGCAGATGATGTTATCAGTCTTGTAGATGAACTATCAGGTAAAAGCACATATTGACCACACAGAGTAGTAGAAATATATTCTTCGAATACAGTTATAAAATTGTAAGGACAATTCTATAGGTAACAAAGGAATTGCCTATTCGAAATCACTAAATGTTCTAAAATATTTAAAGAGTTTGGTATATGTTTGAAGAGAATGCATATAATCAACTTCCTTTCCTCCAATTGCCAATAAATATGTATTTATTATTATTTGAAAGTTTCACATTTAAATAGCTCAGTTATTTCCATTTTGCAAATTCTCACAAACAACCTCCTAGGTTGTGTAAGAAGAAAGCCCTCTCCTGCTGGCACAGATGGAAAAAAAATTTTTCCATTCCTGCAGAATCCTTTAGATTCTAAAGTTTATAAGGTTTCTTTCCTTACACAGAATTAGACTACCTTGCCTTTTGATATATGTGTAGGAGAAATGCTTTGACTATATTGCTAGGACATTTGTAAAAGCCACTATAACTTGGCAGTAATCTCTATCTCTGGCTGAATGCAGTAATTACAAAACCAAAGCACTTTGTGCTTTTCCCTTGGCTCTAGTTGTATTTCCAATAAGGTGATATAATATTGCATGTACTTAATGATGTTTACTAGAGCTATTATGTAATTTCTCACTAAATAACTGTTCTTCCTCTAATATAAGTGGTTCCCCGTGAGTGGCTTCTAGAGAATAATGCACGTCTCCTAATCCTAAGTGGGAACAACATCTGTTTCACTTTCATGGCTAGTAAAGCTGTGAATGGACGGGCCATTGAACTGGCAAAGCTGATAGTCTTTTTGGCTTTGGTAAGTAAAACCAAGTTTTTCTCTAGCAAGTTGTTTAACATTATAGTTGACCTACCAGGGAGCTGTCTTGAAGGAACTGAAATATGTTCAAAACATTTTGAAAGAATAAGTATTTAAGCATATATTTTATGTATATTTAAAATTTTTTAAATATATATAATATAAGATCATACTTGGAATCATTCCTTATATTAACCTCTCCCCACTTAATGTCCATATTTTCATTATACAGCTCTGCTGAGTTATATTCTTTTTTTAAAATTCCATTAAAAACAGCTTTTATGATTTGCTTCAAAATAATCATTGGGCAGCAGGGAGAGGATGTGAAAGTAAATGGTAGTAGAGAGGAGACAAGATTGGTAATTGCTGAAGCTGGGGAATGGATATTAGAGGTTCACTATACTATTATCTCCACTTTTGTATAGTTAAAATGTTTTTCAAAATAAAACATTAGGGGCGCCTGAGTGGCTCAGTTAGTTAAGCGGCTGCCTTCAGCTTAGGTCATGATCCCAGGGTCTTGGGATCAAGCCCTGCATCGGGCTCCCTGCTCAGCGGGGAGACTGCTTCTCCCTCTCCCTTTGTCTCCCAGCTTGTGTTCTCACTCTCTCTGTCAAATAAATAAAATCTTAAAAAAAAAGAAAAAAAGAAAACATTAAAGGTGCCTCTGGGTGGCTCAGTTGGATGAGTGTCCAACTCTTGATTTTGGCTCAGGTCAGGATCTCAGGGACATGAGATTGAGCCCAGCATCAGGGTCTGCTCTGGATGTGGAGCCTGCTTAAGATTTTCTCTCTCCCTCTGCCCTGCCCCCCAACCCCCGTTTCTCTCTCTCTGTCAAAAAAAATAAATAAATAAAACATTAAAATATATTTAATATTCATTCATTTAACACAAATTGAGTGTTTTACTATGGGCCATACACTGTGTGAAATTCTAAGACTATGGAAGTTAATGGAAAAAATTTCTGACCAAAAGCTGCTTAAGGTCTTTTCAGATCTATCAAGGTATATATAAATAAATTCAGTGTGATAAGTACAAAAATGTATATACAAAAAGATACAAACAGAGGTAGCAGAGGTGGGCCAATATTGGGCGAATATAGCACAGACAGGGCTTCCCAGCCCCAGTAGAAATAGGTTTTTAAAAATGAATAGGAGTTTAGTTTGCCGGGAGATGGGTGTGTGTGTGTGTGTGTGTGTGTGCGCGCGCAAATTATTCAAGCGTGTACCTGCACGTGTTACATAGAAATCTCATTGATTTGGCTACCATCACAGATGCCACCCCAACCAGTGCTTCAAAAGCACTAGAATAGTCTTCCAGGTGACTAGTGTGAGGAATGATTGATGGACTATGGAATCAATGGAATAGAGACAAGAATCTACCAAACCAACTGCTTAAAACATGAATGAAACCTCTGTGGCTCTTCTTAAAATGTGAAACCGTGAAGAAAGCTACCAAATTAACTACATTCTCAATGTAAATATTTATTTTAGTAATTAAGCAGATTGCCTCAGAGAGAGAGAGATGGAACTGCATGGCTATATTTGTAGGACTGTAAGCAGCTCAGTATTATTTCTGGAGTAAAATGTGCAAAGGAGAAGGAGGTGAGGAAGGGAGAGGCTAGGTAAGGAAGGACTTTGTCAGCCATTCTGTGGGTCTTGAACACATGCTCTAATAGGGAGCTGCTGAAAAGTTTTAGGAAGGTGAGAGACGTAAGTTTGAAGTTTTTGGAAGGTACTTTGGCAGCGCTATAGCAAGTAGAATGAAGAGGAAGTCACTGAGGGTGACTTCCCTAGAAAACCTCTGATAAACATCTCAGTGCTGATCATTAATTTTCTCTAAGTGGCCTCAGATTTGTCTTCTCTTCATCTTCGTTTACTACTAGTGTTCTGAAGCCATTTTATGTGTAGGGTAAGTCGTCTCCCAGAAGAGACTGAGAGCTCTCTGACATCCAGACTAGGTGACTTATTTCTTTCATAGTGCCTGGAACAGTGCCTTACACATAGTACATAGTCAACAAATCTTTCCTGTCAGGTTTACATTATAACTAAATGTTACACTACTATAGGGTTTATTTTCATGCTGTATATTATTTGGCTATGTGAATTAAATTGGCCGTTTAGAATGTTAGTAAATAAACCTTTTTCCTTTTGGCCAGCTTTAACTATTAACATGTAATCTTTAAATATTTTGTCCTTTATTTTATTTTTTAAAGATTTTATTTATTTGAGAGCGTGAGCGAGAGAGAGGAGAGAGAGAGAGCACAAGCGGGGGGAGGGGGAGGGGGTAGATGGAGAGGGAGGAGCAGATTCCCTGCTGAGCAGAGAGCCCAGACACAGGGCTTGATCCCAGGATCCTGGGATCATGACCTAAGCTAAAGGCAGACGCCCAACCATCTGAGCCACCTAGGCGTCCCTAAATATTTTATCTTTTAAATAATAGATAAATATTCCCTACAACTCTGAAGGTGGAGAGTTGATAAGACCATAGTTCTCTTGCCTATTAAAATTGCCTGTTTGTCACCCTTATTGGATTTCTGGAAAATAGAGGCCCTGTCTTTATGGCTTAACCATTGTTTCTCCAGCTCTTAGCATCTTCTCAATAAATAATAACTGAATGAATGAATGAGCAGAAGTCTTATTTTTGATATGTTTAACAATTATTTGAAATATTAGTTCTTACATTAATGAATAATATGCCATGATAATCTTGGACAAAGCTTTTATTTACATGACACTTTTTTTCCACTAAAATTGTACCATTTGAAAGGAAAGGAGAATTAGATGTAAGAGCATTTCCCACTTATAAACTCAATATGATGTCATGTGTAATAAATTATGTAAAGTCATAAACCATCATTGTCAATACCATTTTCAAATTCTACAGTTTTCTTCACATGAAGCTTTACCATTACTCTTCTTATATCTAAATCAGGTGTGTGAGAAAGAACTATACTGCATGGATTGGGCAGTTAAAATGATGCAAAAAGTCTGTAAAGTCTTTAGCACTCCCATGGAGAGAAATAACTTCCTGCAGAGTGTGGCGAATGCATTTGCATGTGTTATAATGGAAATGCTGCAGGCAGTTATGTCCGGTGAGTGAGTGTGTGTGTAGACGGTGCACAAGTGTGACTAAAATGCATTCTAGTCCCCACTTAAAACAGCGCTAATTCCATGTAGACTTTTATTTCTAAACCAAGAATAGAAGAAGCAGACATTTTTGTTTATTTTTCCATGAGATATATTTAGCTCTTGGTTTTGCTACTTTTTAAGTCTTGTATGGATTTCAATGGAAAACCTAAAGTTGAAGAGTCTGCTCTGAAAGGAACCAGTTCCAGTTTTGCACAGCAAAATGTTCACTTGCTCACTTACCAACTATCCTAATCATCATAATAATGCCCTATATTGTTTAGTTTCAACACATACTATTGTAGAGTTTTATTAGTTAGCCAACATGATAATCAACCCTATTTTACAGATGAGAAAACTAAGGCTTAGAGACACTACTTGACTTGCCCAAGATCATAGAGTTAGAGGCAGTAAAGCATGGACCAGCATCCTTTTCCTCTGACTTCTTATTCAGTGCTCTTATATAGTTCCCTGATTTTGGTGGTTAATGTCTGACTTAGTAAATAAAGATCACTAACTAGTCTTCTGTTACCTATTTTTAGGGAAAATTGGAACATTTTATTCCAAATAAATCATATATTTGAAAATTTAACCATCATTTTCTTTTCCCTACTGTCCACTCCTGTGTGTGGCATACAGGAGACCGTGATGAAGACGACAGAAGCTTTCTGAATTTGTTCCATCTTGTGCACGCTCAGGCAAACTTCCATAAGGAGGTCTTGTATTTGACCATGAATACTCTCTCTACCTAAATACTCAGAAAGCCTTGCATTTAGAGAATACCTCACCGAACAAACAATTGGAAGAGTTCTACTTTTCCACACTCAAAGAATAGCATCCATGGGACTTTTTATCACCTAAATAACCTAACAACTCCAAAGCTGCACAGAATTTTAGAAGCAACTGCTTGCACCATTATTAATATAAAAATTACAGGCAAACCCAAGAGTGTTTTGAGATTTCTCCAGAAAACAAGCTGTGTCTCTCCAGATTTTGGTAAACCTAACACCCAACTAAATAGAGCACTAGTGTCCAAGAATCGGGGGCCAACCTGTATGTGTGGATGTTTGAAGCAAGAGAAAATTCTGTTTTGTAAGTAGAGGTGACTCAAATTCACTAAATGGCTTGTATCTGTTCGCTTTGCTTAGGTTGTATAGACATAACCTAGAATGCTTGATAAAGATCTGCAATATGATGCTTTGGAATGTGTAGATATAAATCACATTTTTTCACCACCTTATAGAACATTATATTTTGTTGATGTTTTACATGAACTAACAGATCAAAAACCAAAGGAAGTATGTGTGTATATACATATTCATACATATATAAGTATGTCTGTATATCTGTATACATACAAACACACACACACATACACATTTCCGTCTTTAAGACAAAAGTCTATAAATAGAGGAAAGTATATGTTGTCTTAATACAATTAAGTCATCTTTTATTCCTTCCTGGAGATTAGAGTAAAATGTCGCAAATAAGGGAGAATATAAAATGAAAGAAAGTACCCATTCTGCCGCCAGAACAATCTTCACAGATAATTTGCACTTCTTCCTAAAACTTTCCTCCCTATCTTAAAGAGCGGGGCTCGAAGGAACCCGGTAGCAGCATGCATGGTGAGGGCCGCCCTGAGAGAGTGGGGTTTCACTCCAGTAAATGGATTCCAAAGAAGCTCCAGGACTATTTCAGTCTGATTAACATTTACCCACCGCTTTTACTATTAAAATAGAAACCAATAGTGTCTCATGGGGCTGAAATCATGCTGGGGCCCTCCTGGATCTCCCATTTTCTTCTCTTTGGGTTTGATCATTATATTTCTGCTGAAGGCATACCCATTCCCACTGGACTTCTCAGAGGCTGGCTTTCTTTTCCTAAGCCCTTGACTTAACTCACCTCTGCAGCTGAGGAAGGAAAGGAGCACTAGAAAATATAGAAATTACCCACATAAGTGGGATGTAAATTGTGTAATTTGTGGGAAATTCTCAAGTGTTTGCCAAGAGTTTAATAGGATTCAGGAAGAGTGAAAATTTTGAGAAAAATATAAATTGTGATAACAAAATGTTACTATATTTCAGTAGCAAAAGCACTTACCTTAGTTTTTAAAATATCAGAAATTAACTACCTTTCCCTGATGAATCGTCCAACCATAATTTCATCCGTGGCAGGAATTTTTTTCTCTGGAGTTTAGTATTTGCATATTCATGCAGAAACAAAGTTCTTGCTTTTCTCCTGGTTTCATTTTCTTCCTCTCATTTTAAGAATTCACCCACAATTAAATTATAAAGATTAAAAATTGGCAGATACCAGAATACAAAATAATACCTTGATTTTAGCCTTTCTTTCTACCTCTTTCACTCTTTTTCCTGTACATGCTCTGGAAAGCCTAATCCATTTATTTATCAAAACACTGGTGATTCCAAGTTAACAGTGTACCCATTAGATTATTTGGGGGAGGGTGAAGAAAAGTAGAGGAAAAAGTAAAAATTTTAATGTAAACTGAATATTTTCAGTATTTCACTCAGTAGACACTGTTTCATTCTCTTAGAGAAAGAAATTTGGCTTTGTGAAGTTTCCTTGAATTATCTAAGTCCCCACAGTGGTTTACAAAAGAAGCATGGTTTAACTTAACATGTTTTTGACCCAGATTTTGAATCTCCTTATACACTTAAACGGACATGACTGCTGCTATAAAATTTTTAAAACATATTATTATATTATCCTGGATAATTGTGAGATTATTATCTCACCCTCTCCCAAAATTTGGAACATAAAAAAATCAAATTCATTCTTTGGGTGCAGTAGATAAAGGATATCGTCTTGCTACCAATAAAAAGTAAACTGACAAGTTCTTAATTCAGTTATCAATAGATAAAATCACTAAAACCAAACTTGCAATTTCCTCAATTCAGCAGCCCGGTTTTTGTTTTGTTTGTTTTGTTTTGTTTTTTGCCAAATGCATTTGTCATTAGGAATAAAGTGTGATATCAAATGTTTAAGAGGGAGATTAACTTGCAAAAGCACATATTGTTATCACTGGTATCAATGTTTAAGTGACAGACACTCATAGTACCACCAAAGAAGGAGTATTGGCAAAATGCATAGCCTAAAATTACTAGGAGATTGTCCACTTCTAACCAACTTCAGAGCAGTCATAACATAACAACGTGAGCTGCTAACAGGTCAGATAATTTATCCTATCTCTTCTCCTAGATTAAAGATTGACCTGGTCTTCTAGCTCTTTTTTTCCTTTTGATAGTGATTCCCTCAGTCTCCTTTGACTTTCATTTGAGGCTGAATTTTACTTCTACTAGGAAGCAAGCCGCATGACACATCATTATATTTATCTTACCGTTGTTTCTAAACACACACCATACTAATAAACTAAGGACACTTCTTTTCTTAGAAACTAATTTAATGTTTATATCTTGTGATAAATACTCTATACCTTAAGAAACCATGGAACATCTATCCTTAACACTTTTTTTGATAATTCCTTCTCATGCCCTTCTGATCCCTCAACTTCTTTATCGTATTCACAATGCAGGCAGTAAATTACTGTATTCGGGAACTGGTTTAATCATTCCAGAAGTTCAAGTGGTTGCTTATCAGGTGGCTCTCTATAGCATGAACAGTAGACACCTATTTCACACTTTTTCCAGTGCTTTGATGTTTTAGTTCATTCTTCCTGTTCTTCCGATAAGAACAAAGGTTTTATTGCCAGGATAGTCATCCACCTTAAGTGGAGATTAGAGCAAGCATGAGGTGTGCAGGGAAAGATGCAACTGGGAGAACCATCTTATGTTAATAAAAAACAAACCTTTACCTCTTTGTGTGATTATTACCTGAGAGTCAGTGTCTTTAAGTGAATAGTACTCAATTACATGATTACAGATTTCTTTTCAATTCCACTAGCAGGTAGCGGTGAAACCTGTAAGAAATCAGGTTATGGACATATCCTCCTTGCTTTATTGAAACATCACTAAGATAGGAAAGATGACCTGAAAGACAGCTGTATTGGATAGTCTTCTCTAGGTTAAAATAAAAAGTGCTGAAGTACCAAGAACACAATTTTTTTTCATCAAGAGAGCAAATATAATTCCAGAAAATTCTTCAAGTAACCAGAGACTTAAAAAAAAAATAGTTTAGCCCTCGAAAGGCTTTCTTATAGATATGTACAAAAGTGAAAAATATGCACTGTTATTTTTAAAGTATTGTATTTATGGCAAAATGTCTTTGATATCTAAATATTAATATTTGCTAAATTTTATTTAATTTGTTATTTATTAATATTAATAAAATTTAAATTAGAAACATTCTAACTTGTATAGAGTTTGTTATTATGCAAGTCATTGAGTATAATTCCTTTATTTCTTATGGAAGAACTTATTTTTATTTAAGCTGTTAGTTACAGCTCTACCATGATCAAAACACAAAACATCTTAATATAATGTTGCAATTAGGGTACCTGGGTGGCTCAGTTGTTGAGCATCTGCCTTCGGCTCGGGTCGTGATCCCAGGGTCCTGGGATCGAGCCCCACGTCGGGCTCCCTGCTCAGCGGGAAGCCTGCTTCTCCCTCTCCCGCTCCCCCTGCTTGTGTTCCCTCTCTCACCGTGCCTCTCTCTGTCGAATGGATAAATAAAATCTTAAAAAAAAAATGTTGCAATTAGCTACATATCTATGTATATTTGTGCTTAGTATTACAGTATATAAGTTAATTAAATAATTTCATTTACGAGCAACAGCTCATAAATTGAACAATAATCTGTAAGTAGAACAGTATTCTATACTATTCTGCTATTTAATTCAGAGACCAAATTCCCAAGCAATTAATGTTCCAAATACTACAATTATCATAGTTTAACATCAGTTTCAAAAAACAAAATATGTAATTAAATATTGTGGATTACCTGCAGTTTCCCATGACCACAAGATCTGTTTTTCTTTTTTTCTTTAAGATTTTATTTATTTGACAGAGAGAGAGAGCGAGAGAGGGAACACAAGCAGGGGGAGTGGGAGAGGGAGAAGCAGGCTTCCCACAGAGCAGATCTTGAGCTCGATCACAGGAACCCTGGTACCATGACCTGAGCCGAAGGCAGACGCTTAACGACTGAGCCACCCAGGCGCCCCAAGATTTGTTTTTCTAAGAACAAAGAAGTTCTTAAATATGTCTAAAGGTATCTGCCTTAGCATGTTTGAGTTCATAATGGAAGTTGTGTCAATGGCTTTTTCTGTTTCCTCTTTTATATATGACTTTGGTTGTTTAAAATTGATGGGAGCAAAACTAATTTAGAAGAGGTCATTCTAGGTTTAGCAAGTATTTGGAGTGTGTTAAAGCCAAAGCATGTAATTTACAAAGACAATTTTCTTTTTTTTTTTTTTTAAGATTTTATTTATTTATTTGACAGAGAGAGGCAGGGGGAGAGGGAGAGGGAGAAGCAGGCTTCCCGCCAAGCAGGGAGCCCGATGCGGGACTCGATCCCAGGACCCTGGGATCATGACCTGAGCCGAAGGCAGACACTTAACAATTGAGCCACCTAGGTGCCCACAAAGACAATTTTCTACTTCAACTATGCTTAAGTCTTTTATTAAGGGAAATTCCCTTTTTTTTGAGTAATTTAAAATTAAAACGATACTTTTAGGAGATTTGAAGTCTGAATAATGCTAATTTAAGCCCTTTAAAAGCAAAGGCATTTTCTGAAATTTAATAAATCATGTCATGCCAAGTTGGAAACTCAACAAGTTTGGATTTGATTCCGTATACCCAGAACAATGAGTCTTAGGTGGCTCAAAACTTAGTAACATTTCTCTTTCCATTATTTAACCATTTCCGAAAATATACCCTCTTTCTCCTGAAATAAAATACATCACTTTCCCATACAAATCTCTATTTTTTTGTCAAGAAAGCAGGAATTAGTGTATTGCCACATTAATTTTTTTCTAAGTAACCTACAATTATTTAGAGATGTTTTTATTGCGTTAATGTGGGCCAAGTACAATACCCACTCTATAGGACAGGATTGCCTTATGGCAGATTTGTAAAATTTATACAAAACTTCATATTACAGAAGTAACTTTTTCCGGTGTTTTATTCTGTATGGAAATGCCAATATATGCCAGTATACAAAGAGTTTAAATGTGAAATTAAAAAAATATTGAAATGATGAACACCATAAAACTCTATTATAAGCTGGCATATTATAGCAATGGATATAGCCGCAAAGTCCTAAAATTTCTTCCAAAACATAATCACTTATTTTTTAGAACCATAATATTTCATAAGTAATATGGGCACTCTTTCTATGTCCTTCCATTGCACGCAATACCAGTGATATGTATCAATGGGGTATGACATATTTATTTACTGACTGAATACTTATAACTGAACCTGGCTGCTTGTTTTCACTGAATTGTTTAGTGGTTCCAGCTATGCACGTATACAGCCTAAAGAGCCTTGAGCTCATAAAAGAACTTCAGAGAGAACTTGGTTAGAGACTAAAACTTGAAGATCCATACTACTGTAATTAACGGTGTACCTTGGACCCCTCCAAAACACTGACACTCGCCTTACAGTAGAAAAAACTTTAGTCTGAAACACGAAGTCATGCCAAAGACTCAGAGGAATGTTTTAGTGGGAAATGTCATGTCGAGGACTCCCCAGATAACGGAAGATCATCCCTGAATGTATTAATGTTCCGACCCACGCCTCCTACATTAGCATAGCTGTCAGATCACCTCCTGCTCTTACATACCACCACATAGGCGTAGTACTGCTCGTGTTGATATCCCCTAAACAGCTTAGGCAAATTGTCACTGCCACATATTTGGAGTAAATATTGTCATTTTCTCCTCACAGTGTGGTTGGTGGTGCCCCCCCCAAAAAAAAAAAGTTTTGCAGTTGAGTTTTCATTATAAAATGTCATGTGGAGAGAGCAGAAAAGGTAAACTATTCAAAGTTTGTTCCATAGGAATTCTGCTCTCAAAGGTGTGGTTTCCGAAGATAATGCATCCTAGAATTGTAGAATTTTTAAAAAATGATTATTTTATTTTATTTGTTTGACAGAGAGAGACACAGCGAGAGAGGGAACTCAAGCAGGGGGCAGGGGGAGAGGGAGAAGCAGGCTTCCCGCAGAGCAGGGAGCCCAACGCGAGGCTTGATCCCAGGACCCTGGGACCATGACCTGAGCCGAAGGCAGACGCTTAACGACTGAGCCACCCAGGCGCCCCTAGAATTGTGGAATTTTAAAATGGAAAGGGGAATTCTAAAATTAAAATTAGGTTAAAATTTAATAAATAGTAAACAAGTAACAATTTTGTAGTCCAACCCTTTCATTTGTCAGAATAAACAGAAGCCCTGAAGGTTAAATGACTTATGAAGGTTATTCATTTGTTACCAAGATAATGCTTCTAGAGCAGTGTTTTTTCCTGGCCAGAATTTTATCATAGGCAAGTTTTCCATTTTTACTGGATCATATATTGTAGTGCCTCAATTTTACTTCTTTTTAAGACATGGAAATTGAATACAATATTATAAATAAAAACTATTAAGTTAATCTTTCTCCTTGTTTATTTTTAAGCTAGAAAGGAAAATCAAATGTAGAACAAATATGATGGACTTTTCAATGGAACAGTTACCACAGATTTGGGGCCCACGTCTACCCTGAATTCCACAATATATGGTTTCCTCAACCCTAATTGGACACCCCCCAAAAAATGTTGAACTTTTTTTTTTTTTTACAGACAAGGAACATTTGACAATATAAAAAACATTTATTTGGGAGTAAGAGAGAGACTTTTTTTCCCCCAAATAACAAGTAAGATGAGGTATAACTATCCTATTTCAATAATTTATAATTCAGCCAGTCACAAAGAATGAGGACCATATAACCATTTCTCTCTTGAAATGAGAAGGTGGGGTATGGAGTGGAAAAAAATATGATAAATCTTAAAAATTCAAACAACAAGTTCCTTCTGGCTGGAGAGCAAGACAAGGGCCACCACACAAGGTCACACTACAGTCTGTAAGACAGTGACAAGGTGACTACTTCATAGACGAAGACAGATGTGCTCTTGAACTTACAAGGGACCCCCTGCGTGTGAGAGGGAAAGGAAAGAACATATTTTAGCATCATATGTTGCACTTACACCTAAAGAAAGGCTGTCAGGATGAGTATTTGAGCAGTTCTCCATGGTAACTTTAATGAGTCTGCATTTCAGCTCCGTGTCCTCAACACCCTCTATCTACATACGGCTCGAACGCACACGGCATCTGCCAGGCATGCCCACGAATTCCTGAGGTCCCAGCTGAGGGCCTCTGCCTCGGAGCTCAAAAAGCCCCTTGCTCGCCAGTGGTTAACCATATCCGGAAGGCTCTGGAAGAGGTCTGCTGGGCAGCAGGACGGTTGCTGCTGATAAGAGGCCTCTGGTTGGACTGGAGACCAGGAGCTGTGGGAAACCCAGAAACAAGGCTCAGACGGGAATAGCGGTGATGCTCTCAGCAACCCGTATTGGCTATGGACCAACAAATGAGTTCGTCCCTCTCTCCTCACCACCAAACCCCACGGCTGGGAAAGGATGGACGTCTCCCCCAGACCCCACTCCCCAGTACATTTCATTAGCTACTTCATCTTCAAGTGGAAATGAGTCACTAATTAATTAATGCAACTATGGAAGCATAATTGCAAACCACTCTGCTGACATATACAGATGTGTTTTACCTTTAATTACCAAGGGGGGGGGGAAGACAACTTGGAGCCTGAGCACCTAACTTGAAGGAAAAATACTAGGAAATAACAGTCCCTCCCCCCAAGCACACCACTCCCCCAGTCCATTCTATCTAAAAAACCTTCGCATTGTGGGCTTTATTTTTCACTGTAAAAAAAATCGTTATTTTAAATTAGGTCTCAAAGAAAGAATTGGCATTTCTTATTCTTTGCAGAGTGGTCTGAGAAAGGCTATATGAATGCATCTGAGGGAAAAAAAAGATCTCTTTCAATTTTGTTTTTCAATCAATACCCGAAATAATGACCAGAAGCAAAAATCCACCGGTGCGTCAGCAAAGCAGGATGCTCGGCCAGCTTCATCCTGAGCTGTTCTGAGGGCTCCCCGCCGCAGCTGTTCCTTCTGGAACTAGAGCAGATAGATAATGTAGGACAGAATGACCAGGCCTATGATGGCAAAGAACATCAGGATGAAAATATCCAGCATTATGGAGTCCTTGGCTGAGGAAGCCCCTGGATTCCGGGCAAACGTGAGCTGTGAGCACGGAGGTTGCAGCCAGTGGAGAGAAATGGCTCCCTCTTCCCTCCACCGCTCGGTCTTTTCCCTTCCCCCTCCCAGGGCCCGAGACTAAGGGATGCTGCAGCTCCATCAGCAGCCTTCTCCACCCCCACCCCCCCAACCCCAGCCAACCAATCACAAAGCCCGGGAGCGGGTAACCAAGGCACTGCTGGATTTAGACCCGGCAGAAGTGAAGAGGCTCAATTTCTCCCCAGGAACCCAATCCCACCCCTTTGTATCTAAATGGAGCCTGCACGATAGGGACGTAGGAGGAGATCTGATCTCTATCCGGATCCCCTAGGAATGAATCCTCCTCACTGCCTTCCTTCTGCCTTTGTCCTCTAACACATCGGTGGCAAATTCTCTCAGAAAAATAATGGTTGGGAGTTGGGTGGGCCATGGGCGGGTTGTAAAGGTCAAGTTATGGAGGGACATAGAGGTCTCATGTGAGCCCCAGTTGGTCTCTCTGGGGTCGGAGCGAACTCTTGTGGGATCCCTATACTGTGCCAGATACTGCTCATGGGCTGTAATTTCAACCTCCCTCCAAGTCTTTTATAGATGAGGCTCAGAGCTGCTCAGGAACTTGCCTGATGTTTCATTGGAAGTGGGGGAGACCAAGATGGAAAACTAGGCTTACACACTCGGGAGTCCATATTCTTCTCTCGCCCCCCCGACTGGCCCACCCTTTTCGCCTGAAACGCCCTTCGCCCTCCCTGCACGGCTCAAATCCCTCTGTGTACGGTGGGAGGGCCAGGGGTCTCTCCTCCAGCTACTCCGTCTCTTTGCGGTCAGGACCCGCATTCTTGTTCTCTTCTGTGTCCTCTTCGGAGAGCTGGGGACAGTGTCCTATCCGAAGAGCACACTGTCAACTCCCAGGCCTGTCGCTGTGCGGGGAGAGTGCCTAGATATGCAAATTCAAGATGCCTTCTGAGGGCAAAGGAGAATTAATGTTTTATTTTTTTTAACTGGGTGGTGGGTACTCAGTTATGTCTTGTGTTGTTTTATGCCTTTTTATGTCTTAATTACTCCCTATTAAATTAAAAATACTCCCTGTGACATCTCTGAGGGCTGGTGTCCTCGGCTCCACCCTAAGGAGCTCCTTTGAAGGCCCTGGGGGGCGTGGGGGGGTAGGGGGAGGGCACGAGTGACCCCCTTCCACATGCTAGGCCGCGGGAACTGCGGCCCCTTCTAGAAGGGGGTCTAGAAACTGCTCCCATTGGCCCGTGCCCAGGAGGTAGAGCCCAGAGCTTTCTGTGGGCGGCTTCCCTCCCAGGCAGACTGTCCCCTCCAGTTGCTCCAGTGAATGAAGCCTCCTGGGAGGGAGAGCTGCCCCTCAGCCGACAAAAGGGGGCAGGCCAACAGGAGGCAAGATCTGCCAACTCAGTCCCTTCTGCTGGGAAAATACCAGGCGGCCTGTTCCTTCGGAGAGGGAGCGGGTGTGGGTACTGTCTTCGGTGATCCCCCCCACCTCTGACACCTCCTTACACCGCTCCAGCCCTGCAGACCCACCTCTTTCCTTCTCCCCACGACCAAGGCTCCCCCTTCCAACTCCGCCGCGGCCTTCCTGCTGAGCCCCTAGCGGGAAGTGCCCCTCTGCACAAAGCAGCTGGATGGGAGACACGGGCCTGGGAGGGAAGGCTCCAGACTCCTTCTCTACCACTGTCCCCTTCCCAACCCTGCAGAAGAGGGGAGGCCACCTGGCCTTCTGGTGGGAAGTCGGACCCAGAGCACCTGGAGCAAAAGGACGGGGGCGGGGGGAGGGGGATACAAAGACGTGAGCTGCAAAGGGCAGGGGCGCAGGGCCCACCGTGGCGAGGCAGCGTGGCATGAAGCTGTGCCCGTCGCACTGCGGGTCCTAAGACCTTGGGCCCTGCCACCAAATCACGGCCTCCCCAGGTTTCAGAACCCCATCCGTGAGACAGACATGGCCGTAGGTCCTCGGCTGACGCATACTGCTTTGGGCTGGTGGGATGGCTTCACCCCGTCTTAGCCCACCCAGACTGACCCCCCGTCGTTTCATTCCTCATACTGCGCCACGCTCTTCCCGGGCACCAGGCAGCGGCGGGGGCGGGGCTCAAATGGCATCAATGCGACACATCCTTGAAGAGCAGCGACGGGCCTGGCCAGGGCGGGCCCTGGGGATTTTGAGGACTTCAACCCATTACCTGCCCCGTGAGGGCCCCGGCTAGCGGGGAGGCAGGTGTTAACCAGGGAAGTCAGACAGGGAGAGGGAAATCCAGGAGCTCGAGGACGTGTCCGGGAGGGCCACCACGCTGGGCAGGTGCAGTGGCAGGAAGAATTCTCCGTGAGGAGGAGGGGCCAAGTCCCCATCGCAGAGCCCACTTCTGCTCCAGGCTGACAGCTTGCAAACTGGTCACTCTCTCCCCGAAGGGCAGCAGGGCTGTCGGGAGGGCGCCGGGCTAAGGGCCCGAACACCTGGTGCGTGCTCATGCACACACACACACACACACACACACGCAGACGTCTGCACACACAGCACTTCAGAGCCAGAGAGAAAACCAAGTCCACAGGTAAAAATTATACTTTTATTATTTGAGTCACCAGGAGAAAGATTCACTTGTGGTCCAAGTCAAATGTTGAGAATCATAACAGGCCAGAAAGAGTTGATCCCAAGCACAAGCCCACGGGGGAGGGGACCAGAACAGACCAAGAAAAGACAACCACCCCATATAAAAAGATGAACGGACGGTTTCACACACACACAAACACACACACACACGCACACACACGGATGAAATGTTTGGACAGAGGCAAATTTCACATGGTCATTTGTTTCTTTTTAAATACAGGTTTGTGGGGTGGTATTTTTTTTTTTCCAGCTATTAAAAAAAAAAAGGCCCAAAAGTGCGTATGTGAGAGGAAAAAGGCAGAAATGAAGCAGTAAGGTCATTTTCCCTGGAGGGACATGAGGAAGAAAATAGGAAGCAGTGTGACAGAATTCACTTTTCTCACCACTGGGCTTCTTATATTTTCTTATTGGTCCACTAAAGTTATATTCACATTCTAGCTTTGATGCATCGTCTTTCCTGGGATTAGATTGGCCAAAGACCTTTGTGAACTGTATGAAAAGGCCAGGGACTCGGCCCAACCCTCGGTTCTGTGCTCTCGTAGGGATGGATGGTTCTGCAAAGAAGCAAGAATGCCTAGCAGCCCCCGGGTCCCTCAGCACCAGTGTGACAGTCCTTCTCTCTGGGGGTGTATAAGAAAAAGTCCCCTATTTTTAGGATGGGAGGAGCAGAGGGGCCGGCAGCAAGATTCCGGTGGCTGGCCTGCCTTGTTTTGGAAGGAAAACGAAGCGAAGGGAAAACAGGCCGCTTCTTGCTCCTCTAGGCTTTCCTCCCGCCTCTCTCCACGCTCCCAGCAAATCCTCCAACAGGAGGCGTCTCTCACCTTTGGTCCCCAAATCCAAGTTGTGCTTTGAGATCAAGAGTTTGAAAGGTGTGGACTGGTGCCTCCCCCAAAGCTCCCTAAACTGTTTCCTCTCTGCTTCCCTCATCCCCCAAATCGTCCAACAATAAAGACCCTCCACCTGCCTTCACTTCGGCCAGGGCCAGAGGAGAGAGATGGGTCAGGCAGGGGGCTTCCCGGGGGCTTCCCCCCCAACCCCCCGCCAACAGTCATTTCTTCATCCTTCTGATTTGGGGAAAATATTCCGTCAACTCCCAAGCAGTGAGGACCTGATTGCTGAGATTTGCCTGCAGGGTCCCCCCCCGTCCCCTGAAGGGACAAGGAGGCAAAGATGTCAACTGGGGAGCCTGAGGTGAAGACAGGAGGAGGAGGAGGCCCAGAGGGGTATTGAGAGAGCCCAGAGACGAATAAAGCCAAGCAAGGGTCATCACAGCTGCCAACGAGCGAGAGAAGGGACTTGGAGATAGCACCATCTTTCCCTTCCTCATCCCGGGGTCTGTGCTTCCAGTTTGAAGCCCTGGGACCTTCTCCTTCTGCTTCAAGGGGGCCTGAGGTTAGCGAGGGGGAGGCCGGGCGCCGGCGAGGCACCCCCAGTGTGGGCCACACAAGGTGGTCTGGTGCCCTCCTCTGCAGCCCAGGGCACAGATTTGGGGGGAAAGAATAGGCCTAGAGCCACGAAGCCTGCCCCCACGCTCACCCCAGCAAGCTGCGGGCCCCAACATCAGCCCCACCAACTCTACAACCACCCCCCCTTTACCTCTGCCCGGCACACCGGCAGCAGGGTGGGTGGGCTTCCGCTGTTTGGCAATCGAAGGAAAGGAGTAATTTTCACACCAAAGAAACCACGAGGGACTTCTCTCCCCTGGGGCCCTCCCAGAGACTCCCACGGGCCTGGACCCTGACTGCCTCGTTGCCACTAGCCTGGCAGATACAGACGTGCTCCTTCCCCCGCATGCGGAGTCCTGGAGACGGAGAGGTCCTGTGGCTTTGCACAGTTCCGGTCCACTTGGCTTTGGGCCGAGGAGGGGTGGCCGAGAGAGGCCTGAGACATCTTCCCATGGGGAGGAGGGGGGGTGGCCCACCTAACCCAGAGCTCAGGGGGGCTGGCTCACGGTGCAGGAGACAGCCGGGGCGCCTGGGGACTGGGGAGAGGGGGAAGGAAAGGGGCTGTGGGAGAGAACACCCCGTTCCCCTCCTTCCTGCAGCTGTCCCTAAAAGTAAAAAAGGCGAGAGCACTTGACTCAAGCCGTGCTTCCTGGGGAGCTCCTCGCCCACACGGCTCTGCGTGGGCAGGAGAGCGAAATCACAGTGTGAGAAGGAACACATGTGGGGAGGGACGAATGAACCCCAACGCGGGAACTCTACCCTCCTCTGTGGTCCTTGAGAGTGGGAGAGGGTGGTGAGGGGCCCCCTCGGAGGGCCGGCAGCCCTGTCTTTGAGAAGCAGAGGCAAAGCCCCTCCCAGGGGCAAGGGTGGTGGGGTCCCATCTGGGAATGCACGGAGCCCCTCCCCTGGGAGTCCTGGAAAGTTGGGGTGTGTGAGGAGGGCAGGAAGGTCTGAGGGGGCAGGAAAGAGAGAAGGCAGAGGCCTGGGAGCCAACGGGTCTCCAATCCCAGACCAGCTCCCCGGGCCTCAGCCCCCGCTACCCGCCCCAGAGCTCCACACCTGTTCCGTCCAGAGAGAAAACCGAGAAGTTGGTCAAGGGGAAAACCTGCCAGAGGAAGAGCCCGCGAAAGTGGCAGAACAAGGCTTCAGTTGGCAAGAGAAGCTGGAGGAGGGTGGGAATAAACAAGCTGTCGCAGATTTAAAAAAACAGAGACACTCAAGGGTGGACAGGTCCGCCCAGGACAGATGCGATGGCGTGGAATGCACTGAAGACGGCCGGGGGCGGGGCGGGGCCGGGGGCTCAGATGGCCTCCACGTAGTTGGCCGGCAGCATCCCCGTGTCGCCCGTGCGCTCCACCGTCCCGTACATCCAGCCGTCGTCGATCTGCTGCACGTTGACGATGGTGTCCCCGTCCTGGAAGGAGACTTCGTCCTCGTCCGCGGCACTGTAGTCATACACGGCGCGGTACCGCTTCTGCAAGGGTGGGGACGCAGTCGGCCCAGGGCCCGGCCCTTCTTTCTAACCCCATGGGACCCTGGGAAGAGCCCGGACGGGCAAGAACCCGGGGCTGGGGGGCCGGGAAGGCTCTGCCATGAATTTTCTCACCTCTGGGTCTCAATGTCTGAGACCCGTCACCCTCTCCCAGCCCTATCTGGCATCTCCGAAGAGCCAGGCTCTGGGACAGGGACTGAGATTTGCCACAGCTCTGCCCCACCCCTTGCAACAGGAATGCAGCAGGTCCAGTGAATACGAGGCTTGGTCGTGTTTGAAAGACCTCGTCTGGGGAGAAAAATCTCCAGGGGCCACAAGAGGTTCCACTCTCCAACCTCAGCCAAAATCCTAAGTTTAAGCCCCTGGCCTGGGAAATGCCAAGTGAAAGCACCTGCCGTCCACCTGTGGTCTTGGAGGTGGGCAAGATTCTAACGTCCTCACTGCCCTTTACATGGACTTGACTGCGGGGGTCAGCTCAGCCTTCATGGTCCCCCAGCCTGGGCCCTGGGATCTGTGTGCCCATGAGTCCAGGACTGGAGGGGCCCCTCAGGGACCTCCCAGATCGGCCCGCATGGCTCCACTCCACTGGGACCCCTGCTCAGCCCTTCTGTTTCTGGCCTCTGATCTGTTCATCCACTGTGATCTCAGGGGGAGCTTTCCAAACTGCAAACCGGGTCCTGTTACTCCCTGGCTTTAAAATCCTTCAGCAGTGTCCCACCTTCTTTAGCACCAAATTTCTTTCTTTTTTTTTTTTTTTAAGATTTTATTTTTAAGTAATCTCTACACCTAACGTAGACCCTGAGATCAGGAGTCACATGCTCTATCAACCGAGGCAGCCAGCACCAAATTGCAAACTTTCTTTTGAGAAACCAGCTCCATCAGCCCCAAAGGCTATGTGTGGGATAAGAGGTCACACCCCGCCCCACGCTCTGCCTCTACCTCCTGGGCTGAAGAGCCACCAGGACGCCTGCATCCTGCAACAGCCTCCTCCCTCATCTCCCTGGTCTCCCTGGTCTCCCTGCTTCCACCCTCAACCTTCTGCGGCCTCTGCTCCCTGAGCCCCCAGAGTGATCCTTTAAAAACATAAATCAAAACCTGTCACGCTGCACAGCTCACCAATCACAAAGGCCTTCCTGTGGCCTACGAGTCCCTGCATGATCTGACCTTATCTCCTACCCTCTTCCCCCTCTAATCGCCTTGGCCTTCCTGCTGGCCCCAAGGCCTTTGCAGTTGCTTTCTCCCTGAACCACTCACTCTTTCATCTTATTGAGGACTCTGCTGCTCTTCCTCCCATCTCTCTGCTGTCTTTTTCTTCCCAGCATGTGCCACTATCGGACCTTAAATATTATACACCTACTTATTCATTGCCTTATTTGTCTCCCTGACTGAAATATAAGCTCCAAGATGGCAGGAAGGCGGTCTTTTATTCAGAGCCAAACCCCTAGTTATCCAAAACAGGTTTAGCGAGTATGTGAAGGACTGGCTAGTCTATCTGGAATCTTATCCTACAGATGACTTCTCAGGTCCTGCGCCCAGCACCCCACAGGGCATGGACAATCCCTTGTTTACTCCCTTGTGCCCAAGGCATGAGGCTCCAGGAGGACACCTATCTCAGGCTATTTTACTTCTTTAAGTATCGTCTCTCCTGCTCCTCCATGAGCTACTTCCGATTCCCAGGAACCGAGCACAGACGAGCTGAGTGCAGCCAGGAGCTCAGGCTGGGTAATGGGATAGGCAGCAGGGTTTACAGACCAGGGACTTCAACTCTAAGGATGGTGAGCTTGATCCTGCCCCATTTCCTACTTTGCTCATCACTGACTTGGCAACGTCGCTGAGTGCCCGCTCTGCCCGACTCAGAGCCGCTGAACCAAGAGGACATGGCCCTGCCCGCACAGAGCTGCAAATCCAGCAGGGGATGCACACAGAAGTTAATAAACAGAACGGTTCTGAGTTGGGAAAAGTGCTCTGAAGGGAACTGGTGGGGTGGGGGGGAGTGGTAGAGAGGTCAGGACAGACCCATTTGACATCTGGGGGTTTGGGAGGACCCCTCGGAGGCAGGGGCAAGCTGAGATCTGAAGGATGTTGGGGGGGTCATGCTCATGAAGAGTGGGGAGCAGGACCAACGTCTGGAAGGCCCCAGACAGAAAGGTGCCTCATATGCTCCTGGGAAGCTAGAGGCAGGAAACTAAGCAGGGGGAGGTGACTTGTGCAAGCTACACCTGGAGCTGGAACGCTGGGCCCCAACCCCAGCCCAGGGCTCGGTGCACTGATCACAATGCGTCTGCTCAGAGGCTGAGGTCCTTATCACCTGCCGAGGACACTAGGAGCTGGGGTCAAAGGTCAGGGGAAGCCAAGCCTCCTGGCTGGGTTTCTAAGGAGAATCTAGAAGCTGTGACCACGAGGCCTTCCCTGAGCCCATCCACCTCTGGCCTCCTCAGGCTTCCGACCCCTGTCCCACCTCCCAGCTCCAGGCAGAGTGACTCACCCCGCCCCCGCCTGGGGCACTGCG
The DNA here is from genome assembly GCF_011800145.1 of Mirounga leonina. Taxonomy (NCBI): domain Eukaryota; kingdom Metazoa; phylum Chordata; class Mammalia; order Carnivora; family Phocidae; genus Mirounga; species Mirounga leonina. The sequence continues at coordinate 24,796,958 of NW_023270503.1, read as the reverse complement.
TGGTATGGACACTGGGGCCGCAGGCTCCTTGTAGCCACCATAGGACTGAGCCACCTGCTGCGGCTGGGGCTGCTGGTAAACTGCAAGAGGGGGGGGACGGGGCTCAGAAACTGTCATGCCAAACCCAATCCCTCCCAGACCTCCGTCCTTCCCCCACGAGGCCCCTATCACGTGCTTCCACCCCGCCCAACCTTGCTCAGCCCTCACTTCTCAAAGGCTCATCTGCCTGGGCGTGCACATCTGCTGGTGTTGCATACTCTACCACAGGGGCTGTATCTCCACCAACACGCTGGGACCTGGCATGGACCCTGACCCCGGTGCTCACGGCCCCCCCACACCCCACACCCCCCCTCCCGCGCTGGGATGGGGCCTGAGGGCTTGTGCAAGCGCACACGGGTGTGCCCATGCACAAGGATTCTCTGTAACCTCCTCCCCATCCCACAGCGGGCCTGCTCTCAGGCCCATCCCCTCCACAGGCCTCACGCTCACCCGGGGCGCTGGCTGGGATGTGGTGGGGCGGCTGCTGCCGTTCCTGGGCATCTCGGCGTTCAGGCTCCAGGCCCTCGCCCCCGCTGGGGCCCATGCGGCTCTTCTCAAACTCCTCGTGGTATTTTATCTGTGGTGGCAGAAAGGGCTGGGTGAAGGACTCGGCAAACCAAGCAAAGCTCCCTTCCTGTGGCCACTTAAGATCTCCCAGGAGAGACTCCCTGAGGGCTGCAGGCAGAGGGAACCAGATTCCTGTGTGCCCTTGGACAAGCTACTTAACCTTGCTGGGCCTCAGTCTCCACCTCTGTAATATGGGCCGTCCGGTCTACCTCAGGTGTTGCGGGAGGATGACGGGGACGCCTGCCGAGTACCTGCTGGGCGCCAGGCACCGCGCTAGGCGTTCTACCTCACAGGCTCATTTTAGCCTGTCGACACCCAGGAGGGGGTATATGACAGTCCCTGTCTAACAAGAAGGAAACAAAGGCACTGACAAGCTGAGTGAGTCGCCCCGGATCATGCAGATGCCAGGGCCCATGCGCTTAATCACGAGGCAATTCGGCCTCTGTGGGTGTGACCTCACAGAGCTCCGCTGAGGACCCCAGGCTGGAGGACAAGCAACGCGGGGTCCTCCCTCCTCATCAAGGAAGGGAGGAGAGCAAAGCCTGCCCTGTTCTCTGGAGCAGACAGAAGGAACCAGTGAGTCTGTGCCCCAAGGCCTGATGGGAGCTGTTCCGAACCAGGGCAGTCCCTTTTGGCATCCGCTCCCACTTCCTCTGCTGCCTTCTCTCCCACTCGTTGGCATTCGCTCTGCAAGGAGGGCAAGAGTTAACACTTGGCCAGGCAGGGCTAACACCTAGCAGCTGGGCTAAAGGTCTGCGGGGGTGGCCTGGGCTGGCAGGACAGGCAGGGCGGCCGCAATGCCCCACCTCGGGGTCTGGGTCACCACCAGCCCCTCCCTTCCCTGCCCCTTCCCTTCGGGCCCCAGCAGGGACCCACCCCCAAATGGTGAGATGGGCTGAGTGTCCTTCCCTCAGGGGGAGGCAGCCAGCCTTGGCCAGACTGAAAACCTACAGGATCCCTCACCTCCTACTCCCAAGGGTGAAGGAGTGAAGTTTTCAGACACAGGGCCAGTGCCCTGCTCTGAGATTCTGAAGACAAGAGCAAAAGGCGAGTGTCCCTGAGCCCCACTCCCTCAGTGACCCCTGTCCACTGGGGGGGTAGGGCACGACACGGAGAGGGGCCACCCCTCCTGAGGTCTTGAGGCTCACAAGGCAACTGCCCTTCCGACTTTTGTCCTAGGGGTTAGAAGGGTCAGCTTCCTGTGTTTACTTTCTGTGGAAGAAAAGGGACCTGACCCTGGGAGCTAGTGACCAGGGGAAGGGGAGTGCATGTGTAGAAGCGGACAGAGGCCTGCACTGGGGGGACAGGTGTCCCTAATGCTGGGGGCCCAGCTTCTCTGGGTGTGAAGGGGTGACAGGGAGCCCTGGGGAAGAGGGTACATCGGTCCCAGCTCCTTTTCCCTATCAAGGAGCCAATGCTTAGAGCTATCCCCACTCAGTGTCCTACAGACTCAGTCCCTCAGCGTTTCCACAAGTGGCTGGTAGAATCGCTCTTGGTTCTTACAAAGCCACTACACAGGAGTAAATATTTATAAAATTAGGGCCAGCTGTCCCAGGTGGATGGAGTCGTGGCAGCCAGAACACAAAAGAATCCTCCCCACCACCACCGACGTACATACCACCTCTTACTGTTAATATTAATAACCTTCCCATTTGCTCAGTGACTCACACTGAGTGCACGAAGCCTCTCTGAGCATTATCTCCTCTGGCCCCGGTGATAATCACCCTAGAAAAAGAAGCTGGACAGGTACACTTTAATTCCCATTTTACAGAAGAGGAAAACGTGCTCAGAAGTTCAATGACTTCCCAAGACAGAGCTTTCATTGCTCAGGAAGGGCTGAGGCTGGTAACATAGACACAGTCACTGGTAGATAGGCCCTCTCCTGGGGGCAGGTGCGGAGCAGGGTGACCACATGCCCAAGGCCCCCCCCCCCATCCTACTTCACGTCTGTTGTTCTGGAATAAACGTGAGTAGCGCGCCTCTCACTCCAACAGGGACAATGACCACAAGGTCACCCTAACTTTGAGGGAAGAAGAGGCAGCACAGCAGGGATAAGTGGGGTGCAGCCCCTCCGCCTGGGCCAACTGGGATGGCCCCACCACTCCCCACTTCCTCTCCCTCCCTTCCCCAGCAAGTGAGAAAATTGTGTTATTTCTTTGCCGACCCACCGAATGGCGTGAGAAACAAACAGGCACGCTAAAGGGAGTCTGCATATCCGAAAGGGAAAGAAACATTTTCCAGACTCCAGGGGTCTGGCTGGTTCCTGCTCCACAGTCAGCAGAGTTCGATCTTCCAAGAGCCCTAAATAGGGGTCACCATAAGCCCAGAGGTGTCACCAGGGCCTCAGCTTAAGAACTGTCAAGGGCACCTGGTGGCTCAGTCAGTTAAGCGTCCGACTCTTGGTTTCGGCTCAGGTCATGATTTCATGGGTCATGGGATCGAGCCCCTGTGTAGCTCTGCACTCAGCGTGGAGTCTGCTTGAAAGCTTCTCTCCCCTCTGCCCCTCCTCCCACTCTCTCTCTTCCTCTCTCTCCGTCTCTCTCAAATAAATAAGTAAGTCTTAAAAAAAAATAACTGTCGTGGGCCCCCGAGCACCCTGTTCTATGCCCAGAAGGTCCAAGTGCACATGGGTTGAGAGGCCCAAGCCCCTGCTGGCCAGGGCTCCGGAATGACTAAGTGGAAGGTCCATTCCACAGCTAAATAAAGAAACCCATTTTCTCGGCTAGCCATCATTCTGTTTTCTGAACCCCTGTTCTCCTGATTGTGGTGGAAAACAAAGGTCTGACGATGCACGACGTTCCCACATGATTCTACATCATGGTCCAAAAGGGAACATAGGCTCCGAATGGAATCATCAACTCACCAGCCAGAGTCTACTTTTTTTATAACAATGTCTCCCACTTTCTGAGGGCTGATTTTGTGCCCTTGCATGGATTATTCATTTCCTTTTCTCAGCCAGCCCTACGACAATGTATCACTATCACCCCCCCCCCCCCCCCCTTTATAGATGGGGAAATCGACACTCAGAGGAGGGTAACTGGTAGGTTAGCAGAATCCAGTTCTCACATTGCATCCTTACATCTCAGCTACCATGTAATACTGCTCCCTATCACAGACTAACAATATGTCTTTTTTAAACAAATGTGAATCTGTGTTCACCTTCATTAGTCGTCAGAGAAATGCAAGTTAAAACCACAGAAGATACCATTACACACAATCAAAATGGCTAAAGTGGGAGTAAGTCTAAGGATGTAGAGCAATGGAAACTCATCACTGCTGGCAGAATAAATCAGTACAGCCACTTGAAAAATAGATCAGCATTATCTGGTAAGATAGAAGGATCGTAAACTCTAAGACCCGGCAAGTCCACTCCACGTGAACACCAGGAAATATGGGGACATCCAGAGCGTGTGGAAGTAATCTCAAGTCCTACACCAGAATCGATAAACATGGTATAAGCATTAAATGGAATACTATTCGGCAATGAAAAAGAATGACCTATAGCTACGTGCAAATATGTAGATGAATCTTTAAACCCAGTGTTGACCAAAGGCAGACAGACACAAAAAGGGTGTCTGGGTGGCTCAGTCGTTAAGCGTCTGCCTTCGGCTCAGGTCATGATCCCAGGGTCCTGGGTTTGAGCCCGCATCGGGCTCCCTGCTCTGCGGGGAGCTTGCTTCTCCCTCTCCCACTCCCCCTGCTTGTGTTCCCTCTCTCGCTCTCTGTCAAATAAATAAATAAAATCTTAAAAAAAAAAAAAAAGACACAAAAAGAATACCTAGTATATGTTCAAAGTCAGGAAAAGCAAAACTATGGCATTTAGTAATACATAGTTATATATTAAAATTAGAAAAAAGAGGGGTGCCCCAGGCTCCATTGGTTAAGTGTCTGCCTTCCACTCAGGTCATGATCCCAGAGTCCAGGGATTAAGCCTCACATCGGGCTCCCTGCTCAGTGGGGAGTCTGCTTCTCCTTCTGCCCCTCACCCTGCTTGTGCCCTCTCCCTCTCTCAAATAAATAAATAAAATATTTAAAAAATAAAATAAAATTAGAAAAGAGAAAGCACAGCACATGCTCTCAAAAATTCCACGAGCCTGCCTCCCGGTCATTTGACCCTGGGCATGGAATTTTTGTTTGACATTACTATTTACTACTGATTAGGCCCAGCCTCTAAAGACTGAAGCTAACTTACAGAATACGTGTTGCTAATTATTTTTCACCGATAGAAATGCAAAGCATTTCTGCCTGTGGCAAAGATATTCCCAAAGTTTATGGTTTTATGGTCCTGTAAAACATTATCCAGTTCTGCAGATAATGGCAGGGCAGTAACCAGTTCTGGGTCTCGTTGTATCCAGCTCTTTGACTAGGCAGCAGGTCTGCCTGTCCTAACCTCCAGCATAATTAAGTGAAATATATGATAGGTGCTCACTGTAGTAGAGTTAGGTTTTTAGCACTTTAAAAGCTCTATTTTTTTTTAAGATTTTATTTATTTATTTGCGAGAGAGAGAGAGCACATGAGAGGGGGGAGGGTCAGAGGGAGAAGCAGACTCCCCGCTGAGCAGGGAGCCCCAGGAGGGACTCAATCCCAGGACTCCAGGATCATGACCCGAGATGAAGGCAGTCGCTTAACCAACTGAGCCCCCCAGGCGCCCTAAAAGCTCTATTTTAAGAGGAGTTCGGGTTGGGGGGAGGGGAGTTCCGGGAACGTTTCTCCACTTGCACAGTGAACACAGGTGTTTACTTAATGGGTTGTTACTGGGTGTTACATTTCACAGAAAAAGACACAGGACTGTATACAGAAAATCAATATATAAGTAGATATGTAAGGTAAACAAAAGCAGAACTACTCTACCGGGAGGCAGGGGCTCCCATAAAAGGGCCTCAGCCGTGAAAATTTCCCAGCCATTGGAACTCAGGACCAAAGGCCATTCCAGAAGGATACACTGCATTCCAGAGCATGCAGCCCTAGCCTCTCAAACCTTTCCATACCCTTAAGGAAGACACAGTTCCCCCAGAAAATTTCACACATTCTCAGTACCAGACAATGGCCCAACTTCTCAACCAAGCTTTACTCCCTGCCTCTCCTTTAGTCACAGTGCAGAAAGCAGACAGTTCTGCCTTTACAGAAACGATAATTATACTGACCACACTGATCTGATGGATGACAGACCGCACACATCCAAAGCCTTTAAACATCACCTGGGGGGCGCCTGGGTGGCTCAGTTGGTTAAGCGACTGCCTTCGGCTCAGGTCATGATCCTGGAGTCCCGGGATCGAGTCCCGCATCGGGCTCCCTGCTCGGCAGGGAGTCTGCTTCTTCCTCTGACCCTCCTCCCTCTCATGCTCTCTGTCTCTCATTCTCTCGGTCTCAAATAAATGAATAAAATCTTAAAAAAAAAGGGGGGGGGGCGCCTGGGTGGCTCAGTTGGTTGGGTGACTGCCTTCAGCTCAGGTCATGATCCTGGAGTCCCGGGATCGAGTCCCGCATCGGGCTCCCTGCTCGGCGGGGAGTCTGCTTCTCCCTCTCCCGCTCCCCCTCTTGTGCTCTTTCTCTCTCTCACTCTCTCTCTCAAATAAATAAATAAAATCTTTAAAAAAAAATAAATAAATAAACATCACCTGGGGAGACCAGACACTTTTTCAAAATGGTCTCGCTTGTAAATCCTCTACTCTGGAGCATATTCCTCCGGGGAGGTAAATCTCATCTCTTCCCAAGATGGTCTGACCTCTCTGGAAACAGCTAGGGGCCGTTGGGCGCTAAGCTGGGAAGTGAGTGACAAACTACACAGACTGGATACTAAACAAAGGTGTGGCTCTCTAAACACTATCTTTGCCGAAACTCTTCTGGAGGTTGGGAGAACTTCACAACGGCTCTAAGCGTGATTTCAAGGTCCCTTCGAGTTCAGAGATGTGGCCGGGCCTGGCACTCTCTGACTTAGGGCTTGGTGAAGCTCTTCCAGGCTTTTAGGTAATGGTTCTCAAACTTCACTGAGCACCACTGGAACCCAGCGAATGTGTTTAAAATGCTGGTTCCTTGGGCGCCTGGGTGGCTCAGTTGGTTAAGCGACTGCCTTCGGCTCAGGTCATGATCCCGGGGTCCCTGGATCGAGTCCCGCATCGGGCTCCCTGCTCGGCAGGGAGTCCGCTTCTCCCTCTCCCACTCCCCGTTTGTGTTCCCTCTCTCGCTGTGTCTTTCTCTGTCAAATAAATAAATAAAATCTTTAAAAAAATAAAATAAAATAAAATAAAATGGTGGTTCCTTGATTTTGGCTCAGGTCGTGATCTGAGTCATGGGATGGAGCTCTGTGTCGGGCTCCCCACTCAGCGAGGAGTCTGCTTGGGATTCTCTCCTTCTCCCTCTGTCCCTCCCCCTACTCTCTCTCTCTCTTTCTCAAATAAATTAAAAAAAATAATAATAAACAAAATAAAATGCCGGTTCCTGAGCCTTACTCCCAGAAATGCTGAGTCAGGCAGCCTATGAAGAGCCTACCTGTGAGCCTGCATTTTCAATAAACCTTCCCACATCGGGGCATCTGGGTGGCTTAGTTGGTGAAGCACCCAACTCTTGGTTTTGGCTCAGGGCATGATCTTAAGGTTGTGAGATCGAGCCCCGCATAGGGCTCTGCGCTAAGTGCGGACTCTGCTTCAGATTTTCTCTCTGCCTCTCCTCGTTTACACACAGTCTCTCAAATAAATAAATAAAATCTTTAAAATTAAACAAGACCAAAAAAACCCTTTCCCATGTGATTCTAGTACAGCTGTTTATAGAGGCCCACATTTGACAGACTCTAATTGTGTTCACTAAAACCAAGAGTCTTCCAGCTTTGTGGTCGGTCACACCTCAGATGTCCTAGCTAAAGCTGCAAAAGCAGAACCCGGTCAGGTTCAAGCCACCTCCCGCACCTCGGAGCAGAGGACAATCAGCTAATTGCAGCCCTGTGGTTAATGATAAGATGGTTATCTCCTTAGGTGTAGATGTGTTGGCCACAGTGAGTTCTGTTACCAGAGCTCCTCAGATATTAGCACCTCAGATAACTGGGTATGGAATATTCTGGAAGCCTTCCAGAAAGGGAGGCAGGGATGACTGTGCTTGCTTGTCTTCTGCCTCTAAAACCCACAGGCTGGAAGCAATGAGTGAATGTGTTGGGGAGTTGGGGTTGTAGATGAGAGCACGTGTCCTCGCAATGAAAAGGCCACAGAGGCCTGGAGAGTCAAGACTCCAGCTTTGTGAGCCATTCCAGGTTTTCCCCATTGCCCAAGGCTTCCCCTCCCTCCCACTTGCCCTGTGGAGAGCTAGAAGACACAGGCCTTCTTTAACCCTCTTTCCCCTGCAGAGGGTCTGGGCAGCGTGGGTGGGGAAGCTCTAGGGTGTGAGGCCAGGCCCTGGCTTATAAAGCAACTGAAACAGGCTTTATTTGTGTGTGTGTGTGTGAGGGGGTGGATTAGAGCCCTCCTAGCCCAAGGGAAGCTCTCCATTTCCTCCAGCCACAGATTTCCAAACTGTAGGTCAACGGCCTTGTTGCAAAACTCACTTAGTTGGGCGCCTGGGTGGCTCAGTCGTTAAGCGTCTGCCTTCAGCTCAGGTCATGATCCCAGGGTCCTGGGATCGAGCCCCGCATCGGGCTCCCTGCTCGGCGGGAAGCCTGCTTCTCTCTCTCCCCCTCCCTCTGCTTGTGTTCCCTCTCTCACTGTGTCTCTGTCAAATGAATAAATAAATCTTTAAAAAAAAAACCCACTTAGGGGCGCCTGGGTGGCTCAGTTGGTTGGGCGACTGCCTTCGGCTCAGGTCATGATCCTGGAGTCCCGGGATCGAGTCCCACATGGGGCTCCCTGCTCAGCAGGGTGTCTGCTTCTCCCTCTGACCCTCCTCCCTCTCATGCTGTCTCTCATTCTCTCTCGCAAATAAATAAAATCTTAAAAAAAAACCCACTTAGTTACCCATTTAGTTAAGTCTACAGCAAGCAAGTTCACAAAATAAAATAGAACAGAAAATATCTGAATGCTCTCCAAGTAGTAAGGACTCTTTGATGAAAGCTTTGATTTGGTTTTCTCTCTAAATAAGGGGGTGGAGGCCTATTTGGTGGGTCACTATGTGAAATGTACGTTATATCGTAAGTTCCAAAGTCTAAAAGCCACAGTCTTGGGCCTGACTGGTTCTCCTGGCCTAGGCCCTGGCTCTGAAATCCACCTGAGCCACTGTGGAAGCCCAATCTAAGCAGAGCGCCACCAAGGAGGCTGGGGGGTGGGTGGGGGGAGGCAGGCGGAGGGCTATGGAGGCCGGGGACAGGTGCCAGGTGCCAGGTGGCCCACCAGAATCCCAGACCCTCCGCCCAGAATGACTTTGGGCAACCTGCCGACTCCTTTCTGTTCTAGACATAAGGACAACTGTTTGCCCAGGCCTCCATTTATAGGACCCCCCCCCAAACAGACGAGGGTGGCTGGGCACACACCACAACTCTGTGCCCCAGGCCCCTGTGCCACGGGGTCCCGCACACAGCAGTGTTCCAACCCCCACGTGCCCCAAACTCCCCAGGCAGTTTCCCCACAAACCCAGATACACACGCTGCTGGTCTGTAGCTCTGCCAAGCAGGAAACCAATGCCTATTCCCTGGCCACAGGTGCCCCGGGCCCCTCGCTCTACCACCCACTCTCTACACCCCGTGCTGCCTAGCCAGATGCTGCCGACCATCCCCAGCCCGGGAGAGCCGGGCCGGGGGGTACGGGGCCGGCCTGCGAAGCCAGCCGGGGTTTTCACACAGGAAGGAAGAGCAAGCCGAGGTGGGGGTGGAGGCCGAAGGAGGGCGGAAATACTGCAATATCAGCACCCAGAGACAGACAAGAGGGGGGCTGGCCCTTCCCCACCCCTGCCACCCAGTTATGACCTTTATGCTTAGACAAAACAGTCCATCTGGACCCTGACACCCACCATAGCCAGGGGGGCGGGGGGGGAGGCACGTTAGAGAGGGTGGGGAGTGGTTTGGCACACAGGCCCTCCCTGTACAAAAGTTGACTACTTTTATGGTAGAAATGCCATGTGGGCACAGGGTGGAACAGGGGAATATGGGGGTGCACAGAAAAAAGTCATCTGGGAACCCCAGACCCTTCCTTCCCTCTGCTCAAACAGCTGCTACCCAGGCAGGCCCAGAAGAGCTGGGGCAGCAGAGAGCTGGCCTCATTCGTGCCTGTCCAGACCGGCAAGTGGGGGCAGGACGGGGGCGGGGGGGGGGTGTGGGCAGGGGAGCTTACGTTACTGATCTGGTCCTGGGTCTTCTTGATTCTCTGGAGTTCGGGTGTGTCTGCCACCACGCTGAAGCCCTTGCCCTTGTTCTTCTCAAACTCCTCCTTGTAGCGCACCTGGAGGATGGAGCGGGAAAGAGGGGTTAGCATCAAGACAGGGAGGGCAGAGGGCCCCAGACTGCGGCCACCTCCGGTACAACCACCAGCCAGGAGGGAGACCCTGACCGGAAATCCCCCTGCAGTGACATCCGCCACCCACCCCCGAACTCAAAGCAGGAGCCTTAGCCAAAAAGTGTTTGCCTACTAACAAGAACCCACAAAGACGTATTCAGTGCATTCTGAGTGCCGAGTGCTTTACATGAATTATCTCACTTAAGTCTTACTGTATTCTATTATTAGCTCCATTCTGCAGATAAAGAAACTGAGCCAGAGAGAGGCAGAGCCCCCTGCCAAGGTCGCACAGCTCGGCAATAAATGTCCAGAGCCACCAGGGTGCAAACTCTCATCTGCCTGACCCCTGACCCTTCACCGCTGGCCTATCCTGCGTGAAAGCTATAGGAAGAAGGTTCTTTCCAGAGCTCCAAAGGCCGCCCCAGCCCTCACCCTTGCCAGGCTGTGGCCTGACCCACCGAGAACCCGGAGGGGTCTCTAAGCGCCCAGCTGAGTGAAGGCTGTGCCGAGGCACAAAGCTAGCTTCCAGAAAGGACGTCGGTGAGACAGCCACTTGGAAGGGCTCCATCAATGAGCCTTTGATGGGCCCAGTGGCTTCCCGGAGCCTGCCAGGCCCGCTTCTAAGGTCAGTGCCTTGGGAGGGGATGACGTCGGTGGGGGCACAGACAGGACTTCGGAACAGGGCTACAAGATCCAGGGAAGAACCCTATACTCCACCACTGCCCTCCTCTCCTGAGAAATTCGCCGACACTCAAGCACCAGAGGGACTCAAGTCAGACCTAAGAAAGGACTTCCCGAACGCTAATGGAACTGAAATATGAAAAATATCTTATTCTCCCTTGGGGGTTTTAAAGAACAGGATGGAGGCTAGAAACGCCCATGGGATAGAGAACTGTTCCCTGGTTTCCAGAGACTTCACCTCCCCCCCCAGCCGCCCAGCAGCCAGCCAGCTGTTCCAGCCCCACCAGCTGCCTGGAGTTCCTCCAGGGGGGCTGCACTCCCCGAGAAGCAGGTCAGCCCAGGACACGAGGCCCTGGGCCTTGGGAGTTTCCAGGACGGGATGCCCAGGCGGCTGTCAGGAGTCACCTGGCCACGGGGCTGAGCTGCACCCTGACCTGACCAACAACACCCACATATGCATCCGTGGCCACGCCTGTCAGTTCCTCTGCACATCGCCCAGGGGTCAGAGGTCCTTGTTCACCCTCTGGAGCCCAGCTTACCCACCCATGGGGCTCTAGATCCTAAAAGGTTTCAGAAGCTCCTCTGTTTATTTATTTATTTTCTAAAAGAGGCTCCTTCATTCTGATCCAGACTGAAAACAAAGGCCTGGATGTGCTATTTCCCAAAAGACTGGAAGTTAATGCAGGAAATACAAGGACTGACCCACCCCCAAGGGCCCAGAACTGCCCCCAGCATCAGCTCTTCCAGAAAGCCTTGGAACAGCATGGTGACCTTTAATGCCGGGGGCAGGGAGACCCTTCGGGAAAGGGGCATCAGGGAGAGGATGCGGAAGCCCCAAATCCAAGGCCTCTGGCCTCAATTTCCCCATCTGTAAAAGGGTTGTCATGGGAATAAGTTAAAATACGGGGAGGGGGCTTCCCATCGCCAAGCATGGGCAAAGAGCCCAAGGGAGCTGGTCCTAACACGTGCTCAGTCTTCCACTTCCCAAGCGATCTTGGGCAAATGACTTCCCCTCTCAAGCCTCCATTTCCAATCTGTAAAATGGGGAGAGTACCACCCATTCCAGTCAGTGGCGCAAACTAGACAGTGGCTTGAACACAGCAAAATGTATCCCTGAGCATCCTGAAGCAGGGCAGGGCTTCGCACCTGCTGCTAAGGGCAAGTGTGGAAGTGCTTTGTCAACATTAAAGTGCTGAACCAGTGCCAGACCCCCACTCCTTCCTCCACTTCCTGGCCTTGCTAGGGTCAGGCCCCTAATCCAGGGGAGTAATTGCCATGGCGACACTACAATGACGTCAGCTAGTTCCCAGGCTCAGGAACTGCCTCTCCCTGCTGGGGAAGGAGAATGCATTTCACTCCCGGCACAGGCAGCCAGATAGGGCGGTGCTGGGGTGGACTGGGGACTGAGGAGGGATGGAGGGAGGTCTGGGCTCAGCACTTCACTGCTGTATGTCACTAGGCAAGTCAGTCCCCCTCTCTGGATCCCCTGAGCAGGGGCGGGGGGAGGGGGGGGCGCTGGCCAGCTGATCTCTAAAAACCCACCCAGCTCTGGAGTTTGTGACCACTTTTAAGTACCTGCAGGCCTTAACTGAAGAATCAAGGTGAGGGAGATTCTCTGAGAGGCCTTTTGGTGCTGGAGTGGGTGGCAGAGGTGAAAGGTAGAGAGCCAGGAGGGTGAGGAGGGCCCTGCCTAGAGCCCCTCCCTCAGGGTTCTCTGGTCACCCAAGCAGGAGTGTTTGCCCACATCTAGGACGGCTCAGCAGGATGTGGTGGTGGTGGTGGTGGTGGGGTCTCTGAGGGAAGGGACCCACCCAAGGTCATTCAAGGTTGTTGGTAGGGGCAGGATGCAACTCTGCACTGGGGGCAGATGACTCCATGCCTGGGAGCTGCCTGGGCCGCCCATCCTGACAATTGCTGAGGCAGGGCCAGGTCTGATGCCTGAGGCTCCTCCCACCCAACAAACGCGACCCAGCTCCCTGGGTCTATCTTGTTCATTACTTATCCCAACAAAATAGGTACAAGTGTTTGTTGCATGAATGATGAATGAACTGAATAGACACAAAATATCAAACAGACAGCACAATTTAGAAAGTCACTGCTTTGCTGACCTAACATAAAGAGGAAAGATCATGACTTGAAAAAAAATTTTTTTCTCCTAAATAAACCAGTATGAAACAAAACAAAAACAGTTTTTTGAAAAAAAACATAGTCCCAACCATTTCCACTTACTATGTGCCTACTATGTGCTTGCCCACATACTATGTAACTTGCCCCCTTCTAACAAAAAAGAAATCAGCTTGAAAATTAGAAAGGTCAGTGCTGGAAGCAATCATCAAAAGGTCACTGTGTCTATTCCCCAGCTTCACTGTGCCCAAGCTCCATTTCCTCTCCTTTCCAAGAGAATAGTTAATAGTGAACATTTACTGAGTGCTGACTCTACGCCAGGAACCGTTCTAAATGCCTAATATATACTAATATTCTCTATATCCGCTGTAATATATGATGTTATATATACCACGTAATAGACGCTATATCCTTACAACCACCTTTGGAGAAAGGTAATCCCCATTTTACAGATGAAGGCACTGAGGCTCAGGAAGGTGAAATATCTTACCCCAGGTCACACAGCTAGTGTGGCAGACCCAGGATCTGACCTGCAGCCAGTTTAGGTCAGAGTGACACCATGTGCTCCCTGCAGTGCTGGGGACAGACCACCCTGTCCTGTGCCTGGGACTGTACAGAGCCACGGGGTCTGACAATGGGGGAAAGAACGAGAGAGGCATTCTCCTTGTACTTCTGCCTCGGTTCCGGGGGCCACACAGACACCCCCCAGCGCTCAGCGCCGCCCCCCCCCAAAGATATTGCCTCTACTCAGCCTGGGGCTGGGGGAGGGAGAGCTGCCTTGGGGAGGGGGTGCAGCTGGGCCCCAGCCTCCGTTCCCTGCCTCAGCCAGGCCTGGGCAGGACCACCCAGAGGGTCATTTCTGGTCAGTTCTGTGGTTACCTCCCCTGCAGGCTCCAGGTGACCCAGACACCCAAAGTACCACTTTGGGAACCAATCTAGACACAGGAAAGCACATAAAGTTGAACTAGCACTGGCAGCTTCCAGAGACTGAGGAGGGCTGAGACACACACATGCAGGCCAGGAAGGGGCCCTGGCAAGAGACCAAGCGACACCCTGGTGGGGGGTGGGGCACCGGAGGCAGGGGCTCCCACTTCCCTTTCGCCAGCCACGGGCTGCTCTAGCCGGCCCTGCCCCCACAGCAGCCACAGGAACCAGAACCTGTCCCCACCCCCGGCCAGGCCCACTCAGCCCTTCCAAACCTCAGCGCATCAGCCCAGCCCCCAACCTCCAGGCAACAGGGCTGTGCTGTCCCCATTTTACCGGGGAGGAAAAAAGCTATGAGAGGAAAGCGGCCAGGCTCAGACCACAGAGCTGGGGGCGAGGGAGAAGGAAGACAGACCCAGGCTTGCAAAGAAGGCAGGGCCCTGGCCTCCACCCTCTGCCTACCCCAGCTGCCAGGCCCCAGGAGCCAGACTCAGGTTAGAGCGGTATCCTCAGTGTAGCAGAGCCCTGACTCCATGACGCGCCCCCCCACCCCCAGAGCAGAAGCAAGGTGAGCTCAGGTCAGTTCCACCCAGCTTCTTGCCTGCCCCCCAAGCCTGGCTCTAAGTCTTGCAAAGTAAGTCCAAAAGGCTCATGAGAATCACCAGGGGAGTCAAAATGCAGATCCTGGGGCGCCTGGGTGGCTCAGTCGCTTAAGTGACTGCCTTCAGCTCAGGTCATGATCCCAGGGTGCTGGGATCGAGCCCCGCATCGGGCTCCCTGCTCAGCGGGAAGCCTGCTTCTCCCTCTCCCACTTGTGGTCCCTCTCTCGCTGTCTCTCTCTCTATTAAATAAAGAAAATTCTTAAAAAAAAAAAAAAAATGCAGATTCCTGGGCACTGCCCAGAATTGCCAACCAGAAACCCCCTGGGTGGGGCCTAGGAATCTGCGTTCCAACACACACACACACTCACACTCTCCCCCCCACCCTACACTGGTAACCGTGCATCCCGTGGGTGAGAGCTTACGGCTGGCTGCCGGCCACATCAGACTACGCAACTGGCAAGAGCAAAGGGCTTGAAATCTGCCTCTGTCACTGGGCTCTGGGCAAGTGGCATGGCCTCTCTAAACCTGTGTCCCCCTCTGTACAATGGGGATTAAAAAAATCTCTCCTTCACTCTGAGAAACAAACAGGGTTTTAGAGGGGAGGGGGGAGCGGTTAGCCCAGTGATGGGTATTAAGGAGGGCATGTACTGCATGGAGCACTGGGTGTTATACGAAAACAATGGATCGTGGATCACCACATCAAAAACCAATGATGTCTTGTATGGTGACTAACATAATAAAAAAAAAAAAAAAAAAAAATCTCTCTTTCATCACGTGGTTGTAAAGATTCTGTGAGGTCAGGGCCTGGCCCTCGGTGAGGACCTCGGTGAGGACCTCACGGAGGATGACTGCCATCCTCAGCACTTCCTCAGCCTGTCTGAGAGACAGGGGCCCGGCGGCCGGGAGGCGAGCAGCAGGCCAGGCTCCGGGGAGGGGAGTAGCGAGCCGAGCCGAGGTGGGGCAGAGGGACCTCGGGACCTCGGGAGCCTGAGCCCAGCGGCTTCCTCCTCCAGACCCCGCCCCTCAGGGATCTGGTTCCAGGGGCAAAAAGGGCTACAACCCCGCTTTTGTGGGACTGACAAAAGCTAAGGGAATTAACAGGGTTTGAATTTCTCCTCCTGAGAGTAGGGCTCTGTGTGTGTGTGTGTGTGTGTGTGTGTCTGCCCCTGCCTCTGCCTGAGTGCATGCACTCTCGCACCTCGGGGAGCTGCACCTGACGTCTCCTCCCTACACCTCTTCTTCTGGGTCCCCCTGATGGGGCCCCCACCACTTGGGGTTCTGACTGCCCCTCTCAAGCTGTGGGGTGAGTACAGGTCACCCTGGATGCTGTGGCCTGCATGCCCCTCGAAGCCCCCTCCACCTCTGGCCCCAGGGGGCCCTCTCCAGGATGGGGGGGTCCCGGGAAAGTCATCAGCTGGCTAGGGTCTGGCCAATATCTTCCCCGTGCAGACCAGGCCCAGGCCCCAGGGCTGCCTCAGCCCCTCTCCCTGCCAGCTGGACCACTGCCTCCCTCAGGGGGCAGAGGTCCGGTATCCATACCGGCTCCCCGCAAACTGTGGGTTTCACGCCCAGCAGGGTCAGCATCCGGCCTAGCAGCTGTAAGCTGCCGCCGAGGGAAAAACCAGCTTCCCCTACTTGCTCCTGGCTGCTGTGGGGCACGCAGGAGGCCTGCACCTCACACCTCACCGGGACTGTACATGGTCAAGGTCACTGTACTTGGGAGTGGAAAAACCAGAGTCCAGATCCTGAAACTTCATTCACTGTGCGTGTCAACAGGCAAAGCCTCAGTTCCCTCATCTGATGGCCCCCAGAGCGGGGTCAAGGATGAATGAGGTGAAAGTAACTAAGAGCGCTCGCTAAGCTATAAAAGTTCTCACCAGCACCAGGAACTACCGTGTTTATTATCAAGGCAGAGATAAGTTCTCCTGAGGGAGCTGGGTGGAACTCTGGAAAGAACACAAGTCTCAGAATTAGACAAACCAGCCTTCCAAGTCGGGGGCATCCCTTCCCTCTTCCCTAGAGAGGGGGTGATCCTGCCAACTACACAGGCTTGTGAACTGAGGGCACTTAGATGCCCAGGGCATTAGGCGCTCAAGGTGAGAGCAGTTAATAGTGTTCCTGCCCCTACTACTGCCCCATATGATCTTAGCAAGTCCCCTCATGTGTCTGGGCCTGTTTCCTCATCTGTACCATGGGAGAAACAACACCCTCACGGCTGCCAGAAGTCAATGAGAGGACACTAGAGAGCACAGGGCTGGTTCTCCTTCACAGGACCTCCTGGGAGACAGGGACCCAGAGAGGTCATGTTAACGTCAGACAGCAGGAACCCCACTCCAGAGGGATCAGGAGAGATCCCCCTCTGTGGCCCGAGGGGGGTCCTCTGCAACATTTTCCCCAGCCCTGGGCACCCTGCCCACTCGGCTAAGTCCCTCAAGGGATCTTTGCAGAAGCTCCACCCCACCCTACCCCAGCGCCCCCAGTCTAGGCCAGGTTGGTCCCAGAAGCCCTCCCAGATCTCCAGGCACAGTGACCTGTTTGGGGCTCAGGGCTCTGGATTCTTTGCTTATTCCTCACTGTCCCCTAAAGACTGAGTCGTGCCTGGGGCAGGAACCCATCTCCTCCCCACTACAGTGGCATGCACCACTCCCCACAAAGCAAGTGCTCCAGAAAAATTAGGCCCAAGGAGACAAGTCGGACAGGCCCCCAGGGCGAGGCCCCCTTCGCAGCCTGCCCTCTGCGGAGCGGAGGAGCTTCGGAGACATGGCCAAAAAGGGTGGATTGACCTCAGACTGGCCTGAGCCTGGGGGAGGTGAGTCCCCTCCTTTGAGGGTGGGGTGGGAGTGGAGAGGAGGGAGAAAGGAACGGCTTCCTGGAGGAGGCAGGCTTTAGAGGCCCCACAAGAGATTCCTGGAGCAGAGATACCTCTCAAACCCACTTCCTCCATTCCTTTGACAAAGTCAGGAAATATGAAGTAACCAGGCGCAGGGGTGGGGGCAGGGAGACAGGGAAGTGCCAGGATTTCAGGACCGTGGCCTCGCTGAGTAACCACAGGGGGAAGGGGGAAGGAGCCCTTGCCAAATCCAGGGGTTACAACAGCCCTCCCTCCCTGCCAGGCCACAGGGCCCACCCCGCCCCCTCACCTGACTCTGGAGCTCGCTCTGTTGCTTGAGGCGGAGGTTTTCCGGGGTGTCAGCCACCATGGTGAAGGACTGCTTGGGGTAGTGTCTGCAGGACAGAAAGAAGGGCGGAGGTCATTCTGGGGAAGGGGCGGGAATCTTTGGGCTTCTCACAGGCCGGACTCTCCTGGAAACTCCCTCTTACCCGTGGGCAGCCCCTGCCCTGCCCAGCAACAGGGCCACGATGTGCACCAGCCTTGGCTGAGAGGAGGCAACCGTGTCTCAGACTTGGCCAGGGCCAAGCTAGGAAGACGCATGAGGCCTGAGGGGCTGGCCTGCCACGGAGAACCGTCCTGAGCCGACAGGAGGCCCTGGGGACAGTGTCTTGAGGGTTTCAGATGACCCTTGTTTGGAAATAATCCATGCCTTAGAATCTAGCGTGCGGGGTGGGGGATGGGGGGTGTGGAGAGGCCTGGGCCACCCGGGATAGCCCTACCAGACTGGGGAGAAAGAAAACGGGCAAGGACCAGGCGCCTGGGTGGCTCAGTCGGTCAAGCGACTGCCTTCGGCTCAGGTCATGACCCCAGGGTCCTGGGATCGAGCCCCGTATCAGGCTCCTTGCTCAGCGGGGAACCTGCTTCTCCCTCTCCCACTCCCCCTGCTTGTGTTCCCTTTCGCTGTGTCTCTCTCTGTCAAATAAATAAAATCTTAAAAAAAAATAAAAAATAAGGGCGCCTGGGTGGCTCAGTCGGTTAAGCGACTGCCTTCGGCTCAGGTCATGATCCCGGAGTCCTGGGATTGAGTCCCACATCGGGCTCTCGGCTCAGCGGGGAGCCTGCTTGACCCTCTCCCCTCTCATGCTGTTTCTCTCTCTCTCTCAAATAAATAAATAAAATCTTTAAAAACAAAAAAATTAAAAAAAAAAGAAAATGGGCAAGGGCCAGAACAAAGTGTTCAGCTAAAGGCAGAAACAGAGACCAACCAAGCAGAGGAAGGGCAGGAGGGATGTGGAGATAAAAGTAAAGGGGAATGGAAACAAAACAGACAAGCAAAGGGAAAAAAAGAGAGAGAGAGAGAAACCAAGAAACAGACTCTTAACTCTAGAGAACAAACTGAGGGTTATGGGGCTGCGGGGAAAGGTGATGGGGACTAAGAAGTGCATTTGTCGTGATGAGCATGATACTAAAATAACAACTTAAAAAAAAAAGGAGTGAAGGGGAATGGGACATGCATATGGGGGGGGGGCTTCCTGGAGGAGGTGGTGAGAGAGAAAATGCACACATCCAGAGTAGTGTTTCCAAGGGCTAACAAGGTCTAACTTAACTGGATGTAGGTGAGAGATCAGCTTGACGTCAGAAAATCAGCTTGAGGCCCTCAAGTGACAGATAACACTTTAACAAAAGGTTGATGTTTGCCCAGCGTCTTAGTTCATCAAATCCCCACAAACACCCTATTTTCCTGCTTTGACAGAAGGGAGAACTGAGGCTCAGACAGGTTAAACACTGTGGCCAAGTCACAGGGCCAGTAAATGGTGGCATATAAATTTGTACCCAATCTCCCCAGGGCCCAGCATCCTGAACCAAACCCTCCCATCTCCAGACACAGGACAGACCAGGAGGCTGCTCCCCAGAAAGGGGGCCGGACTGGAGGTAGCAGGAGCCAGGGCAGCCCTCAGAGCGAGGCCCGCAGGGACCGCCACGATCATGTGGTTGTGTCCCCTCATTTCTCAGAGGAGGAAACGGTGTTGTGGTGCCAGACACTTAGCACTTAGCTGATTTCATAATTAACTCATTTATCACATTGGTTTCTTATCCTTTCTACTTCTCCATGAGGTGAGGTATTTCTGGTCTCTTTTGTCCATTGATTTATCCCAAACTCCTCAGAACAGAACCTGGTGTTCAACAAACGTGCGATGGATAAACGAATGTCCCACCAGGCACTGAAGCTGGGCCAAGACAAGAACTCCACTCTCCTATGTCCCACTGGGTCATCCCAAAGGCCCCCAGCAAACCAGCTAAAGGAGCGGAAGCCCTGAGTCACTGGTTTGTGGGAATGTGCGGGAATGTGAAACGGTTGCGGGTCCACAGGGGCTCCGTATATTTCAGGGGCTGGCGAGTGGCCTCTCTGAGCAGGAGCTGAGGTCTGGCCATTTGCAGCCCTGGGTGACCACACCTCACCACAACCGTGACCACCTGCAGATCCCCGAGTCACAGGCCGTCCTCAAGTAAGAGATGGGGCGCCGCCTTCCAGGCATGTTCCACCCCGGCTGGCCTGGCCGACGTGCCCTAGAGCCCCAAATGAGCTGCCCTCCTACTGTGCGCTTTGGTGACAAAGCTGGGGGGTTCTTGCGGGCACCACCCTGAGCCAGAGCTACCTGTGAACACGTTGACTTCCCCCGCAGCCACCACTTGTGAAGGGTAGGACTGGGGTTTGCAGAACTAAACCAGGGTGGGGGGAGGGGTGACTACAATGGACACAGTGCTGGGCTCTGGCCCTGCCGCTGACTCACTGGGTGACTTTAGCAAATCCTTTTTCCTCCTGGGCTGGTTCCACTGTCCTGGACCTAGGCGATTCCAGCTGTGCCCCTCCCCCAGCCTCCACTGCCCCACCTGGGTCCTGCCTCCCAGGTGGGCTCGGCTGGGGCCCTCAGCTCCCCCAGCAGAGGGAGAGGAAAAGTAAACACAGGTGCCTACAGCTGGCAACAGAAATGGCCTGGGGATGAAGGCAGGGCTAAGGCTACGGGTCCAGGCCCCAGGCTTGGGCCAGCTGCAGGGGGCCAGGGCCACCCACAGCTGAGGTGCTCCGTTCAAAATTCCTCAGCAGCTCCAGAAAAAGGGAGGGTCCACTGGGAGTCTGCTTCTGGAGATTAGAAAGAGAACGGCAGGAGGGATCCAAGTTAGGATCTCTAGCAGAACTGGCTGGCCCCGAGGTCCTGGGAGGGAAGGCTTCAGAGATGGCCCTCCCACCAAATCAGAGCCCTTCCCAAGGTGTCACGGGGTGGGTGGGGGGGGTGGTGAGGAGAGCATCGGTGGCAGAGGAGGGAGGTGAGGTCCTGAAGCAGGCGGACCGAGGGGAAGACCTTCCGGGCAGCTCTGGCCCGTTCCGAGATGGTGCTGCTTAGCATTTGGCGGGGAAGGGTGGCGGGCAGGCTCGGCAAACACACGCGCTCCGCAGCCAGTCTGCAAACCTGGGCTTTTCCCATTTGCCTGAATGTACGAGGTTAAAATGGAGTGCCAGTTCCGGTGGCCCAAGGACAGCCCGACGCGGGCGGCTGACGTGCAGTTCCGAGGCTCCTACAGTGTCCACACCCGCGGGATGCAGACACGGGCCCTTCACAGCGATGCACGGCTCCGAGACACGGGGGCCAGCCGGTCCCCGTCTCCACCACTGCACCAGAACGGTATCGGGAGACCCCGCCCCCCAATATGCAGCGAGTGCTTCTGGAGGGGACTGTGAGGTGTTTCACCTTCTCCTTGGAACCACCATGACCCCCAGATCTCAGCCCCCCCCCCCATGGCCAGAACACCAATCCGGCAGAACGGAAGGGGAGACCAGCCTAGATGTTCACGCAGCTTAATCTAGCGGGAAGCGGGGGAGGGGAGATTTTAATCCTGCATCAGATTAACTAGATTCAAGAGGCGCTCCAGAATCTCCGATCTCTTAGCCCGCCTCCTGGACCCCAACCCTGGACCGGAGGAAGGCAGGCAGTTATCTCTTCCTCTTGCTGGGTCCAACCTGTCCCCTCCCCACAGCCCCAGGCCCTGGCGAGCCAGCCGCGCCTCTTCCCTTCCCCTGCTCACTGCGCTGCAGGTTCCCATAGCAACCCCATCCTCAGCTCCAGGCTGGAGAGCAGCAGAGCAGGGCAGACACAGAGTCTGTGGGGGTGGGGGGAGAGGCGCAGGCAGCCAGGCTGTCCTCAGCTGCCGAGGAGCCCCCGAGGGCAAAACCGGGAGGCTGTGAATGCAGGATCCTTGCGGACAGTGTCAGTGAGGAAGACGGGTGCCTCGGGTGTGTTTCAGGGGGGAGGACGCACAAACGTGGGTGCTGTGCCCTTCCCTCACCCACACGACTGCCTTCCAAGAAGGGCTGCAACTGATCTGACCTTCCAGAGACCACTGCTGGGCATTCTACCTTTTCCCTCCCTCTCTGTCCTCAGGCTGAAGCTCTCCCCACCCATTACCCTCAGATCCCAGTCGGGAGGAATGGATGTGTGCGAAAGCCAGTGCAGGGCGCAGAGGCCGCCCAGGGGTTACCACCCCAGCTGGGACCCCAACCCACCAACAGCCTGGGCCACGGTGAGGTAACGGGCGCGGGGGGCACGGTGGGAAGAACTGGGTGTCCCAACCCTACCTGAAGCTGGGTGCAGAGCAGAGCTGTTCTTTGTCCCTTCCGTGGGCCCGGCTGCACCCAGCCCCTTGTTCATTACCCCAGGCAGTGGGCCCTCCACTGACGCCCCTCCCCACCTCTGCCTGCAGCATCGGCTGCTCTGGGGAAGAGAGAGGCATGGAGATGGTCCAAGTCCACTAGGACGGGAAGCCTGGGGGTGGGGGGCGCAGGGGAAGGGATCTAGCAGCCATGAGGGAAAGAACAGGGACCCGCAGGGCAATCAGGCAGCGCGGCTGCAGCAGCTGAGGCCTCTGGGAGAATTTACGGGCACATCAAGTGCCTTGATTTGGTGTGTGCCCTGTGGTATCCTGTGCCCACTCTCCCTTGAAATCTGCCACAAGGCTTTGGGTTAGGAAAGGCAGGCATTCTCATTGTGCCCATTTTACAGATAAAGAAACTGAAGCTCAGTGTCAAGTACAAAGACCTCGCCCAGTGCACTTCCCCTCCCCCCAAGTGCCCGGCCATCTAAAGGCAGGCTGACATCTCTCCCAGATGGACCCCAGTCCACACGGCTAGCTCTCAGAGCTCTGGGGAAAGAGGCGCTTGGCGGGGTGCGTGGCGAACAAAGAACTTTATCTTTCAACCCCAACCAGTTCCCACTGCTTGGTCATTATGAGAGACCCTCTGGGGGTCAGAAGGCAGGCAATCAGAAGCCACCTACTCCCTAAAACTTTTCTAAAGCCAAGTGTCTCAAGAGTGTAGATAATGACCCACATGGATGCAGAAGGGTCCTCTGCCTCTCTGAGGTTTGCCCTAAGGACCTCTGAGTCACCTTCTTGCTCAGAAGGACTACAAGGACAGGGAGGATGCTGAGAAGCTGCGAGGCCCCTGCTACAGACACACTGGTGACAGGGACAGCTTGCAGGGCACAGCCCCACTCCGCTCCTGCCCTCCGCCGCATTCCAGAGGCAGAGCCAGAACCAGAATAGACCAGAGATCCTGAAAGCCCAGCTCCCCCTTTCTACAAGCAACCTTGCCCCTTCCAGCCTTGGACCCCTTCAAAAACCACAGCTTTTTGTTCAGAGAGGAACAAAAATACATCAACAAAAGCAACAAGGAGCCTTTGGTTTTACCAAAAGAAAAAAAAATAGCCCCTACATCCTGCCTCTGGAAGGAGCTGCTGATTCCCCTGCTGGGAACACTGCCCATGTGGGTGGGTGGGGGGGCTCCTTTCTAACCCAGTTTCTCACCCGTCCCCCAGGCCTGAGGAGCTGAAATGGTGGGGATAGGAAGCAACAAGGAAGCATTGTTTGACCAGAGGAAAAAAATGAGCAGCCAGAAAGATCAAGGCCAGACATGAAGAAGAACTTACCAGCCCTCAGGCGTTGGAGACAAGATGAAAAATCAAAGCTGGTACCCGTCCCTGATGGCAGTACATAAAAAGAAGTGATTCTGCCAAGTTGGGTAAGGCATGCAAACACTGGGCCTTGGTTTCCTCATCTCTAAAATGGGGCATTAGGAAACAAAGTGATCTCTGAGATTCCTTGAGGCCCCGACATCTCTGCGTGTAAGGCTTTAGGGATGAGAGTGGTGGTATTGGGGGCCGTGCATCTGGCCACTGTGGATGCCCTGTTGAGCCTGCCTCCTCCATCCCAAACACACATCACACACGCCCCTCTCACTCCCACTCCTGGCACAATATCCGCTCCCTGGGACATCTGATCCCACTGTTCCCAATCAAAGAGGCAGGAAAGAGGGAAGTGGAAAAGTTCCAGGCCCCAGTCCTGGATTTACCCACCAATGCCCCATCCCTAAGAGTAGCTGGGATTCGAGACAGTTTGCTAGAATCCAGAGACACTTTGAGCCCCCAATCCCACCAGCACAGACCCCACCCCACACTCTGAGACCTGAGGGAAGGAGCAGGATGATAGTCCCTCGTTCTCCGGAGCCTGGGCCATCTCCACCGTCCTCAGCCCCCCACCACACAGCTCAAGGAAACTGCAGGATGGATCTGGAAATCTGTATTCAGTGAAGAGGGGGAAGGTGCATCTGAATGTCCCCTCTTCTTTCCCCGGTCTACGTCCACCCCCACACTTGATACCCCCAAAAGCTGGTTCCCCTGGCCTGAATCTCTGCCTGGGGTGCGCAGCCTCCATTAACTCCTGGCCCCCAAGGAGAAGGGAACGGGCCCATTTCTCCCCCCCCCACCCCCCCCACCCCCCGACCTCCACACTCCTAGACTATTTGCATGGAGACAAAGGGGCAGGTTTGTGCGTGTGGACACATCAGCTCCACTTTCACAAAACGTAGTTTACAAAACAAATAATCGAGGGCATAAAATATTCCTCTAACCAAGGGAGCAAGCAGGCTCACCCCACCTACCTGGAAGTTTCACGCTGACGGTGGTTCTTACACCACCAGCCATTGTACACAAGCAGAAAGACACACCTCTAACCATGTCACAGCAATGCCTGGGTGGCTGTGCCTGGGAACTGGGAACACACACACGCCGCCCATTCAGTCTGACTCCTTGGCATTTCTCCCCAGCCCCACATCCAAGCGTGTGTGTCTGGATACGCACCAGGCGTGTGTTTAAGGGCATGTTTGTGGGGGTCCATGACCGCCCAGCAGGCTGGCTGGGAGCTCTAGCCTGTTCTCTCTGCTGCCTAACCCCAAAACAAGTCTGGTGCAAGAAGAGAAATAGAAGAGGCCTTTTTGCTACTTAACAGTCACTTTCTAGAACATTTTAAAATCTCAGTCTTGAGAAGCCACTGGGGAATGACAGACAGCCTTCTTCTCTCTTGACCACCCCTCTGCCAGATGCTGGCTCAGGGACTGGCCAGAAATAGGCACACCACAGAAGCCTCCCTGCACACCAAACTCACACCCTCCCCCACCGAGGGGGTCCAACTCCCTGGCAACGTGCTGGGAGAGATCACCAGTCCCTCTGGGTCTTGAGCAGGAGGTACTGCTGAGAAGGAAGGAAGCCAGGCCTGAGGTCTACAAAGCAAGGCCAGGAGGGGAGTGGGGGCACAGCTACACCCTGGGAAACCCCAAGATTCAGGAATCTGAATGCCACTGGAAGATGGGGCCAGAGGCAGAAAGGGAACAGGAGGTAATGAGAGGGGACGTCAGCACAGGGCCTGGCACGTGGCAGGGGCTCATCCTCTTTGGTCTAGGGGCCCGCATCCCTGGGGAGGAATTCGTAACCGGGGAGAACCTGAAGCTCGGACAGGTCCAGAGGGTACTCCCTGCAGGCCAGGCCTACTATATCCGGCTCCTTCTGGACTCACCAGGTCAGGTTTGCGGGTCTGAGCCCAGACCGACTGCTCAGCAGAAGCCCGGGTTAAGGGAGTGTGAGTGCCTCGGGCAAGGTGCGACTCTCCCCACTCCCGGCTGAAGTGAGACACAGCGGGGCCACACATCCACCAAGGCTTCCGCTCTCATTCAGAGTCCTCCCTAGATAACATCCCAGCTGGGCCAAAGGTCAATGGGGCCGGGCAGAGGCTAGGGCTGTAAAGGCTGGGGGAACGAGGGGCCAACCTGCTTCTCTGGCCAAGGGCCAGGAGAGAGATAGGAACCTCTCTGCCTGGGCAGTTGGGAAGCAGCATCCGGGAAGAGCTGCTTCATCTTCTGCCTTCCCTGGAGACCCCAACACCTGCAGGAGTCCCCACCCCGACTTGCTGCACCCTCCCCAGAAGAGGGTAGAACAGCTAAGCTGCGACTCTGGCACTAGGCTGAGAAAATGCAGAGAAAACAAGGACAAGCCTCTGACTTCTTTCGCCAACTCCCAATGCTCACTGAATTCTAGGCTACTAGAGTCTTAGGAAGAGACGTGAGTAAGCATCAGTCCCTGCCACCCACACCAGGCTCCGGGCTCAGCCTCACTTCTGCTCAGCAGCTGCCCCCAAAGGAGCCTCGGTGCCCAGGATCCAGATTCACGTGGTCCAGCCACGAAGGGGTTACACTGCCCCTGGCCTCTGGCTTTACTGAACCCCACCCCACTCCCCAACAGAGGGAGGAAGTGGCAGAGAATCAGGGCTTGTGTGAGCCCTTAAGAATTCTAAGAATGTCCCATTTCCCTTGGGGGGGGTGGGAGGGGTTGGTAGGGGGAAGAGGATCAGTGGAAGCTAATAGAAGAGCAGAGGAGCTGAAGGAGGAGCCGGGACAGAGCTGTGACCCTCCTTCTTCCCCAGGGGCAACCTTCCCAGTGCCCCAGTCCCTCCCAGAAGGGACAATGTCCAAGCTGCTTCCAGAAATCTCTTTTTGCCAGCACCTGGCTCAGGATGGCAGAGAGCAGGTAGCAGGCAGTAAATGCCTGATGGATGTCCAAACCCCAGGGAGACGACACAGTGGGGTTCAGAGGGCACTGGGGGTGCTGTAAGGGAGAGACAGCCTTCCAAAAGGATTTAAGCCCCCCAGTCCTTTTAGCCGAGTTCCCGAGCCCAGTGTTCCCCTCCTTGGGGAACCTCAGCAGCAAAGAGCCTCCTGACGGAGAAAAAGCCTGGACTCAAGTCAGATCCTGGATGTTTCTGAATTTTGATTTTGCCACTACTTAGCGAGTGACTTGACCTTCTGAAGCCCTCACCTGGCAGGTGGGGCGTGAGGTCCCGCACACGCAGTGGCCCCCACGCTGAGTTTACAGTTGCTGCACAGGAGGTCAGCTTGCAGGTGGTATACTCTCTGGAAGTGCACAGGATGGGAAGGGGGTGTCCTTCTGGATGGTGTCCTACCCCACCTCTCCCCTACTTCCCCGCAGCAGGACAGGCTGCAAGTCCCCGTGTGGAAGGGACAGACCCCCAGCCAACTCCACTGGGAAAGACACGAAGGATTCCACAGCCTTCCACAGGCTCCCTCACCAGAAAGGGAGGAAAGAGATCTGCCCCCAGGCCAGGCGCCCCCTGCATGTTGCCCCTGGTTCTCAAGGGATGAACACCAGGAAGGGCTGGAGCCAGAAGCCCCCAAAGCCTAGGGCCCAGACCCTCTGGCAGAGGGCAAGGAAGAGAGAGAAATGAGAAAAGGCAAACACGACAGGGCAGAGCACCGTCTCCGGAAGGGCCACACCGGGCCCCTCCCTTGTAGTGGGGCGCAGTGGAGGGAATAGGCATGCTTGGCAGAGAGCAACATGCTTACTGGGTTTGAACCAGCCTCTCACTAGCCATGTCATCTGGGGTGAGTCCAGTCCCTTCCCCAGCCTCAGTTTCCCTGCCTGTAAAACGGGCCTATTAGTAGCCCTTAGTTCATCCGGCTGAGGTGAGGACTAAAGGTGATGAGTGCTTATCAGGTATTGTGTGGCAGTGCTGGGCAACATCCTGGAACAGGAGGAAGGAGGAGGGAGGGAGGCAGGACTCACGCGTTGCAGTAGGGGGTCTTCTCGTAGCCCTTGTAGTTCTTCATGTTGAGTGTCATCTTGCAGGTCTCGCAGTGGAAGCATGCTTTGTGCCAGAACTAGGGACGGAGGCAGAGGGAGGAGAGCCATGAGACACGGGGACTTCGGGAAGGGGGACTCGAGCCCCAGGAAGGAGCACGCCGTCCCAGGGATGGATCACAGCATCACCCTGGGTGAACCGGGGCCATTTCGAGTCACAGGCTCCGAAAGCTGACGACACCCGCCTCCCCTTCCCCACTCCCCACCGGTCAGCTGTTGGAGCTGTCAGGAGCGGAAGGCGGGCAGACAGACTGGGTGAGTGCCGAAAAGGCCCCCAGAAGGCTGGTTCCATCGCCCCCAGACCACTCCTGCTGCCCCCCCAACACACACCCCCAGCCGCAGAAGCCTCATCGCTGATGCAAAGCTGCACGAGGATTGCTAAGAAGCCACTGCTGCTGAACTCGGAGGGGCAGCTCCTCAGCCTTGACAAGGTCTAGAGAAGTGGAGGGGGGCCCGGCCGCCATGCCCGGGGCCGGAAGCCCGGCACGTCTTACTCCCACTCCAGGGCCCCCCCACCCACCCCAGGGCTGTTCATCTCTCACCTCCCGCCTCCTGGGGGCCCCCCCGCCGTGACCAGAGTGGGGGGGGTGCCCCAGGCTCTGGTCACCACACCCATACCCTTTCTACCTTCCCTCACCCTTCTTCCAGCCCCAGCCAGGTAACTGGTACGAGAGGCCACCCCCCCCCCACCCCCACCCCGCCGCAGCTCTCCCTCCGAGGCACTACAGAGCTCTCCCTGGAGGGTATGACCTACGGGGGACATCAAAGCTCCACCCTGATGAGCCGTGTGACCTCGGTCAGGGCCCATGGCTCCGAGCCATTTCCATGTGTGCAGAATGGACGTAAAAATAATACCGAATACCGAGCACTAAATGAGAAATCACCTGTAAAGCACTCAGCACAGTGCTTGGCCCCTCTAAGGACCCGAGTGTTAGGTGCTGGGCACTGCGACAGGTACAAACCCAGCCGAGGGGGCTCAGCAGCTTCCAGCAGCTTCCAGTGGAGGTTGGTGCGTGCTGGGGAGCAGGGGGGGGCTCCACCGTGTGCAACCACAGCTACAGTGCATGTGCGAATGAGTGGCAGGTAAGACTCCAGCAAAACCCAGGGAGCAAACCATGGGGCGGGGCAATCGAGGGGAAGAGAGTCGAGGACCAGGAGGGAAGGAGAACCGATGCAACAGAAGTGCCCGCATCCTGAGAAATGGTGATGCCCAGGCAAACCCACGGCAGTGAGACAGAGATCGAGAGATTGCACCCCTGGCAGCCCAGGATGAGGCCCCAGGATCAACAGTGACCCGGAGTCCAGCTTCCAGGACCCCAGAATCTGGGCTGTCTGGTGACCTGGCGGGCCTGCCTCTGCCCCATTTCCTAGTGGTCAGAGGAAGACACTCCTGACCCCTCAAAGGAGGAGGCCAAGAGCCAGGGAAGGGCCTAGGGGGAGATTTCCGAAGGTGCCCAGCACAGAGCTGGCTCTCAGCCACCTGTTAAGGAATTCGCCCAAGTCAGTGCTCTTCTAAACGTGCTGCCCAGCCAACGGGCGCCTCTGGGACACTTGGGAGGAGGGGGCAGAAAAAAGGAAGCTGAGAAGCTGAGATATCACCTCCTCGACCCTGGCCCACCTCAACCAGAGACCAGGGGATAATTTGGGGGTAAGCGCCTTCTAGTAGAGTACTTTCCCTATCAAGGAGACTCGCCCAAGGTGGAATAGTAAATGAAGATAGGAGAACCACTCTTTTGGGAAGAAGGCCAGCTGGAAGTCTGGAAGCAAAGGAACGGCTGGTGTTAAGCTTGGCCCTCACCCCCACCTGGGCTTATCCCAGAGCCCAGCCCAGACTGCTCCCAGTACAAAACCCCCGCACACACACAACCTGGCTGGAAAACTAGAACAGGGTAGTCCCTGCCCCCCATCAGCCCCCCCCCGAAGTGACAGCCCCTCTCCCCCCCACCAATGCCTAGAAGGTGCTGGCAGAGTGCCCCAGCCCTGTCACCACCCAGTCTGCTGGCCTCTGCCTGCCTAGCCGCACAGGCCCCTGCCTGGGCCTCCACCTCCCCCCACCCCCTCAGGGGCCTGCCAGGAAAAACATTCTCTGGAATCCGGACCATGACCCACTTTCACACACACACATATGCAGGAATATGCACTGTCCTAGGACTGGGGACCTCCAAAGCTGCCTCCTGACAGACTTGGGGGAGACACAGGGAAAGAGGGAGATGGCCAGGTCCCCGCCCAGGAGCCGAACCCCTGAGGAAGGGGGGCAGAGTATACTGGCCAGGCTGGGGGTACAGGAGTGCCCCAAGAGACCTCCCAGCTGCCTTCTGGAGGAAAGGGAGCCCCCAGGAGGGGATGGGGCCCATTTCCATCAGCAGTTCTTCCCCCCCCCCCCCCAGCTCCAGAGACACCATGCTCTCGGCTGGGCGCATGAGAGGCCGGCCAGTAGTGCCCTGCTCCCTTACAGGGGGCTCAGGAGCTGGGTAACGAACACGAGAGTGGACTGACGGCCTCCAGCGACGCCACTGAACTCACGCTCCCCGTCTGCAGAGTGGTCTCACAGAGGTGCGGGGTGGGGGCGTGGGAGGGACGAGATGACCCAGATGCAGGCTCCAAGCCCAGCGCCGAGAGCTGCTTCCCCTCTAGGCTAGAGCTCCAAGGTTAAAGAAAATCCAGTAGCTCTGGCTACTGTGTCCCCTTTGGGCAAGGGCGGGGGAGGAGTGCAAGGGGGAGCAGAAGATGGCAAGTCACCCAACAGCCCCTGTGGGCCAAGCCGGGGCTGGGGACCCCAAGGGGATCCCAAGATGAAGGACACCCCATCCCCACTTCCATCGGTCTGGTGAAGGACACAGGGAACGAAGTCAGTACAGCCCCACAATGACCTGTCTGCCTCCCTCCCCTGCCCCATAGGCCCTGTGGCAAGCAAGAGTCCCCTCCCTTTCTTAGAGGTCCCAGGTAAGATTTCAGAGATGCATTCCTGAGACTCTAGCCTCAGGAGAGTAAAGTGCACCTCTGGGTGGGCAGCTCTAATCCTTCCTGCTGCCTGCAGGAAGTCCACTGTTTCCCTCCCCTCATCACAAAAACCCGGGGCGGGGGGGGGGGGGGCCCCCCCGCGGAGGGCGCCCCCCCCCCCCCCCGGCGCCCCCGGGGGCCCCCCCCGCCCCCCCCCCCCCCCCCCCAACGGGGGGGGGGGGGGGGGGGGGGGGGCCGCCAGTCAGAAGGCTCTCAGCCTGTCTCTGGGCTCCAGTGGTGCCCATAAGGCCCCTCCACCTGCACCTCCAGAGCTCCATCCGCTCCACGGAAGCCCCCCCATTCCACAGAAAGGCAAATGGAGGCTGGTGGGGGCAAAAGCAAGATCCCCCACACGTGGTCAAGGCTTGGGCCAGCCTCTCTTTCTCTGGAATCACTGTGCAGCTGGGGGAAGCGGCTCTCACAGCTCTGGGGGAGGGGGATGCGGCGAACCTCAGGTCACTGTGCCTGCAGCCTGGCACCTCGCCCTCTGCACCCAGGCTGCCCGAGGTGGCCATGACTCAGGGTTGGAGGATGAAGCCCTCCCCTCCCTTCCTGTTGCCAAGGGTTACAGTGCCTCCCTCCTCCGGGAGCAACACCAGCTGTCCCCTGGCCGGGCCCGGGGTCACCATCCTAGCTCAGTCGGCCACCTGGGCTGCCGGCTTAAAGGCAAAGACCTTGGCTGCAACTCCCCAATTTTCCAGGGGGAGATTATTATTCCTAGTGCCCCAGCTCCATACAGGAGCTCAGGCCCAGAACATTCCTCAGGCCAGGGTCAGAAAGGGGTGGACCAGTACGGACACTAGGAGACGGTATAAATAAAAGTACCTTTTGCAAACAGAACAGGCAGAAAAGCTGAGCACAAAGCACTTTTAGATTTGAATTCCAGCTCTGGCTGAGCAGGGAATGAGCCACATGATCTGTCTGAGCCTCCATGTATGGGGTTCATAATTCACGGGAGCAATCACATCTGTTTTGTGAAGACTGAACCTGGTACGTTGCAGTGAGTAGTAGCTACGGTGAACAGATGATCACGAAGAGATCGTGGGGTACGCTCAGCTTCAGCTGGAAAAGTAGGGCACCACAGCTACGTGGACTTGCCTTCTCTCTCTCTCTCTCTCTCTCTCTAGTCTAGCCCAGCCGCCTTCTACCTTGCTGCCCCCTGTGGGGGGGTGGCTCAGACCACCAGAGGCAGAGCGCCCTCCCCTCCCAGTGAGGCGTTCCAAGGGGAGCTAGCAACCTACCAATCCTCTACCCTTCCCGAAGGTCTCCACCTGTTTTCAGGGGCCTGGGAAAGGAAGCCAGCGGAGAGTACTCGACAGTACAGATCCCCGGATACAAATGCATCCCCAATAGGGTCCGGGACAAAACTCCGCCCTTCTCCAAATGTAGAGGACGTTCTGGGACACAGACTCCCCTCCTCCCCAAAGGCCCTGCAGCAGCCATTCAGAGAGCCTGGCACAAAGCAAGTGCTCAATAAATATTTGTTGAATGAATGAGCAAATGAGGCCACCCCATTTCTCCCCCAACTCTAAGCCCAGAAGTCCTCTGAGGAAGCACGTTTCCACCTCCCTCCTCAAACGCCATCATCAGCGATATATATTTATTCAGCATGCACAGCACGCTGGGTGCTGCTGGTTGGGGGCAGGGTGGCCATCAGCGGTGACACGGCCTTTACCCACCTAAGCCTTTGGGAGATAAGGCTCAGGGAGGAGAAAAAGCTAACAGCAAGGACGTAGCTTGTGCTCTGGGTCACATCGTGAGCTAGGTACCATAGGGAAATCGTAGTGAAATGAGTCTAATTTGACTCTCCTCTAGTAAATGGGAGGCCTTGAGAAGTTGGTTAGCAACCGCATCTATGAGACTGAATGCTCCCCGCTCCCAGGTCTCGGTCCTCTGGGCACCAGGTCCCCAGTCCAAGTGCCTGTGCTTACCGTCTGGAGAGGATTGGGAGGAACAGGTCTGACACCTGAATATTCTAGGCCTCCTGCTCAGTGGAGGGGGGGAGGTCTCCCCAGGGCCACCGCCTCTAAGGAGAGCTCTAAAAGGAGGGAGGAATCACCATCTCCCACTTCCCAGGGCAACCCCACCTGAATGTCCTCTTCCAGCTAGGGCAAGTAGAACCCCAGGAGAAGGCATCCTGCGGGATCCCTACCTGCCCCACCCCCACCTCTGGCACACAGCACCAAAAGATTTTATAAGGGAGCTGGGTGTGGGGCTGGACCGAGTATCCCAGAAAGAGAGGGAGGACACAGCCTACACCGCATCCCCTTGCAGGCACTTTGGCAGGAGCTGTAGTACACTGCCCCACTTCTAAGGAAATGACATCATTCATACCCATGTGACAGATGGTGAATACTGAGGCCTAAAGCCATTCATAAAGTTGGTGGGAGCAGACCTGGAACTAGGACCAAGTCTCCCTTTGGCTCCTGGCCAAGCAAACCCTCCACCAAATATTGCTTCTGCCTTATATAGGTGAAAGAGCCCACAGCCTCTTCCCAGTTCATGACTATGGAGAATGGGGGGTGGGGGGCACATGGAATGCAAAGGCCAAATGCAAGATGCAGAGGCCAAAATCCCTCCCATCGAGGAAAGGCAAGAACCCCGAACAGTTAGTTCTTCAGCTAGTGCCTCCAAGCTCAAGTCCTGCCTTCCAGAAGCTGGTGTGGTCTTTGGGAAGATCAGCACCCCCACTGCTTGTGCCCACATTATGGCTCTCCTTTCCTCCTGCCCAGCCCAGGAGAGATAACGAAACAGCAGCAGCCCCATATATCTCCTTCCTCCAAGAGCAAGT
This sequence comes from Mirounga leonina, assembly GCF_011800145.1. Classification (NCBI taxonomy): domain Eukaryota; kingdom Metazoa; phylum Chordata; class Mammalia; order Carnivora; family Phocidae; genus Mirounga; species Mirounga leonina. The sequence goes on along the minus strand of NW_023270503.1, from coordinate 24,763,952 downwards.
TCAAATGTATTTCAGGACCTGGGAACCCTACCCCATTGCCCTGACTCAGAGGCTAAAGATCACAGGAAGCTCCAGTCCCAAGGGAGAGGGAAGAGACAAAAAGTATCCAATGAACTATCCTTTCCCAAACAAAACCTGGCTCCAGGTGTGCGATGAAGTAGGCCCCAGGGCTCTGCACCCCTCTTCCATCCCATGCCCCCCAACCCCTACCAGTTCAGACAGGTAGGAGGGGATATTTGGATTTGGAGTCAGTTTTGGGAGGTGGGTGAAAGGCATGACAAGGAAGGAGAAAAACCAGAGGCTTCTCCTCCAGAGTGGGGAGAAGATGAGGAGGGGGAGGAATCGCATTAGGATCTTAGGGAGCTTAAAAAACCGGATCCTACCCGAAACTGATGGAAACACCCAGTTCTACTCTTCACCTCCCTCCAAAAGTATAATAGCAACCAGATGAATAAGTCCAGCACGGATTGGGGGGGCGGGGAGAAACGATGCGTAAGGGCCCCCAAGGGACCATGAATTTCCAGAAGGCCACCTTCCCCTCTTCCTAACACCTCCCCCTCTTCTGGGCTTCCCCTGAACTCAGCCAACCCCACCCTTCATTGGGGAAACCTGCTTTGAAAAGTTAGCTCTTTGTTCTACAAGCCGGTCTCAGGCTCTGAGCACAATTTCAGGAGATCTCTGCAAAGCACCCCCCACCCACCCTACTCCAGCACCCGACCCCGCCCCGCTCTGGCTGGGCGGCCCAGCCCCGGGAGTTGGCTTCTAATTTGAGGTGGGGGCTGGGAAGCTATGAAGGAGGTCTGCTAGTCTATTAAGCGCGAAACCACCGAGGTGGGTACAGGTCGTCCAAAAAAAGGGGTCTCGCAGTGGGGCTTGGGTCCTTATCCGAAGCCCAGTTCACCAGATGTAACACTGGCCGGCTGATAGCCCCCGCCCTGGGTCTCCAGGCCATGAAGTCCGGCCATTTGCGGCCAGAGCTGCGGGTTTCGCTGGGCCCCCCAGCCTCTGCCCCGCCCCCCCCGCCGCCCCCTCCCCCCAGCGCCCCGCGCTTCCGCCTACTTGGCGCTCAGCGCGGCGGGGAGAGGGAGCGGCCGTCTCCTCTCACTCTCCCGGCCCTAGGGGGCGGGACTGCACCCCTAACCTTCCCCCACCCCCCACCCCTGGGCCTGGCCTCCCTACTCCTCTTCCGTCCTCCTAGCCCCAGGGCACAGAGCCCACTATTCTCCAGCAGTGGCTGCCGCCACGCGTGGACTCCCTGCCGCGCCGCAGATCTCCCGGTTTCCAGACTGGGGTCTGTCCCCACACCCCATGACACCGCCCTCCGTTCCTCCTCCCCGGATCGCGGGGACGAGGCGGCACCGACCCGGCCCTTCTCTCCTCCCCTAATCCGGAGCATAGCTCGGGGATTGCAACGACGCGCCTCCGGATCCCGGGGCTCACCTTATCCAGACAGTTCACCTTCTCCGTGGGGTACACGATCTTGCCGCACCGGGCGCAGTTGGGATTCATGGCTCCGGGAAGGGCTGGGGCGGGGACGCCCGAGCTCGCGCGCGTTCTCTTTCCCCGGAGCGAGCTGGCGGGAGGCGGCCGCGGCTGCAACTACACAGGCAGCGGCGACGGCGGCTGGAGCTAGGGAACTGGCCTCCGCCTCCGCCCTCCTTCCCCTAATAAACACAGCGGGGAGGAGGGGCTGCACCGGGGCGGGGACGCGCCGCGGGCGCGGGCAGGGGCGCGCGCGGGCGGCGCGCTTCCCGGGCGACGTGGGGCTGCGCGGGGGCGGATTCCGGGGAGGGCGGCGGGGCCGGGGGCGCGCGCCTAGGTGCGTCCCGAGGGTCCCCCGTACCCCGGCGCTCTCCGGCGGAAGGTGCCCTCAGCGCGCCCGGAGGCCAGGGACCCCCTTGGCGCTGGAGGCGGCGCGGAGCCCGTCTGGCTGCACATCTGGGGCGCCCGGGCTGCGGGAGGCGGGCCAACCCCTCGCACCCATCGAGGGTGGGGCTGGAACCCTCCCGAACGCCGGATTGGATTCACCAGATTCGGGGACTTTCCTTTGTGCCGGTCGATACCTGGCGTGAACCTGCGGCCGGAACGGGAAGCCCCTGCCCCGCCCCTCAGTTAGCCTCCCTTCCCCCACATCCTTTCCCACGTTTGTAGGGCGGAACCCGTCCCTACAGCCTGGGCGCTGCGCCTCGCAGCCCCGGCTAGTTCTTCCTTCCCCGCGCTCTGCCTTGCGGCTTTCCCGGGTTTCTCCGGGTCCGGACACCTTCTGCCCTCCGCTTGGCCCCCTTTCTTCATTCCTTTCCCCTTACTCTTACTCCCTACCCTCAGTGTAGCAGTGTTTTAGCCTCCAAAGAGCCATGTCCAGGCGCAGCAGCGGCGTGGGGGTATAGCTCAGTGGTAGAGCATTTGACTGCAGATCAAGAGGTCCCTGGTTCAAATCCGGGTGCCCCCTTCGTGGTTTTTCCTTCACTCTGACACGAGCCATTTAATAAATTGGATTTACTATTGACCGTTGGATCCTAGGTCAAAAGAAAACCGAAAGTCGAATTTTTACAGATGCCATCCTCATTTTCCAACCTTAGCAGAAAGTTTTCGATTTTGCTTTGTACCCAGCAGAAGGAGGAGGCGTGGGTGCGCCCACAAACCATGTTCAAAAGCTGCAGCTCCCTATCATCCGCGCCAGAATTGGGATTTCTGCGGCCACCGCCAGCAACCTCAAGGGTGTCAGGCAGTTCGAGGCGCCCGGGTCAGAGGACAAGATTACTCCCCCAACTTGGCTTTCCCTTTCCGATGGGGGAGGTGGATGGTCAAGAGAGGGAAACCCACAAACACAACCTTTCCCCAACTTCAACTTTCTTTCTTAAGTAAGGTGTCATGGACCTGCCGTGTTCACCCTTCCCTCTTGCTCATGACACAGGCAGAGTGAAAGCACTTCAAGAACGTTAAAATGGCGAATTCACACCCATAGGCTCATTTTAATTTACAAAAATAAAGTTACATCCGGACGCAAACTTGATATATACTAAGGCAATGACTCTCAAATTTGAGCGTGCAGCAGAATGACCAGAGGAGCTTGTTGAGACACCCCCAGTTTCTGACTCTGCAGGCCTGGAGTGGAACTTCAAGAATTTGCATTTGTAACCAGTTCCTGGGCGCTGCTGCAGCTGGTCAGGGGGCCACGCTTCGAGAACCACTGAATTAGTAATAGGAGGCGATTGATTGTGCTTCACAACCTAAAGGTGGGACAGATATCTGTTGGCTTCCTGACTGACAGTTAACATTGTTGGGCCACAGGAAAACAATGTCTGAAAGCAGCAAGGGCGTCCCCCTCGACTAGATTTTGCCCAAAAAAAGGAAAAATAAAGGAGAAAGGGAGAGACATGCTGCCCGGGTCAGGGGGCAGCTGTGATATTTTAAACCCGGAATCTGGTTGTGTCATCCTTCGGAGCCCTTGGGGAATACTTGAGTGCATTTTTCCCCATGGCTCTCATAACTGGGAGAGGCGTCAAAAGCCTGGGCATGGAGACTGAGCAGAACCACTGTCGGGGCGCAAAGCCCAATCCCAGGGAATAGCCAGCTTTTCACCCCTTTTCTGGACAGTAGGCCTCAGACTTACCACCTGCACTTTTATCAGGCCAAAGCCCTCCCTTTGAGCTAACATAAAGAAGGAGAAAGCCATCTCCTTTTGACCTATCTTCTATCTGTGCTGGGTCTTAAACTTCTCAACCACGTAGATAAACCTTCTGAACTTGGATTCTGTTCTAGTCTTCTCGGAGTAGGAACTAGGCTAAATAATGTTCCCTCTCCCCCCCTCCCCACCAGGCACTCCATTGTTAACCTAAAAAGAAAACTATAATTTAACATTAAACCAATAGATCTCAAACTGTCTCAGAGATGAAAATAGTTTGGTGCTCCCTTTTTACCCACAAGTGGGCTTCTTGCCACTGAGTTGGGGTATACCGTAAGACTGGACAGAGTAATATTCCACTGTTCAACCTCTGGGGTGTTGCTCTTTGCTTCTCAGGTACAAGGAACAAGTACCTGCTGGGGGAAATCAGCCAAGTGAAAGAGACCAGGATTCCAAAGAGTTTCGGATTCATGACCTACAAATGTCCGGGTTATACTTGAACAACTGTGAAAAACAGTAAAGGTAGCCAAGGGGGCACCCGGATTTGAACCGGGGACCTCTTGATCTGCAGTCAAATGCTCTACCACTGAGCTATACCCCCTCTGCTGGCAAAGGTGTGGTAAATTCTCTTTACCACAATCCTAAATTTTTCATCCTGAAAATTATTTGTTGGAAGTTCGTTTCTTCTTGCTAGATGATACTGAATTTTCTAGTAAGGAGGAACAGAACTAAAATACCAATAGAAGACATGGCATTTTGAAAACATGTGAAGTCAGGTACCAATCTGCCTTTTCAAAATAGACTCAATTCCCTATCCATAACCCCACCCATCTCTTTACCCAAAGAAGTCAGAAAACAATCTTTTGCAAAACTGGATAGGAAATCCTTTTCCCTGGTCTCTCTAAAAAGAATACAAACACCAGCTAACAGGACACCACTGGGAGACACTCCCTGCCTGTACTCTCTTGAGGTCACTCTCTCTTTTTATGGAGCAACTACTCCACGTTAGGTGCAGAACATACTTTCTGTTCTCACTCACACCAAGTCTAAAGTCTAGTGAAGACAAACCAGAAACCAGAAAGTTAGGATCTGAAAGACATGAAAGGGACAGTTGGCTATCGGGGAGGGCAGGCATTCTAGGTAGTGGGAATGACTACCACCAAGTCCCTAGAGTCAGAGTAGCTGGAGAGGTGGACAAAGGGAGGGCAATTCAAAAGAGCTGGACAGGTAGCCAGGGCCGTCAAGGGCCTTGTAATCCAAGGCAAGGAGTATGGATTTTATTGCATATGGATGAAAAGCCAGCCATTGGACGGTTTGGAGCGGGGATTTGAGATCATCACCCACACTGCTATGGGGAAGAGGTATGGGGACTCAAGAATGGACGTAGAGAATACACACAATGGAATATTACTCGGCCTTTAAAAAGCAGGAAATTTTGCAATATTTGACAACATGGGACATTATGCTAAGTGAAATAAGCCAATCACGGAAGGACAAACACGGAATAATTCCACTTACATGAGACATCTAAAACAATTGAACTCACAGAAGCAGGGAGTAGAATGGTGGTGGCCAGGGATGAGGAAAGAGATATGGGGAGTTGTTAACCAATGGGCATAAAATTTCAGGTATACAAGATGAATAAATTCTAGAGATCTGCTATACAACATTGTGCCTGTAGTTAACAATACTGTATTGCACACTTAAAAATCTGTGAAGGGACGTCCGGGTGGCTCAGTCGGTCGAGCGTCCAACTCTTGGTTTTGTTTCTGCTCAGGTCATGATCTCAGGGTCGTGAGATTGAGCCCCACATCAGGCTCTATGCTCAGCACAGAGTTTGCTTGAGATTCTCTGCCTCTCCCCCTCCGCCTCCCCCTGCTCATGCACACACTCTCCTTCTTCCTCTCAAATAAATAAATAAATAAATAAATAAATAAATAAATAGCTAAATAAATAAATAAAATCTTTAAAAATCTGTGAAGGGGGTAGATCTCATGTTAAGTGTTCTTGCCACAATAAAGGAGAAGAAAAAGACGGACACAGAGAGACAGGCTAGGATTCTATTGCAGTAGTGCAGGCAAGAGATGATGGTGGTGTCTTAGACTACAATAGTGTACTTCTTTCCTGGCTTTTGTAGCTTCCAGAGGCCACCAGCATTTCTTGGCTCATGGCCCCTTCCTCCATTTTCAAAGCCAACGTAGTATCTTCTCACCCTCTGATCTCTGCATCCATCCTTACATCTTCTGTCTCTGACTCTGATCCTCCTGCTTCTCTCTCATAAGGACCCTTGTGATTCATTTGAGTTTATCCACATAATCCAGGATAATCTCCCCAACTCAAGATTCTTAACTGCAACCACATCTGCCTTTTATCTTATAAGCTAACAGATTCACAAGGGGATTGGGACATGGACATATCTGGAGGGCCCTTATTTAGCCTACTACCATGGGAACAGCAGAGCCGGAGAGGAGTGTAGGCCTCCAGATGGGCCATGGAAGAGAAGCTACGTGCTTCCTGTAATTTGGATGGCTTGAGGAAGAGGAGCGAAAGAGAAGAATCACGAGTGACTCTTGTTTTTTGTCTTCACCATCTGGGTGGATGGTGGTGTGGTTTCCTGAGATGAAGAATACCGGGAAAGGAGTAAGTTTAGAAGGGAAAAAATTAAGTTTCTTTTTAAAACTCTTACACAGAAAGTAAAACAGTTCACATCTTCAATTCTTTCATTATCAACGACCTGTCTCCAACTGGACTGTAAGTTCCTTCAGGGCAGGGATCACTTTGCATTCCTCCTTGTTTTCCCCACAGTAGTTGGCACAGCGCCTGCCTGGGTCACATGCTAATATGGGTCAACATGTTAAGAGTGAGGTGCTCCGTAGATATTGAAGAGGGGATGTTAAGTATGCAGTTGAAGATCCAGTGAATTCTGGGGACCAGGGAGAGGTCTGGGCTGGAAATGTAATTCTGGGAGTTGTCAGTGTATAGTGGGGAGTTGACGAAGGAGGTAGTAAATCCCAGAAGTGCGCTAGACTTGGCTCATACTGCTTGTGAGAACTGATGATTGAATTTTCAGGAATTTTAAAAGCCAGTTGGCTTCCTTGTGGTAGCTTGAAATTGGCAGGTGGGAGTATTTGCACCGTGGGAATTAGCAAATGCTATAAACCAGGTCCTTTGAACCCACTGTTAGCCATTTACCAGCACACCACTGCTTCTGATTCTGATTTTCTCCAAAATGGAAGAAATAGGCCAGCTCTTCAGCTAAGAGAGTGAGGAAAGATAAGATATGGAAGGTTTGAGACAGGAGAAAGTGTGTGAAATAGACATTTTGGAGAGTGAGAACGTGAACCTAGCCAGCCAGTGGTGTAAGAATTCTAGCCAGGGAACACTAGCCTGTTTGAGATTGATGAGGTGACATAGGACTTGTGAGCTCTTCTCCAGCAAAAATCAGTGGACTGGGTGCTAGCCTGGTGTAATGTGGTAGTTGAGTTTTATCAGGATTGTGGTTTGGCTGGCAAGTACAAACTAGGGTGCATAGTGAACCAGGCAGGCGCTGTGCCAACTACTGTGGGGAAAACAAGGAGGAATGCAAAGTGATCCCTGCCCTCAAGGAACTTACAATCCAGTTGGAGAACCAAGATACATACTCCAGGGGAAAAAATTACTGACAATCAGGAAGGTAGATGCAGAGTAGCAGAACTGCAGAGACAGGTCGTTGATAATAAAGAAATGAAGTCACTGGCTTTCTTAAAAATGGGTCTCAAGAAAGAAGAAATGTGCAAGTGATTGCAGTTGCACAAAGCAAAGGAAGGGCTTCCCGATCTAGGGGAAACCTGTTGATGTTTGAAGAGGCCAGGGGAGAGGAAGTGACTGAAGATGCTGAGAATGGAGACAATGGAAGCTTGTCTGGTACAGGAGGAGAGAGGGTCTGAAGAAGGACAGGGGAAGCATTTCCTCTCTTGCACAAAGCACTGGGCTGGGGATTCAGTGCAGCTCGGGTTGCAGGCAGGGAGGCTGGCAATGCACGGAAGAATTCCCAGACACCAGAGGTAGAAAAGCCTGTCGTTGATGGAGAGAAGGAATCCCATTCACACACCCCCACAGGACCTTCAAGCCTGGGTCAGAGCAGACCTCACATTCCTCTCCCACCACTTGGGTCGAGATTGTCTCTGCAATCTTCTCTTGATTCTTTCTATCACCCCCAGAAACCTGAAACAGTCAATCAATCACAGGTACTAAAGTATTACTAACCACCAGAGAGGTCTGGTCAGCGAATGCCACAATTAAGGTATAATCCCTCTCTCTCCAGCAGAGGGGGTATAGCTCAGGGGTAGAGCATTTGACTGCAGATCAAGAGGTCCCCGGTTCAAATCCGGGTGCCCCCTACTACATTCACTTTTAAGCCCTACCATCCTCAAGATGATAGGAAAGAGATACAATACTAACCAAGCAGGCGTCCCTGCAGAGTGTCCTGGGAATAGGGAAAGAAACTACAGCACCAAGGATTTCAGGTGCTAATGGCTGAGTCAACGTGAAAACAAAGTAATTACCGTGTAAGGCAAGAATGTCCGCAACCATTCTGGGGTCCTCCATCCAGGTCAGTGGTTCTGAAACAATGGTCTGGGGGATTCCTGAGACCCTTCCTAGAAAGAGAAAAGCTAATTTTATAAGACTACATTATTTATCTGTTTCTTGTTCTTTCATGAGTATACAGTAGAGTTTTCCAGAGGCTATACCATGATTTGTGCTATCACAACAGATAAAGTGTGGGAACATGAAAATCCAGCTGTCTTCCTTTAAGCCAGACATTAAAGGGATCGCCAAGAGAATGTAAAGCAAAGACACTCCTCGTTAAATTATTCTTCTTTAGAAACATGTATTTTTCATTTTAAGATGTTATGTATTTTTTATTTTTTATTTATTTTATTTTATTTTTTTTAAGATTTTATTTATTTGACAGAGAGAGACCCAGCAAGAGAGGGAACACAAGCAGGGGGAGTGGGAGAGGGAGAAGCAAGCTTCCTGCGGAGCAGAGAGCCTGATGTGGGGCTCCATCCCAGGACCCTGGGATCATGACCTGAGCCGAAGGCAGACGCCCAACGACTGAGCCACCCAGGCGCCCCTAAGATGTTATGTATTTTTTAATAGGCAGTGGACTTATTATCTTAAGTGAATTAACAAATACTTAAACATTTCAGAGTTTTAATGTCTAGTCTAGTCAATGTCAATAGATATAACCTACATAAACAAAAACTCTTTGAGGTCCCCAATAATTTAAGAATGTTAAGTGGTCTTCAGATGAAAATTTGAGAACCACTACTCCAAAGTAAAGAGGTGGCTCAGGGGAGAGCATCCTGGGGTTGCGAAACGGCACAGGGAAGAGATGACATTTGAGCACAATTCTGAAGAAGATGAGGATAAATATGAGTCCTGAACTCCTAAGCAGTTTGGTGTTGCTGGAGAATGAAGTGTAAGAGGAAAGGTGATTGGAGATGAGGCCAGAGAGAAGGTAAGCCCTTTCAGGAGGAGACTCCAGTGTTATGCTAAGGAGCTTGGACTTTATTCTATAAGCACTAGAAGGCCAGCACGGGGTTTTAGCGATGGAATGTTATGGTGAGACACTGGTGGTAGCCCCAACTAAGAAGACTAATAAAGGGGAACCTGGCGGCTCAGTCGGTAGGGAACACAATCATTGTCCTTGGGGTTGTGAGTTTGAGCCCCATGTTGGACATAGAGTTGTTGTTGTTTTTTTTTAAGATTTTATTTATTTATTTGACAGAGAGAGAGTGAGAGAGGGAACACAAGTAGGGGGAGTGGGAGAAGCAGGCTTCCCACTGAGCATGGAGCCCAATGTGGGGCTCGATTCCAGGACCCTGGGATCATGACCCAAGCTGAAGGCAGATGCTTAACGGCTGAGCCACCCAGGCGCCCCTAGAGTTTACTTTAAAAAGTGAAAAAGAAGAGAAAAATACAGGCAGAAGAGTAGATCTCCGAGGAAAATGATGATTTCTGTTTTGGACATGCCAGTTTTGAAGTGCCTGTGGGGTGGAAGTATCCCAATCACCATTTCCATATATTGGCGAGAGCTAAGCAGAAATGTCTGCACTGGAGATATAGATGGGGGGGAGATTAGCATATAGACAACAATTGAAGCTATCTGGGTGGACGTGATCACCTAGGGAAATAAAGGAGGAAAGAGCTTAGTGGCTTAGAGCCTGTGCTTTGGAATTAGCCGGGTTTGGGGTGGCATTCCAGCTCTGCCTTTCACAAGCTGTGTGATCTTGGACACATGACTTCCCCTTTTCATTTCTCTGTTTTCTCATTGGTAAAATGAGAATAATAATAATACCTACATCCCAGGGTTGTTGGGAGGATCCAAGAAGTCACATTCCGGTAAAATGCTTACCTCAATGACTAGGACTCAGTAACATTCCATAAATAGTAAATTCTATTATTAGCAGCATCATGGAAAACATGGGTGAAGAGTGTTAAGAAGGTGGGAATGAGCCCAGTGTGAAATGCTGTGGAGGTCAAGTAAGACACTGAAGAGTGTCCTTGGAATTTGAAAATGCGTAGGTCACGGTGACTTTTCTAGTATAATTTTTCAACATACATCATTTCTAGTATAACTTCAGTCATGTAGTGAGGACATAGGCTACAGGGTTCAAGGAATGTGTACATGCAGGAAATAAGGAAGTAGAGACCAATCATTTCCCATGAAAATGACCAAAAAAACAATGGCATTGGGAGAATGGGAAGCTGATAGAGAGTTGTAAGAAACATTTTTAACACCAAAAAAGATGAAAGAAGATAATTCCAGAATAATAGGCAGTATTTTAAATTGAGCAAATGTAGGGACACCTGGGTGCCTCAGCCGTTAGGTATCTGCCTTTGGCTCAGGTCAGGGTCCCAGGGTCCTGGGATCGAGCCCTGCATGGGGCTCCCTGCTCCACAGGAAGCCTGTTTCTCCCTCTCCCACTCGCCCTGCTTGTGTTCCTTCTCTCGCTTTGTCTCTCTCTGTCAAATAAGTAAATAAAATCTTTAAAAAAAATAAATTGAGCAAATGTAGCTTTATAAGAAACATTATATTTTCCAAATATTTCTAATTTTGCCATAAGTGAATGAAAGCTTCTTCATGCAAGGATGCTGACAGATGGAGATGATGGAGATTGACTTCATTTGTTCAGCAGCCATTCACCATGTATTTATTGAGTGAGGCCCCATGCTAAGAGCTAGGGATATACTGTTGAACAAAAAGGACATAGACCCAGCCTTTATGGAGCTTATAGACTAGCTATAGACTTTGGTGGGGGGGATCCAACAAACAATCTTCAAATATATAGTTATGAATTGTAATAAGTAGTATGAAAGATATGAAAGAAAAATGCAGCATGTTAAGACTTATGACCTAGAAAGAGGGTCAGGGCAGATTTCCCTAAGAGACAGTTAAGCTGAAATCTAAAAGATCAGTAGACATGGTGTACATGAAGAGGGTAGGCAGGGTAGAGTACTCCAAGCATGTGTGAGGCCTATGGGTATTCAGGAGCATGGGCAGTATCTGGGACTAAAAAGTCAACTCGTCAGAACAAGAGCAAGCGTGGTGCAAGGTAAGGTTCACAAGGTAGAGTAATGCCAGACCAGGGCCTAGTAGGCCATGATAATGGATTTTAACTTTGATTCTTTTTTTTTTTTTTTTAAGATTTTATTTATTTATTTGACAGAGAAAGACACAGCGACAGAAGGCACACAGGCAGGGGTAGTGAGGGAGGGAGAAGCAGGCTTCCCGCGGAACAGGGAGCCCGATGCGGGGCTCGATCTGGCTTGATCCCAGGACCCTGGGATCATGACCTGAGCCGAAGGCAGACGCTTAATGACTGAGCCACCCCGGTGCCCCTTAACTTTGATTCTAAGAGCACTAGAAACCACTGGAGGTTTTCAGGAGGGCAACATTGTAATATTTGTATTTCTGAAAAATTATTCCTGGTCATTGTATGAAAAGTGAGTGGATGGAGGGAGAAACAGAGGTCAGGAAGTATGCTAGGAGGCTTCAGAAGTAGTTTAGGTAAGACATGGATCAGAGCAGTACTAACTAGAGGAGAAGGAGAGAAGTAGATAGATGTGACAGACTTTGAGATTTTTTATTTTTTAAGCAATCTCCATGCCCAATGTGGGACTCAAACTCACAACCCTGAGATGGAGAGTCAAATCTCTACCCACTGAGCCAGCCGGGCACCCCTGTAACAGACATTGAGAAGACAAACTGAAAAGAGCTTGGACAAGAGTCAGATGGGACACCTGGATGGATGGCGGTTCCATGTAACAAGAGAGACTAATTTGGTAAAGAAGTCATAGATTGAGAAACACATGAAATTTGGTTGAGAAGTGAAGGAGAGCAAAAAATTGGTCGCTAGAGAAGCTGGCAAGATCAAGTGAAGGCACATTAAGGGTGATAAGAGAGATTTATAAATGTACAGATTTATAGACTTCTTAATGTTCAAGTGCCCCAGAGCTTAGCTCATGGTCTTTATTTGCCCTTACTTTTTTTTTTTTTTTAGATTTTTAATTTTAATTAATCTCTACACCCAACGTTGGGCGCAAACCCACAACCCTGAGATTAAGAGTCCCACCCTCCACATACTGAGCCAGTCAGGCACCCCTACCCTTACTTCTTTATGAGCTCATCTACTGTCATGGTTTTAGAGGATTTTTTTTTTTTTTAAAGATTTTATTTATTTATTCATGAGAGACAGAGAGAGAGAGAGAGAGAAGCAGAGGGAGAAGCAGGCTCCCAAGGAGCAGGGAGCCCGATGCGGGACTCGATTCCAGGACCCTGGGATCATGACCTGAGCCGAAGGCAGTCGCTTAACCATCTGAGCCACCCAGGCGCCCTACTGTCATGGTTTTAAACATGGTTGACCCTAGAACAACATGGGTTTGAACTGCAATCTCATTTTTTTTTAAACGCAGTGCAGCACTGTAAATGTATTTTGGAGGTAGAGCCAACCAATGTTTCCGTATCCCCAACTACTTTAGGGCTCGTAAAGAGGAGACTCGGGGCGTCGCTCCCTCCCGCAGCCTTCAACACCCACACCTCCCACTCCACAACCTGAACTCAAACCGACGTCCAGTACTTATTACGTAATAAGACAGCGCCCTGACGGAGGGCGGGGGGAGAGGGGAAGAGGCCGATTGAGCAAGCTCCGGGCCACGTGACGAGACTGGGCGGGGCATCAAAGTTCATATCCCAGAGTCCTTTGTACCTGCTTCCTTTCTGTCCTTTTCCGGCGTTCAAGATGTCGAAGCGAGGTGAGGTTTGGGCTCTTGCGTATCCTTCGCCATCTGTCGCGGGGTGACTGCTGGCTTCGCCCGGAGCGGCGGCCATGGGCAGCTGGGACGCTTCGCTCTCCTCCGGGGCGGAGAGGGAGAGGAGGGCGCCGTGAGAGCACTGGAAGGGCCCCCGAAAGCGGCGGCGGGGGGTGCCCGGAGAATTGAGTTGGCAGGATCCGGACAGGAGTTTAGACCAAACCCCGCGGGGTCCCTCTGCACCTGGCGCTCCAGTAATGGTCTTGAAGTGGGAGGGGCTTAGGCCCCAGAGTGGACGCCTTGTGCCTTGCAGGGAGGACTACGTGGTCCAGAAGTTGGAGCGAGGATTGAGTGGCTCAGGCCCCTTAATCGTAACGTGAGCGCACTGATAGTGAGGAATTGGCTGTTGGCTTTGGGAACCGGCTGGCTCGTGAGGAGGGGTAGCCGGAGTCCCAGAGAGAGGGAATTGAGTATACCGTTGCCCAAAGCATGTGCGAGTGAATTTATGCCTTGAGAGTGTGAGGGAAACTCGGAACCAGGACTAGTCCGTGACCCCTGTCTTGTTTTCCTTCCCACCCATAGGACGTGGTGGGTCCTCCGGTGCGAAATTCCGGATTTCCCTGGGTCTTCCGGTAGGTGCCGTGATCAACTGTGCTGACAACACAGGTGAGATCTTCAGCTGCGCTCTGCCAAACTGCCCTTTTGAAAGCACTCGGTGGGCCTTGACTGCTGACCCACTGAGCCGTCAAGAAAGGGCAGAGTAAAAACACTGCTTTTGGGTGAAGCAGCAGCATGTTGTGTTGTTTTGCTTCAATCGGTGGTGTGACAAGCTATTCCGCCTTGGTTGGGGGGAACTCACTGCTTGGGAGTATGAGCTGAGGGAGAGGCGTTGGAAGTGCCGAGAAAATGTTACACCGGCCAAAAAAAAATCACTTTTGTTTACATTCTCCATAGGAGCCAAAAATCTGTATATCATCTCTGTGAAGGGGATCAAGGGACGATTGAACAGACTTCCTGCTGCTGGTGTGGGTGACATGGTGATGGCCACAGTGAAGAAAGGCAAACCAGAGCTCAGAAAGAAGGGTGAGTAGGGACACTGAATCCTCCTCCTTGCTGGGTGAACAGTTGAAGGGTTTTTCCCTTTATTGGAAAATGGAATAAAAATTTTACCATTCTGAAGGCTTAAAGCTTGATTTCCTTGGAGAGGCAGTGTGAGAGAAATATCTGCAATTGAAGTTCTGCTTTTGCTGTCCTAGAGACTATTCTCTCTCCTACCTGGTCTTGCTATATTTGTTTCCTTTTTTTTAAGATTTTATTTATTTGACAGAGAGACAGCGAGAGCAGGAACACAAGCAGGGGGAGTGGGAGAGGGAGAAGCAGGCTTCCCGCCAAGCAGGGAGCCCGATGCGGGGCTCGATCCCAGGACCCTGGGATCATGACCTGAGCCGAAGGCAGACGCTTAACGACTGAGCCACCCAGGCGCCCCTCCTTTTTTTTTTTTTTTAAAGTGATCCCTGTGCCTAGTGAGGGAGTTGAACTCATTACCCTGAGATCAAGAGTCGCATGCTCTACTGACTGGGCCCCCAAGCACCCCATTGTTCTATTTATTCTTGCCCCTTTACTCCTTAAATGTATTTGCCACACTGAAGTCAGAGCTCATCTTTTAAAGATGTAAATCTTGGGCACCTGGCTGGCTCAGTTGGTGGAGCATCGTTCATTGCTGATTCCTTGGCTACAAAAGGATATGGCAGTGTTTAGTAAATGTTTAAGAAATCTCTGCACCCAACGTGGGGCTCGAACTCATAATCCCAAGATCAAGAGTCGCACACTCTACTGACTGAGCCAGTCAGGCGCCCCAGTAAATGTATTGGGGGGGGCATTTAGAGTTTGACCAGGTGTCAGGCAAGTTTCTTTTTCTGGAACCACTGATTTGAAGGGGAAGAATGATAACTTGCATACTTTCTCAAATGATTGTGAGATTCAGGTAATAAGTTAAGCACATAGAGCATTTGGCCTGTGACCTAACACTTCGTAAGTATAGAATGACATGCCTCCTGATTTAAGAATTTTTTTTGGTTTTTTTTTATAGAGATTAACTCAAAATTGTGACTTGTCAAAAGTTACGCATGGTTGCTTCTAAATCTCTTCTGGTAGAAACTAAAATAAGGAGCTGCTCATTGCTTAATCCCCCTAGGTGTGTGAGTTGAGGGGGGAGGGTTTCAGAGCACTTCTGACTTGAAATGCCTTGTCTGGTTTTGGAGCTCCTGATACTCCATGCACTTAACTTCAGCACCTGAGTTTTCGTCGTGTTCCTGCTTAGTCTGTCTCTGCCCTGGGATATCTTGCTCTTCCTGAAAAGTCCTAGCCATCTCTTGATGTACAGTACAAATATGGCCTTGGTCAGTACAAGTTACTCTGTGTAGGCCTGTACAAGCACCCCTCCCACCCCCTGGTGTTTTTTGGGAGGCAGGTCCAAAGTCTTTGTTTACCTTTAATACCCACTTGAGGGCTTGGGAGTACCAAGCATTGTGGTTGAGCATTGATTAATCAACATGTAGATTGGGATCTGCATACAACTGGACAAGCTTTCCTCTTAGAACACTTGCTGGGTCTGATCTATGGCCTGGGAAGCCGTCAGAGAAGGACAGAGCAATCCACTAGCACCGTTGGTGAGATGGCAGCCGGGTGTGTTGTTGGTCTCTATCAGATTGTCGTGGTACAGACGAGAGGATGTTTGATGGTTTGAAAAATAGCGAATTGCCAACTCTATTAACTCTGTTAATCTTACGTGTCCTTGTTTCTGCTGAATGAATACATCCCCTCACCTTAGACTTACATATAACAGACAGAAATGTGGAAAGGGGCAGTTCTGGAAGTCCAGAGTCCTGGATTGGTGTGTGGTCTCACTCATCTACTAGAGTGGTCATTTGTGAGAATTAAATGGTTATGAGTAGGGGCGCCTGGCTGGCTCAGTCAGTAGAGCATGTGACTCTTGATCTCCGGGTCTTTGTTTTTGTTTTAAGATTTTATTTGACGGAGAGAGACAGCGATAGGGAGCACAAGCAGGGGGAGTGGGAGAGGGAGAAGCAGGCTTCCCGCTGAGCAGGGATCCCAGGACCCCGGGACCATGACCTGAGCCGAAGGCAGATGCTTAACAACTGAGCCACCCAGGTGCTTCAGAAATTAAATTTCAATTACCCTACTTTCAGATTTCCAAGAGATGATCGCGGTTAATATTTTGTTGCCTTTTTTTTTTTTTTAAGATTTTATCTTATTTATTTGAGAGAGGGCGAGCACACAAGTGGGAGGGAAGGGGTAGAGGGAGATGCAGACTCCCCGCTGAGCAGGGAGCCCGATGCAGGGCTTGATCCCGGGACCCGGAGATCATGACCTGAGTCAAAGGCAGATACTTAAGCAACTGAGTCACCCAGGTGCCCTGTCTTTTCTTTTTGCCTTAATGTGCAAAAAATTAGCTTGTAAACTTTACTTTTTTTTTTTTATTTATTTGAGAGAGAATGAGATAGCATGAGAGGGGGGAGGTCAGGGGGAGAAGCAGACTCCCCGCCAAGCAGGGAGCCCGATGCGGGACTCGATCCCGGCACTCCACGATCATGACCTGAGCCAAAGGCAGTCGCTCAACCAACTGAGCCACCCAGGCGTCCCTAAACTTTACTTTTTAAATGGGACCATGGCCTTCCCATAACTCATTCTTTTTGCTTCATAAATGATTGTTGTCCTACATGTGAAAAGTTAGAGATGGACATAATCATTTTTAAATAATTCTGTTTTTGTGTATTTGCCATGAGATAGGTTAATTCCAAGTTTTTGCTCTAATAACGCATGTGCCTGCAGTTGGGCATTTGAGATAAGGTGTAGAGTGTGTGGTCAAGATCCTGGGATGTACTCCTGGGGCTAAAGGAGTGTGTATACGTATATGTGCATCTTTAGTTGTAGTTTTCTTTGGTTAAATTTGTGTGTAAATGGGCGCCTGGGTGGCTCAGATGGTTAAGCGTCTGCCTTCGGCTCAGGTCATGATCTCAGGTTCCTGGGATCGAGTCCCACATGGGGTTCCCTGCTCAGTGCAGAGCTTGCTTCTCCCTCTCCCTCTGCCATTCCCTCTGCTTGTGCTCTTCTGTCTATCTCTCCGTCAAATAAATAAATAAAATCTTTAAAAAAAATTTTGTGTGTAAATGAGCTTCTCTTCTTAAAATCTAAGATGGTACATATTTAATCCCAACAAACTTTCAAAAACAGTAATTTTTAGATCGAGGTATGTACTTTCTTGGAGGTTTTGATATATACTGGGATGGAATATTGCCTAATGAGTTAATAGCTTGGCCTCTACTTACGCAGGCCCAAAGCGGTTCCCATTTTGTGGTACTAGGATCTTTTTTGTTTTTTAAGATTTTATTTATTTATTTGACATAGAGACAGCGAGAGATGGAACACAAGCAGGGGGAGTGGGAGAGGGAGAAACAGGCTTCCAGCTGAGCAGGGAGCCTGATACGGGGCTTGATTCCAGGACCCTGGGATCATGACCTGAGCCGAAGGCAGACGCGTAACAACTGAGCCACCCAGGCGCCCCCTGTGGTACTAGGATCTTAACAGTATCCACCTGTTGGGTGAAATGGGAACAAGTAGAGAAGGTGCTTGGCAAGTTTCCTGCTACTAGTGTGTTGCTAATTGTTCTAAAAAGAGTATAGATTTACACTTGGAGGAAGTGCTGGCTGTTTGACTTGGAGTAAGGTCTTTCCTTAAGGGGCGATTGGTATTTGCTCTTTCACACTTGCTTTTAGGAAATAAAAAGCAAACGGTGAGTCTACATTCTGTTCAAGTGGGAAATGTTGGGGAACTGGATGAGATGTAAACTTTCTTGTGGTGTCACTTACTTGACAGGTAAGTGACTGCTGTCCTGTTTTCCCTCTTAGTGCATCCAGCAGTGGTAATTCGACAACGAAAGTCATACCGGAGAAAAGATGGTGTGTTTCTCTATTTTGAAGATAATGCGGGGGTCATAGTAAACAACAAAGGTGAAATGAAAGGTAAGAAAGAAAGCACAGTGATGCCTAGGTCTTTGAGATGGGATGATTTAATCTCTGGACCTGTCCGATCTTATCTGTCATCTCATTCTTTTTTTTATGTAGGTTCTGCTATCACAGGACCAGTCGCAAAGGAGTGTGCAGACTTGTGGCCTAGGATTGCATCCAATGCTGGCAGCATTGCATGATTCTTTGGTGTATTTGTTAATTAAAAATTATTTGCTCTCAGTGTTTGCCTTCTTGTTCTGTCACTCTTCTTGATGCCCCCTAACCTTTTGTAAAATGAAATTGCTCAATGCAGTACTTGTGCTTGGTGACTCTACGAAACTTTCAGACTTCCCAATTTCTGCTGTAAAAACTTACTTGTGTTTGGAGTCCTTACAAAAGTAAATTGCAGATAGTAGATAGTGTTTGTTTGATGAGAGGTTACCCCAAGTATCTGCAGTGTGCTTAATTTGAGATAAGGTGGAGTGAGTGGTCAGATGGTGGACACACACGGAGTTCACAGAGTGATGTGAGGAAGGACCAAGTGTGTGTATATGTGCACACTTGCAGTTACAGGTTTTCTTTGGGTAAACCAGCACCTAAAGGACTGTATTTGTAAAACCTGACACACAGTTGCCATGTAAATTTGCTCTTGTGGAAGATAAGTTACTAAAAGTACCTGCATTGTTTTTGCTATCAAAACGTTTTGACAGGATAGCTGTATAATGTACCTGCCAAACCCTAATTCATGAATAAAAGGTGATGTAATTAACCAACAGTGGGCGTAAACCTTGGCAAATTCTGCTTGAAAGCATCGGACATTGTGCTTTTCTTCCTAAGCCCTTTATGTGACATTTGGGGCCTGAGGGGGAAAAATGAGCATTCAGCAGGTTTGGGTCAATAGTCTGGCCTAAAGATGTTGGATGTTGGAATAGGCTTTTTAGACCAAAATTTGTGTTCACACATCTAGTATCTGAAAATACTCAGCCTTAGGTGTTCTTTGTAAGGCCGAAGATTAGAGTATGCCTAGACCCTAGCACATACTCACTTGGTAAGATGACTACCCTTTTGTCCTTCCAAGATCCAGAATGGAATGTACTAGACCTAATCAGTGGTTCTCAACCAGAGGAGTTAAGAAACGTGTCCAGGCAATGTCCCAGACCTAATTAAGTCATTGTGGAGGTAGGACCCAGGCGTCAGTACTTTTTGAAGATCACCAGGAGATTCCAAGTTGCAGCCAAGATTGAGAACCAGGGCTGTCTAGACTGAGCCTATCTTGGTTTTAGGAATATTAAATCCAGAAGTCTTAAAACAGACCTGTCTTCCTACCCTATCCTCTACCCTGGTGAATTTGAAGTCTTTGATGTGACGTGAAGTCCCCAGGTCCTCCATTTAAAATTCTTTTGGGGTACGTGGGTGGTTCAGTGGGTTAAGTGTCTGCCTTAAGCTCAGATCATGATCCCAGGGCCCTGGGTCAAGCCCAGCATCAGGCTCCCCCCGCCCCCCAACGCTTGTGCTTGCTTGCTCTCAATAATCTAAAAAATTAATAAAATTAATGCTTTTTATCCCCTTGTGTGAGCTCTATGAAATGTCTCACCTTCCTGCTTCAAATAAGAGGTGTGAGGGCTGGGCCTCTTTCCCTGCCTTTTCTTTCTTCCAGGTTCTTTACAAATCCTAATAGAATGGACTCAAACTATAGACTTCCTGTAATTTCAGATTTCTGGGAATTTACCAGTCATAGTATAGAAACATGAAGTATGCTGAGCATTAAGTTGCTAGGATTAGTGGGGTTTGTGTATAGATGGGAGTACATGTGTCTTTGGGGCATCCGGGTGGCTCAGTTGTCCAGGTTATGATCTCAGGGTCCTGGGATTGAGCCCCGCTCTGTTCGCCCAGAGTCTGCTCCCTCTCCCCTCTGATGCCGCACTTCTCTCATGGTCTCTCAAATCTTAAAAAAATAATGTGCCTTCATATAATAGTGAATATAAAAGATTTCCCTGATCCTTTTGTCTCGTGTTCTGTCTCGTGTTAGGATAATAGCACCTCGTAGAGGTGGTGTGAGGGGCACTGAGTAAGGCACCTTGATGTGTAAAGCATCTATGTAAGGGTTTTATTATTCAAGGGGGAAATTTTGGAAATAAAAAGTTGCCTGCAATCACGGCAACTAGAGGAACTCGTTCATGATTTGCTGTATCCTGTCACATCCACAATTATTAGAGGAAAAAATAGGGTAATGTGTTAACCTGCTGGGTTTTTTAAAAGATTTAAAAGATTTTATTTATTAGAGCACAGGCTGTAGGAGGGGCAGAGGGAGAAGCAGACTTTCCCTGGGCAGGGAGCCCCATTCGGGCTCTCCTGGTTTTTAAAAAAGTTTTAAACAGGAGGAAGAGGAGTACCGGCTGATGAAAATAATTAGGTGGGGAGAAGTGCTTTAAGTGGACTTAGTGGAAGTCGGGAGACCTGAATCCTGGTTCTGGATCTGCCACTAAATGGATTTAGGGAATATCGCAATGTTTCTGAGCTTCAATTTAGAATTACGAAAAATGAGAGTTGGAAGTAGGTGGTATCTGAACTCTTTCTGACCCATTCTGGGTACGAGCTCTTCCCCGGAACTGAGTTTGGTAAATGTATGCAGTAAGGTGGGGAGGGGGGAGGAGGAGGAGTGGGCCTGCGTTCGCACCACCAGAGTTCAGTAATACCCTCTCCAAAATCCAGTGCCTCCTGCATGGTCTGCTCTTAGTCCCCCTTCGCCTCAGGGCCTTGCGAGTAACTCGGCCGCGCAGCCCTGAGAGCCTACCCTGTCGGGTGGGACGGGACGGTCTGTGTCACGGGAGTCTGACACCGCACCACGTAACAATGCGACCAACGCGCAGGGGAGCCCCTGCCTAGCTAGGGCCCTCCACTCCCACCAGAAGGGCCCTGGGAGGCTGCAGTGGTTGGGATGTCGCACTTGTGCGAGTGTCCTCTGCGGCTGGAGAAGAGCTTCGTCTTGGACGGCGTGGCGGTGAGCACCAAGGCCCGCGCCTCTGAGCTCCTGAGGCCCAAGCTCTGGTCGGCGATTCCGCCCTACAACGCCCAGCAGGACCACCACGCCCGCCGGTACTTCCAGAGCCGCGTGGTTCCGCCCATTCTGCGGAAAACCCAACAGGTTATTAGAAGAGCGCCCCGGACGATCCCACCGGCTGTCCCCGCGGAGATTGACCCTGGTGGAGGGGCGCGACTTCCCAAATCCGGGCATCTCACCGCTCGGGAGGGCTCCCCCGTTCCCGCCCCCGCCCCCTCGGCTTTCGCCGTGAAAGGGAACCAGCGCAGGCCGCGGAGCCGGATTGAGCTCACTGAGCTCGCGGAATCCCTTCCCACCCCCGACTTTGAGAGCGATCTCATTTGGGGTTTCTGCAAACCTTGGGGGACGGGGCTTGAAGCCCGCCTCGGCCAAACCAATCGGTTTCATTGTCCTTTTTGACGTTGCCGACCCGCAGATTCTCTAAAAGCGCGAAAATCCTTGTGACTTCAGCGAACGAGACAAAGCAACGCCTAGACCCTCCAGGCGGGGCGCCCTCCTTTGGTGATGTCACAATGACCGGGGCCGGGGGTGGGGGTGGGGGCTCGCTCGATGGGGCTTTCTGTGAGCAGGTGGGAAGGAAACTTCTGCGGACCTCGCTTCTCCCCCGGCCTTTTCCCTCGTGGGTGTTGCCTCTGCTCAGCAGAGTCCTACCCGGATCAAAGATCCTGTCCCTATTTGCTGATGGCTGCTACTTTCCCCAACACTTTGGCCTTCAGTATTTGTGTACATATGTCACAGTGGTATGGGGAGGGGACAGGCGGGTTAATGGGGGTTATTCTGTGAACAAATCTTGGGGGATGTGTGTGTGTGGTCTTGGTGTTTGGGTGTGTGCATTGTATGTGTATGGACCTGTCTGTATGTCCCATGCTGGAGGGTGTACGGGCTCTCTACTTGCCTAATTTTTATGACCAGAGGAACCAGAGTCTGGGAGGAGAAAAGAGAAAAACTTGAGTATTTAAAAGCTTGAAAATAATATGGTGTGCACAATTTGGAAACTTTCTAAGTTCCATTTTATTTTATTTTATTTTTTAAGATTTTATTTATTTATTTGACAGAGACAGAGATAGCGAGAGCAGGAACACAAGCAGGGGGAGTGGGAGAGCGAGAGCAGGCCTCCCGCCCAGGAGGAAGCCCAATGTGGGTGGGACTTGATCCCAGAACCCTGGGATCATGACCTGAGCGGAAGGCAGACGACGCTTAATGACTGAGCCACCCAGGTGCCCCTATGTTCCATTTTATAAGGGTTTAATCATCACAACTGTCATTTTTACATTTATTATTTACATAAAGATAATGGGGTTTTTGTTTTGTTTTTAAGTAAACTCTGCTGCCAACGTGGTGCTTGAGCTCAGAACCCCAAGATCAAGAGTGGCATGCTCTGCGGACTGAGCCAGCCAGGAGCCCCATGATATTGCTTATTTTTAAAGTAAATTAGGGGCACCTGGATTGCTCAGTCGGTTAAGCGTCTGCCTTCAGGTCGTGATCCTGGGGTCCTGGGATCCAGCCCCACCTGGGGCGCCCTGCTCAGCAGGGAGTCTGCTTCTCCCCCTGCTCCCCCTCCCCCTGCTCATTTTCTCCCTCTCTCAAATAAATAAAATCTTAAAAAAAAAAAAAAAAGGAACCTTTACTATGCCAGGCCCTTTATTTGAATTATCTCACTTCAATCTGACAGCAACCCTCCTTTTACTGAGGAGGAAATTGAGGTCCAGAGAAGCCGTGTCATTGGCCCAGGGTCACACAGCTTGTTAGTGGCAGAGCTGGGATAGCAACCAGTCTGTCTGGCAGCAGACCCTGAGCCTTTAACTGCGCACCTAGGCTGCCTCTCCCTGAGAGGCAATAGGTCACTACGTGTATTCATATTTAATCTGTCTGGCCTGGCGACCCCTGGCTGGGACCTCGGCGCTCTCCCCCTGCAACAAGCCCAAAGGGAGTTTTGCGTGTGCCTCTCTCAGCATGGTGGCTGACAGTCTTGTGTTTTCTCCCTCACCCTCAGGATCACGGTGGCACGGGAAGAGACGGCTGGATAGTGGATTATTTCCACATTTTTGGGGAAGGACAGAGATACCTGAACAGGAGAAACTGGGCAGGGGCAGGCAAGTGCCACCTGGCTTTTCAGCCTCGACATGGATCCCCCTGGAAGAGTGGTGTGAGGTCCCCAGTTCAGAGAGAGAAATCAGGCCACAGAGAGCCCTGGTTTGGGGGGGTGGGGGAGAGGCCTTGGGACTGTGTCCCCACCTTTTCTTCTCAGACGTGAGCTGATGGTGTCACCATACTCCTTCTGTTTAGGGACTAAGCACCTGCTGTAGGTCAGGTGGGTTTTACGCTCACGCTCTCCCCGCGCTCCAGCGGGGCAAACAAGTGTAGGGAGGTGAGGTGACTGGCTGAGGAGGGTAGCTGGGATCGGAATTCCACTCCTTCCAACTCGAAAGCCCATGTTCCCCTCCCTGCTCCCTGAACAGGCTGTGTCCTGCTCCTTTTCCAGGCCCAACTGAGCAACAGGAAAGGAAGGGTTGAGAGGTTTTTCCGACAGTGTGAACCCTCCTCCCACCCCAACCCCAGCGCCCTTTGGTCACACCCTAGTCACGTGACCCTTTGCACCATTTGGCCAAATTGAGCTCATCCATTTTCTCCACATGGGTCAGAAGCAAGGGTGAAATATTTGCAGTCTTCCTGGCAGCAAGGCGAGTTCAGCCAAGCCCAGAAGTTTCTGTCCCCTCCTATCTTAGCACATAGCATTCACGCTCCTCCTGTGTACTACTCCCGGTGTGCGGGTTGGTTTCTAGAAAGCTGTCTGTCTCCTGGACTTCATCAACCCTTGGCTTTTAATCAAGAGGCTTGAGACGTTTGAGGATGGAGGGTTCAGCTGGGACGTGGGGAGCACATTCTATACCAGCCCCGTGGGAGCAGGGGCAAAGCAAGAGGGGGCTGAATGGGGGCTCAGGCCTCTCTCTCTGCCCCCAAGGGCATTCCCTCCAGCAGGTGACCGGGCATGATCACTACAATGCTGAACTGAAAACAATCAAGGGGTTCAATGGTCGGTTTGGCTATCGCCGGAACACCCCAGCCCTCCGCCAGCGCCCGTCTGTCTTTGGAGAGGTCACCCAATTCCCTCTCTTCTAACAGCATCTCTTCCCTTCCCACCCCTTGACCTGAATAGAAGACAGATGTTTAGATGAATTCTTAATGCTATTTTTATATAAACAGTGATGTTATTTGTGTTTCCAAGTGTGCTGTTTCTTTCCTGGGGGGGGGGGGCTAGTGTCTCCACCCTCAGCTTCTCTAGCCTTTGGAGAGGAGGTGGGAGGAGAGAGGGCGTCCTCAGACCTGCTCCCCTACACTCCATGCCCACGAGTGCCAGGCTTGAAAGGAGGCCTCCGTTCTCCCGGGCCCATGTCAGAAGAAGGAACGACGCTGCGCACCTCAGCCTCCACAAAGCTCAGGGAGCAGCAGTGCCCCAGGCTGGAAGCTGGCTGTTTGCCCATCAAGAAAGGAGCAGGCGGTTTGTCCAAAGAGATTGTCCTTGGTTGCCCTGAGAAGGATTTCCTGATTTTCCTGAGAGTCATCCCAGCCAGACTAACTGACATCTTCCTTCTCCTTTCCACCCTCAGTCCATCAAGAGTCAGGGCAGTGAACAAGGGGATATCTAGGGTTGCTTTTTAGCCTCTGGATTCTACCATGGTAATTCTGACACAGTGCTTGTGGACATCTTCTCCGCTGGTGCTCTGTCAGTTTCCTTTTCAGCTCGTTTCCAGGATGTCATTTTTCACGTGTCCCCACCCGGTTTATTGGTGGCCAAGAGAAAAGGCAAAGCAGATGATGGATACAAAAGAAGGTGGAGCTTTAGAACACAAAGCTCGCCAGAGCTCCAGTGTGGGTGGAACCTGATGGTACTGAGTCACCTTCAGTGGACAAGGAAGAGAAGGATACTAGGGCATGGGGGTATAGCTCAGGGGTAGAGCATTTGACTGCAGATCAAGAGGTCCCTGGTTCAAATCCGGGTGCCCCCTTCCTCCTCCCTTTTTTACTTCCATTACATGGAAGCAAGGAAATGCACTGTACCTCTCAACTCCCAGCCAGAGTTAATAGAGTAGACAAGGAACTCAACTCATTCTTGTACTGAAACACCACTAGTTTCCCCTACATTCCAATGACACTTAGCTGAGACCCCTGGAGGACCCCGTTGGGCTTCAATTAAATCAAAGTCCCTAAGGAAATTCTAAATCTAAAATTAGGTATGAGAGGGGTGCCCAGGTGGCTCAGTCCATTAAGCCTGTGCCTTCGGCTCAGGTCATGATCCTGGAGTCCTGGGATCGAGTTCCACCTCGGGCTCCCTACTCAGCCAGGAGTCTGCTTCTCCCTCTCCCTCTGCCCCTCGTCCCTGCTTGTGCTCTCTCAAATAAATCTCTTTAATAAAGAAATAAAATAAAATAATTAGGTGTGAGAGCTATGAACACAAGTTTAGCAATCTGATGTATGAGAGTACAGACAAAGAGGTTCATACAACATGTTCTTTTGAGAGAGCTTAGTATAGTACATGCAAGACAGCTGTGAATGAAAACATGAAATAGGGCCCCTGTCCTCAGGGAGTTTTGTGTCTGCTGGAAGTCAACATGTTCACACACAGCGATCACGGGGAGACACTTGTTTGTAGCTCAAGGAAGAGACATCTTTTAAAAATACCTACCCACCTTTTCTAGACTAACTTCTAACGGAGGCTTTCCTACAATTTGAAGGGACATGTCTGCCTGATCTGAAGAGTTTATTATTTCTGACACTGTGCAATTCCCTCTCTGAAAGGTTAGGGGCACTTTCCTCTTAGTAGTTTTTTTAAATTATTATTTTTAAAGATTTTATTTATTTGGGGGGCGGGGAGAAGCAGACTCCCCACTGAGCAAGGAGCCCGATGCAGGGCTCGATCTCAGGACCCTGGGACCATGAGCCAAGCCAAAGGCAGACACCCAACCAACTGAGCCACCCAGGTGCCCCGTCTTTCCACTTTTTTGTTGGCTTTTGGATTTCAGTTTTCTCATGTGCCCCAATTGCTTTTTTTGTCGTTACAGCCTGTTCTAGTTTTATGGATACCATTTTTTCTCTTGTTTCTTTAAAATAATTGTTGTTTCTGAAGTGCCTGGGATATCTCCTCGATGCTGGCATTGGGAGCAGGAGAAGGAGGAGGAAGGGTATTGGTGACCCCACTTTTCAACATGCAGACTTTTGTTTAATCCCCACTGCTATTCTGAAAGCCCTTGGCCACCCAGTTGGAATTGGAGGGGCCTCACAGATCCAGTTTCTCCAACAAATCTTTCACCTGTGGGACTGGAGATAGAGATTAAGGATCTTAGCCGTTCCATATACAGACTTTCACCCAAATTCCCTATTTGCTCCACTCCTCAGCCCTTCCTGGTGATTCCAAATTTTCTTCTCAGGAAGTCCACTTTCCCAGGTTTCCTCACACATTAATCAGTTCTCTTCTGTGTCCCTCTCCACAGCTCTCATTGTTGAAAACCACCATTCCACTTTCTATGAATTTGACTACTCTAGGTACCTCATGTAAGTGGAATCCTACGATATCTGGTTTTTATGTCTGGCTTATTTTACTTAGCATAAAGTTTTCCAAGTTCCCCAGTGGGGAAGCATGTCAGAATTTCCTTCCTTGTTAAGGCTGAATAATGTTCCGTTGTATGGATATATCCCATTTTGTTTATCCATTCACTGATGGACTCTTGGGTTGCTTCCACCTTTTGGCTATTCTGAATAATGCTGCTAGGAAGACAGATACACACATAACTGTTTGTGTCTACTTTAAATTCTTTGGGGTATATACCCAGAAGTAGAATTGTTGAATCATATGGTAACTCCATGTTTAAGTTTTTGACGACTGCCATATACCCAGAGAGATTTTTTTAAAAAGATTTATTTATTTATTTATTTATTTAAGGGGAGGAGGGGGAGAGGGAGAGAAATCCTCAAGCACGTGCTGAGCAGTGAGCCCGACACGGGGCTTGATTCCAGGACCCTGGAGATCATGACCTGAGCTGAAACACCTAGAGAGATTTTTAAACTACTGATGCCCAGTGGAACCTAGGCCTTCCGATTTGTTTCTCTCCCAGGTGACATTAATGTGAGCCCAAGATTGGGGACCATTGGGCTCAGCTAGCACTTGGGTTTCAGCTTCCTCTGCTGTGCTAAAGTCACCCCCACCCCTCCTTTCCATCTTTGAAAACTGTTTGGCATGGTTCTTCTGTTCCCTGTCCAGTCTTCTCTTTGTCTTTTAAGAGTTATACACTTTAAGAGTTTGGAGAGGGAGTGGGGATAAGTACATAATGATCCATAGAAACTTGTTGCTCTATGAGAAGTATCTATATATGAATTTTCATTTTTTTTTTTAAAGATTTTTTATTTATTTATTTGACAGAGAGAGACACAGCGAGAGAGGGAACACAAGCAGGGGGAGTGGGAGAGGGAGAAGCAGGCTCCCCGCAGAGCAGGGAGCCCGATGCGGGACTCGATCCCAGGACCCTGGGATCATGACCTGAGCCGAAGGCAGTCGCTTAACCAACTGAGCCACCCAGGTGCCCTATATATGAATTTTCAAATGTATATACATGTGGCCTACCTCTTGGGTTAAAATTTCTGAGGAGAAAGCACTTTGGCATGTTTGCTCTCTCTTTACAGTGGCCGGGAAAGAGTTTTCTGGCATTCTTGTATTCATTCACTCATTTGTCCATAGTAGCCAAAATACAGGATGACTACTATGTGCTAGACAGACACCGGGTGCTCCATATAGGATGGCAGTTGTCTGGGATGCCCGGGTGGCTCAGTGAGTTAAATTAAGCATCTCACTCTTTTTTTTTTTTTTTAAAGATTTTTATTTATTTATTTGAGAGAGAGAGAATGAGAGACAGAGAGCATGAGAGGGAGGAGGGTCAGAGGGAGAAGCAGACTCCCCCCCGAGCAGGGAGCCCGACGTGGGACTCGATCCCGGGACCCCAGGATCATGACCTGAGCCGAAGGCAGTCACTTTAACCAACTGAGCCACCCAGGCGCCCCAAGCATCTCACTCTTGATTTTGGCTCAGGTCATGATCTCAGGGTCTTGAGATCAAGCCCGGCATTGAGCTCCATGCTCAGTGGGGAATCTGCTGGAGATTCTCTCCCTCTGTTCCTCCCTAGCACTTTCTCTCTCTCAAATAATAAATTAATTAATTAAAAAAAAAGGATGGCAGTTGTCAGCGACCCAGTAAACATAATTCTACCAATACACATATTTGGTTAAATGTCTTCAGTTTCTTGCCCTTTTTATGGTGTCTCTGTTTTGACAGACACATGCAGGACAATATTTGAAGTTGCTTTCATCACGCCTAGCCACCTCCACCTTCTCACCCTAGTAATTAAAAGGCCACCATTTAAAGTACGTATTGTGACAGTGAACACAAGGTGGTCTCATTACAGAAGCTTTCGTTACACAGCAGATAACTACGGTTAAGCCTGCAGGAGACTATGATTTCAGTGACATCCTGAAGTGTGCACTACTTAAGGCTCTTTAGAATACCGGGAGACTCACTTCTTAGTAACCAGGGAACCAGCCAGATGCTCTGGGCTAATGGCCCAACTGCAGAACATGCAGATCAGTGAATCAGAGACTATCATTACTCTGTAACTCCCTCATTGTTTCTTAAGCATTTTGATTGGCATGACCACCTCTTCCCGGTTGTACGTGACCTGGACTAGAGTTGTGAGTATTGATGCCTGTGACACCAAGCTACACACATTTCTACAGACAGGTTCCCCCCTTTTTTTTTATTTGACAGAGAGAGACACGCGAGAGAGGGAATACAAGCAGGGGGAGTGGGAGAGGGAGAAGCAGGCTTCCCACGGAGCGGGGAGCCCGATGCGGGGCTCGATCCCAGGACCTGGAATCATGACCTGAGCCGAAGACAGATGCTTAACGACTGAGCCACCCAGGCGCCCCAGGTTTCCCCTTTTTAAATGACCTTGCCCTGTCCAATACTTAAATGATTGTCTCAAAAAAATTCAAGAAGGATCATGGACAAACTGTTAAAGGAAAACATGGGAAAATGGCTTTCTGTCTTGAGGGTTGGCAAAGGTTTCTTAGTGAGTGACCAGGAGATTCTCGCCACAATCAAAACTTTGGACGGACTCTTCTGAGCTCTTTTTCAACTAGGCCCTGACTTTGGGATTTCTGAGTTCTTGTCTGCCTTGTCCATTTTTTTTTTTCCTTCAGCGAAGACAGCAGAAGAGATGATTTATTGTACATGTGTTACATTCAGCCACAAATGGAAACAGTTAGTCCCGAAAGTCATAGTTCCAGGGCAAAGGACCAAAAGGGACTGTTCTGGTTCCAATTTTAGTATATGTGCTGTGGAAGCCAGCACAAAAGGGACTGTTTTGGTATGAGCAATGCGGGTCTCTCAAAGGTGGGCGTTGAGATCAGATGGTGATGGATGTCCTGTATCCACTGAATCAAGCTCTAGAAGGTAGGCATGCAGTCCAACCATTGATACCATCATCCCTGGCCTCTGGCTTTCCTTATTTCTGCTCCTATGACTCCATGAGTGCGTAAGCTAGCAGTTTACTGGGCCTCTGCCTCATCTTCTCTTACACTTCAGGGCATTCACTTCTTCCTCCACTTGGCTGTCTTTGCGCAGAGGTTTCCAAAAAGATGGTGCTAAGGCCGAGAGCTGCCTTGTTCAATTTTCGCAAGAATCCTGTTAAGCCAGTTTAGCCAGGATCAGAATCTGATCTGATCACCCTCAATATCTGATCAGCTTCCTCATCCCCCACCGCCCTGTAGGCGAAGTCTGATCATCCTGGCCTGCCGTCGGTCACTATCCTGTAAAGTCAGTTTAGCCAGAAATCCCCCCTTGCCCCTGATGTTTCCTCTGAGTAATTTTCCATCCACCCCCGCAGCACCCCCCCCCCCGGCCCCGCCCTGCTGCTTGGCTATAAATTGCCATGCTGTTCTCAGAGTTGAGGTCCCTCTCTCTCCCCCACTGCAAGGTCCCCCTTAAATAAAGTCTTCCTTACCCTTGTTCTTTAACCAGTGTTATATGTAGTTTTTTCTTTAACAAGAGGATACAAAGAGCATAAAAGAAAATATTAACGGATGAGACTTCACCATGTCTGCTTGTCAAAAGACCCTGCTGAGAACAAGCAGCCACAGACTAGAAGAAATGATTTGCAAAATACAGATCTGATAGAGAACTGGTGTTCAGAATATATAAAGAACTCTTGCAACTCAAAAGTAAAAAGACTTGTAAACAACCCAATTAAGAAATGGGGTGAAGGCCAGGTGCACCGAGGTGGTGGAGCGGCCTTTCCTGGTCTCCCCTGCAGAACCCCCCCTTTACTATCCAAGCTCCACATGCGAGCCTTCCTGACACCCTGTAACTGGGAGACTTGCACCAAGTGGAAAATAAACTCCAAGCAACCAACAAGAAAGAAAGAAAGAGAGAGGGAGAAAGAAAGAAAGAAAGAAAGAAAGAAAGAAAGAAAGAAAGAAAGAAAGAAAGAAAGAAAGAAAGAAAAGAAAGAAAGAAAGAAAGAAAGAGAAAGAAAGAAAGAAAAGAAAAGAAAGAAAGACAAGGGTAATGGAGTAAAGATTTGAGGAGGCATTTTATAAAGGAAGAGATACAAATGGTGGGTAAACCCATGAAAAAGTATTTGACATCGTTAGTCATCAGAGGAATGCAAACTGAAATCACATTGTTACACCATACACACATCAGAATGCCTAAAATTATAAAGACTGACAACACCAGACACCAACTCTTAATTGGTGTGAATGTAAAATAGTATACCATTTTGGGAAAAGATCTGGCAGTTTGTACAAAACTAGAGTAGACTGACCTTCTGGCCCAGCAATTCCATTCTTAGGATTTTACTCAGAATAAATGAAAACACATGCTTATAAAAAGACGTATATAGAAATGTTCATAGAGACTTTATTCATAATAGGCAAAACCAGAAACAGACTAGGGCCCACCAATAGGAAAATGATTTTTTAAATCTGTGGTTTATTCATACAATGAAATACTACTCACCCATAACAAGGAATGAATTACTGATACAAGATAGATGAATCTCACAAACATTAAGCTGATAAAAACCTTATAGAAAAGAGTGTAGGGGTGGCTGGGTGGTTCAGTCAGTTGAATGTCTGCCTTCAGCTCAGGTCATGATCTCAGGGTCCTAGGATCGAGCCCCGCAGGGAGCTTGCTTCTCCCTCTCCCTTTGCCTGCTGCTTCCCCTGCTTGTGGTTTCTCTCTCTTTATCAAATAAATAAATAAAATCTAAAAAAAAAAGAAAGAAAAGAGTGTATATCATATTAATCCAGTTACATGAAATTCTAGAACAAGGCAAAACTAATCTATGGTAAAAAAAAAAAAAATCACAAGAGTGGTTACCCCTGGGGTGGGGGTGGGACAAAGATTAGCCAGGAAGGGGAATGAGGGAATTTTATGGGGATGATGCTAATGTTCCATTTCTTGATAGGGGCTTGGATTACATTGGTGTATGCATGTGTCAGAATTAGTGAATGGACACTTAAGATTTACACATTTCATTTTATGTAACTTTAACATAAAATGAAAAACACTATAAACAAATATGAACTCCACTTAATGATATGCATGGTGAGGGATGGTTGGGTGGCTCAGTTGGTTAAGCATCCACCTTTTGATTTTGGCTCAGGTCGTGATCCCAGGGTCATGAGACCAAGCCCTGCCTTGGCCTCTGTGCTGAGCATGGAACCTGCTTAAGATTCTCTCTCTTGGGACGCCTGGGTGGCTCAGTCAGTTAAGCATCTGCCTTGTGCCCAGGTCATGATCCCAGGGTCCTGGGATGGAGCCCCACATCAGCGGGGAGCCTGTTTCTCCCTCTGCCTGCAGCTGCCACTCCCCCTGCTTGTGCTCTCTGTCTCTGATAAATAAATAAATAAAATAAAATCTTAAAAAAAAAGATTCTCTCTCTCCCTCGCCCTCTTCCCTTTTCCCACCATGCAGGTGCACGTGCACGTGTAAGCTTTTCTCTCTAAAAATGATAGCATGCTGAAGTACTTAGGAGGAAGTGCATTGTTGTCTGCAACTTATTTTGAAATGCACTGAAAATCAGATGGCTAATGGATGGAGAAAGGAATATATATACATATATAGAGAGAGAAATATGATAAAGCGAGTATAGTAAATATAGTAAAACTGTAGAATCTACGTGGTGGGTTTATAGGTGTTCCACATAAAATTCTTTCACCTATGTTGAATGTTTGACATTTTTCATAATGTTGGAGACTTTTTAAAAAAGTTGAATCAATATAAGTAAGAGCATTAAATATCATTGCTATATGAACATGACAAACTCGTGACAGTGGTATTTGAATGACTGAAGTGGGTTAGCAGGGCGTTACTTCATTTAATCCACACAGCAACCTTATGAGGTAGGTTAGGTACTAATAAAATCTTTGTTTTAATAATGGGGAAACTGAGGCTCAGAAGGGTTTCCCATCTTGCAATGTGACATGCCAGGATCCCAGCCCAAGGATGTTTTGACTCCAGAGCTCATTATGCTTTGCTGCTTGTGCAAAAAAGTATTTCTCTGTGTTAATACATTACTTTGTACATTTCTCAATTATAGCCTTTGTTATACTATAGTGACGTCAGGTGCTTAGGTGTTTGTCACCTCCTTCATACCATGAGCGCCTTGAGGGCAGAAACAGTTTCCATCTTTGTCGCTTCCATGCTTAATATAGTGCTAACTAGCCTATAATCATCTTTCCCTTAAGGTGCTGATGGATGAAGAAAAGGAAGGAAGGAAAGAAGGAAGGAAAGGAGGGAGGAAGACTTCCTAACTTTCATAATGTTGTGGCTTAACCCACCTCCAAAGCTCCCTCTTCACCACGTTCTGCAAAGATCCATGCCTCAGCAGACCATTTGATCAGAGCCTGTCCTTGTTCACCTGGCTCAACGACTGTGGGGCTGTTTATTTATGGTTACTTGACAGGGCTGGTTGCTACAAGCCCCAAAGAAACAGAAGTTGGAGCATCTGTCTTTGGAATAGCTGAGGACTAGCAAAGACCTGACTTTACCTGGGGAAGAGCATTGATCCGTTTGCAGATTATGGCTACAGTACAATTTGTCCAGTGTCTGACATCTATTGAATGGATGAATGAATGAAGTAGAGCTGGATGAAAAGGCAACACAAGTCAGCCATGGTGATTAATTCTTTGATCAACAGTGATGTCTCACCTCTCCTCACTGGGGAGACCGCTCTGGGTTACAGTGTTTGTAGACAACCTTCATGCTTCTAGGCTTCAGACAAGGCTACTTTATTTATTTTTCCTGAAAACTAACTTTATTCTATTTTTTTTTTTTTTTTTACTTTGGAACTTGGTGCTTTTATTTATTTATTTTTTACTTTGGAACTTGGTGCTTTTCATTTATTTTATTTATTTATTTATTTATTTTTACTTGGTGCCATTTATTTATTTATTTATTTATTTATTTATTTATTTATTTTCTTTTTACTTTGGAACTTGGTGCTTTTTATTTATTTTTTTTTTACTTTGGAACTTGGTGCTTTTTATTTATTATTTTATTTTTTAGTTTTTCTACTTTGGAAAAACTAACTTTATTCTAAAGTTAGTTAGGATCTTGATAGAATCTGGGGATTTCACCCTCTGGGAAGTCTGATTGAGTGGTCAGGGGTAGGGCCCAGGATTCTGTAGGGTTTAATAAGATCCTCAGGGAAATCCATTATGGGTAGTCCCCAGATCACAATGTGAAAAACACTGGTGAAAAGAAATTGATGATTTCCAGTTCTCTTTCCCTCAAATATAGCCCTGTTCTGTTTTCAAACATTTTCCACCACAAAACTATGGCACCATTGACTTTTAGGACCATCCCCTTGTCCTCCTAACCTTTGGTGTCAATCAGATGGAGTCCTAGAAAAGCGGTTAGTATGGGTACTAGTCACATGGTAGGTAGAATTATCATTTATTGAGCAGCTGCTATCTGCCAGGCACTACGTGAAATGCTTTACAAATGTTATTTCATGTCATATGACAACTTTTCACAGTAGGTGGTAGGATATTTATTTTACAGATGGGGAAAGACCCTCAGAGAGGTTATAAAACTTGTCCAAAGTCACAGTAACATATATAGCCGACTTGAGAGTCAAACTCAAATCAAAGCCATTGGTTTTTCAAATATATAACCCCCTTTATTATTGTGTAATTATTAATAACCAAGATATTAATATATTAATATAACTATTATTTCTATGAGGCCATACCCTAAAGAAATATCTTGGTCAACTTTGACTCCGGGACATAGGGCCTTTAAGGAATCAGTAATCCAGTCACTCATTCATTTAACCACATTTAATTGAGCAACTATTGTGCACCAGAATCTGTGCCCAGCATAAAGGACGCAAAGGTGAACTACAGTCTCTAGCATTATGGAACTCATATGGATACAGACAAGTACACAAGCAATTTATAAAACAGTGATAGGTGCTATAATATAATTCTCCAAATTAATCTAAAAATTTGATATGTCCTTCAATAAAACCACAAACAGGACTATTTCTGGAATGGACACACTGACTTTAAAGTTCACTTGGAAAAATAAAAGTGTAAGGAGAGCCAGGAAATTCTAGAAAAAGAGTAGTAGTGAGGGAGAGGTAGGCTTACCAGTCATTAAAAGAAAGTTACAATAATGAGGACAGTTTGGTAAGAGCATATGAATAGATGGACTAATGAAATGGAAGGGAGGATCCAGAAACAAACTCAGATACAAATGGGAATACACCACATAACAGAGGGATATTTCACACCAGAATAAGATTATTCTGTAAAGCATTGAGGCAAATGTGTAGCCAACTGGAAAGATAATATGCAAAAATAAATTCCACATGGATCAAAATTTCAAATATAAATATTTAATATAAAATTATAAAGGACACATGAGATAAACGAACTCTGACGAGGGTATAAGGATGGTGGGTGACTTTTTTACTGCATTGCCTTTTGCATCTTTTAAAACATATTTACAATGTTTAACCTATTTAAAAAATGTTAAGAGGGTTTGGCCAGGGAAATAAAAGTTTGCCTGGACAGGTAGGGACATGTAGGGAGTCTTATGAGGCTGGAGAGGTAAGAAGGATCAGGTCATGAAGGGCCTAGATATGTTAAAAATGTGGTCTTTATAGTATGAATAATGGAGAATTATTAAGGGTTTTAGAACATGGGGATTGATACATCAGATGTGCATTTTATTTATTTATTTATTTATTTAAATTTTATTTATTTTTATTTGAGAGAGAGAATGAGAGAGAGGGAGTACATGAGAGAGGGGAGGGTCAGAGGGAGAAGCAGACTCCCTGCTGAGCAGGGAGCCCGATACGGGACTCGAGGATCATGACCTGAGCCGAAGGCAGTCGCTTAACCAACTGAGCCACCCAGGCGCCCTCAGATGTGCATTTTAGAGAGATCACTCTTAGTGCTAAAGGAGTGCATAGATGGGTAGGGGATACAACTGAAAGTGAGGAAATGAGACTTCCCAGAGGACAGATGATGGGGTCTGAACCAGGCTGGTGGTGAATGGTGACAGAGAGGTGGATAGGTGTGAGAGATGTTTAGCAGCAAGGATCTTGTTGACTGATTGGATGTTGGAGGTGAGGGAGAGGTCCTGGATGATGTCAAGATGGAGAAGCACTGGTAACAGAGAAAAGAGCGGATAGTGGGAATAAGGATAGGTTAGATAATGAGTTCAGTTTCCGTGCCTCCCAGATGTCCAACTGGAAACGTCTAATAGCCAGGCTTAAAACCCTGGAGCTTGAGAGAGAAATACGACTGGAGATAATGAATTTGGGATCCATCAGTATATAGATGGAACTGAAGCCCTTGAGTAAATGAGATCACCCAGGGAGAGCATTTAGTGTGAAAAGACCCAAGACAGAACCTAGAGCAAGATGAAGAGGCAAAATGAAGTAGAAACAAAATGTTCCCTGAGAAGAGACTAGAGAATAAAACAATAATCTGGAGAGTGGTGCAGAGAAGTCATATGTAGTGTTTCGAGAGGGGAAATACCTTTAAAGGCTAGGGGAGGTCAAATGAGGATGGGATGTGACTTTTGATTTAAGTATGGGGGGATTGCTGAAGATTATGGGTGAAGAATAGCTGAGTGGAGGATTGAGGTTAAGCAGAAGATGAAGTGGAGGCATCTTGTCTCCTGAGTGGAGACAGCCCATTTACAGTCTGGTTAAGAAGTAAAGTGGAGCAGCTAGGGGAAAGACATGGTTATTTTCCCGTTTTGTTTTTTTGTTTTTTAAAGGGTCAGTTGAGCGCATCTAAAATGCTGAAAACAGGGACTCCTGGGTGGCTCAGCGGGTTGAGCATCTCACTCTTGGTTTCAGCTCAGGTCTCAGAGTCCTCAGATCGAGCCCCACGGTGGGCAGTGCAGGGTCTGCGTGTCCCTCTCTCCCTCTGCTCCTCCCACTGCTCGAGTTCACTCTGTAGCTCTAAAAAATAAATAAAATCTTATCTTTTTAAAAGATTTTATTCATTTGAGAGAGAGAGAGAGCACAAGCGGGGGAAGAGGCAGAGGGAGAGGGAGAGGAAGAGGCAGAGGAAGAGGGAGAAGCAGAGCCCTCCCCCCCTCTGAGCTGAGACCCTGACGTGGGGCTCGATTCCAGGACCTGGAGATCAATGACCTGAGCCGAAGGCAGACGCTCAACCATCTGAGCCACCCAGGCGCCCCCAAATAAATAAAATCTTAAAAAAAAAATGCTGATGACAAAGGGCCAGTTACTGAGGGCGCTACAGGATGGAGGAAGGTATCTGTAATACCAGATGTGAGGGGTCGGATGCAGAGCTGATGAACCGTGAGGACTTAAGACGGGAAGGACGCCTCTTCCGACATAAATGGAGGGAAAGGAAATGCAGAAGCAGGCAGATTCTAAAGGTTTGGTGCAGGAGGGAGCGCCTGGCGGTCTCAGTGGGTAGAGCAGGCTCTTGGGATCTCAGGGTCGCGAGTTCGAGCCCCACCTTTTGGGTAGAGAGCCTTATGTGGGTGGGCCTCATCCAATAAAAAAATAATAAAGGTTTGGTGCAGGGAAGCCGATGGGATTTCGGCGGGATGCTTTCTGCTTCCCTCGATAAACTAGGCCTGGAGTAAGAGTGGACCCTGCGTGGAGGTTGGAGAGGAGTGCGGCTTTGAAAAGCCTTTCTGAAAGGCCGTGAGGGGGGTGTGCGGGGTGGAGGCGAACTGGGCGAACTGGCACTGGAGCCGGGCGCGGAGAAGCCGGGTGGAGCCTGTGCGCGGCGGGGGGAACGTCGTGGCGCGCTGCCATGGTAACAGGCCGGCGGGGCGGGGTCGGGGGCGGGGTCGGGGGCTGGGGCGGGGCGGGGCTTCCGGCCGACCGTAAGAGGACCGAGCCGCGCCGTCTCAACACAGCGTTCCCGAAACCGGGTGAGGTGCCAACAGAGGTGTCCAAAACCGGACCGCAGGCGCCGCGAGATCTGGGCCGCAAGCCGTGAGACCGCCCGTGACGCTAACACCGCACTGCGCGACAGAGTACTAAACGTCATCGTGCCGCGACGCCGACGTCAGTAATAGGGCGCCCTCCCGGAAGTGGGCTCTAGATCGGGCAGTAAAAGTGGCAGGCAGGTCGCAGCTGAACTATTTTTCTGCGTTTCCTCTCGATCCCTCCCGCGTCCTCCAGGTCCGCGCAGAAAGGAAACTTCTCAGCTGTCATGGGGGGCGGAGATCTGGTAAGTGAGGGAGGCCTGGGCGGGGGAGGACGGAGCGGGAGACCGACCCCGGCTGGGGACGGAAATTGGAGGGTGTGGGAGTGGGTGAGCACGGCTACACAGCCGTGCTTTCGCAAGAAGGGAGCGTAGTCTTGGAGAGGGGACCGATCTCTGGGGCTACGGACGGACCAGGCAGAGATCTGGGAAGGTGTGCGAAGCTGTGGCGGCTGGTGTTTGTGTGTTTGTTACTGGGGGCCCTCCCGGCTGGAAATTCCGGGAAGGTCCGGGAGGGGGTGGTGGTGGTGGAATCATGCCTACGAAAGGAAGCAGATACCAAGTCACGCAGGCTTGATTTTGTATATCTTGTCGTGGGACACTTCTCTCTTCCTCAGCTGGGAGTTCAGTCATGTTTGGGGCTGTAGTAGGGGTGGTCGTGCCCCATTCTCTTCACCCCTGAGCCATATCTATTTTAAACCCGAAATTATCTTCTTCACGTCCACCTTTCTGACTTCCACTCCTCCTTCAATGCTGCATTCTGATCTGTAGTGACAGCTTTCTTCTGAGTTTATAGCACTTAATATAAGTTATGTGGCAATTTCTCTTAAACTGTATAGTTCATTTGTAGTGTGCTGAGCTCCTGATAGGGCAGAGGACCCACAAGAACATGGTACAAGATCAGAAAGATGCTAACCTCTTTAAAGTGTAGCTGATTGAATAAGCAAATAGATCGGTTTTGCCACCTGTCCAGTATCTGTATTAGAGTTTGTCAGGTGTTGTTGATTAGAATACTTTCCAAGACTCTAAGATTCATACAATTTAGTGTATTCTTTTTAAAGAATATTTATTTATGAGAGGGTGAGTGAGCGAGCCCGGGGGGGGGGGAAGGGAGAGGGAGAAGCAGACTTCCCGCTGAGCAGGGAGCCTGACGACTCCATCCCAGGACCCTGAGATCATGACGTGAGCCGAAGGCAGACGATTAACCGCCTGAGCCACCCAGGCGCCCCAATTTAGCATGTTCTTCAGGTAACTGCATTTAGGGACAGGAAAGCTCTAATTCAGGGTTTCTTAGTGCTATTGACATTTTGGGTTGGATAATTCTTTGTTTTGCTTTTTGTGTGTGTGTGTGTGGGGGGGTGGTCTTATGCATTGTAGGATGTTTAGCAGCATCCTTGGCCTCTAGCCACTGGATGCCAGTAGCACTTTTCTCCTCCAGTTGGGACAACCAGAAATGTCTCTGGGCATTGCCAAATGTTCCCTAGGGGGCAGAATCACCCATGTTGAAGGAAGGGGAGAAGGACCAGTAGGACAAGGCTGGGGACGGGTGGAGTAGGGGACTGAGCAGCCTGATGAAGGGAAAAGGACAAGGCAGAAAAGAGAAAAGAAAGAGAAGAGAGCCCTCATTGACTGAATATCTTCTACATGCCAGGTACCTCTTGTAGGTTTTCTCATTTAGGCTTCTTAACTGGTCTCCTGGTCCTCAATCTCTGCCATCTCCAGTGCATTCTAAACATGATAGCTAGTCATGCCTGTCACCTGCATATGACTGTTTAGTGTTTCCTACTGTCCACAGGATAAAGCCCACCCCCTTAACATGGTTTATAAGGCCTTACTCTATCCTTTCTTAGTTGGCTTGTTTGGCTTCATCTTAGACCCCCCTCCTCATCAGCTTGCATGCCTTCTTTAGCCCCACAGAATCTCTTGTGCTATGTTCTTTCTCACCACTGGGCCTGCAGTTGTGTGTGCTGTTCCCTCTGGAAATCTACCCCTGTTCCTCCCTGCTTCCTACATCACTGGGCTAAATTGTAATTGTCATTAGATGTCACTTCTTCCAGGAAACCTTCCCTGGTTGGCAGCTGAACCAAAGCAGTGGCTGATGGGGAGGAGGGAGATGAGAAGCATTCTTGAGGTGCTTCAGGGTGCAGCGTGAAGGGGAGATCAGAACCGAGGGGAGATTCCCAAGAAGGAAGGTTGAAAGAGGTACTTGGTGGGGTTATAAACCACATAAGGTTAAGGCAGGTTAACTGGACTCAAGGAGAAGAAGATTGTGTTCATAAAAATGAATGTCCCCTGCCAAACGCACTAGAGTTCTGTTGCCTTTCAGAGTTTACCTTCCCACCTCTCTGCCCATCCCCCCTGTCCTGTCACCACCGTACCTTAGTTCAGGCATGGTCAGTGGAAGTCTGATCCATAAACATTTCAAGCTAACAGCGTTCAAAGGGAATCCAGAAAAGGCCTGTTCTATGCTGAAGCTTTACATACTTGAACAAAACCCCCAGATGTGTGAGAGATTATTGGGTGCCAACCTCACCATTGTGAAGAACGTCTTGCCCTTAGATGTTTGCTTGGGCATGAACAGGGAATGGAGGGGCCAATACCCACCCCCTGCATTGTTTTCTCCCTTCTTTCATTCACCACAGAATCTGAAGAAGAGCTGGCACCCACAGACCCTCCGCAATGTGGAGAAGGTGTGGAAGGCTGAGCAGAAGCATGAGGCTGAGCGGAAGAAGATCGAGGAGCTGCAGCGGGAGCTGCGGGAGGAGAGGGCCCGGGAAGAGATGCAGCGCTACGCTGAGGATGTTGGGGCTGTCAAGTGAGTGAGAGGCTGAGGCCGCAGTGGGGCAGTGGGGCTAGGGCTGTCCCGGTGACCTGGGGCACTGCGGGGCTGGCCTGCAGCTGCATCATCAACTTGTCATAGAACTGCTGGCTGCGAGCATGGGTTTTGGAGTCAGTCTGGCCTGGGTTCTCAGGCTGGCTTTGCGTGTAACAGCCTAACTGTGTCACTGGGAGCAAGTGTGGGGGCCTCAGTTACCTCAGTAGAACCAGGGGAATGAGAGTACCCAATTCCCAAGGTTTGTGGAGGATCAGATGAGATGGCGTGTAAAGGGCTTAGTGTAGGCTTCGCTCATGGTTGGTGATTAATAAGCATGCCTGAGGATGATTGCCTCCTCCCCACCTCTCAGAGCGTGTCCGGGCCTCAGTCCTGCTTTGTTTGTTTATGTACCGCAGACTCATGTTAGGGGGGCAGTGAGGTCTCATGGAAGCAGGTGGGTGGTGTCTGTCAGTAAAAATTGTGTGACTGTGGACAGTCCCACTCCATTTCACCCTACTTCAGTTTCCTCATGTGTGATACAGGATAGGAGCAGCAGATGATCATTAACCTGTCCATCTCATAAAATGAAGTGGGAGCAGATGTATTCTGAGAAAAATAAGAAGCATAAAACGTACGGCGCATTAAGTTTAGTGAAAACAACATATAGACTAAAATCGGAGTAATCTGTACTGTCATTCTCCTCGTTCATGTCTCTGGGGTGGTGGGTGGCATACTCTCCCCATTGGGTATCTAGGGCTTTTCTTTCATACTTCATGACAAGAGGATCTGTGACATTCAGGGTGGTGTGTGTATGTGAAACATACACATGGAAATGGCATTATGGAACTTAGGCATGGTGACAGTCACATTCTTTCAGGATACTGGATTGGGGGGAAGGCCATTCTGACTCAAGTGTGAAACTTGGAATGTTTTAAAATAGAGTTTTTTAGAATTTTTATTTTTAATTTTTTTAATTTTTATTTTTTTTAAAGATATATATATATTTTTAAAGACTTTATTTATTTATTTGAGACAGAGAGAATGAGAGAGAGAGAGCATATGAGAGGGGGGAGGGTCAGAGGGAGAAGCAGGCTCCCTGCTGAGCAGGGAGCCCGATGCGGGACTCGATCCAGGGACTCCAGGATCATGACCTGAGCCGAAAGCAGTCAGACCTGAGCCGAAAGCAGTCAGACCTGAGCCACCCAGGCGCCCTAGAATTTTTAAATAGAACAAAATATAGTTATGACATTAATACATCAAATGAGATAAGGGAATGAAATTTTATGTTTTTTAGTACCATAGACATACATTACATTATTTTACTTTATATGCTTTATGTAAATTATATACTTTACATTTTTAAAAATGTGTTGTTATTTTTTTTTAAGTAAACTCTGTCCCCAATGTGGGGCTCAAACTCACAACTCCGAGATCAGGAATTGCATGCTCTAGCCAGGTGCCTACATTATAATTTAATGTCAGTAAATTTCACACATTCAGATTAATTCCTGGGCAGTTTATAAGGTGAACACACATTGTTCTATGTGAAACTAGATTTTGTGAACCCTTGATTTTAAAACAGATACCAATTTTAGATTCAGTACTTATTAGTCATAAGATTTTGCTTTTCCACTAACCAAAAGTAAAAAAATTATTTTTGAAAAAAAAATTTTTTTTTAAGATTTTTAAAAAATTTTATTTATTTGACAGATAGAACACAAGTAGGGGGAGTGGGAGAGGGAAAAGCAGGCTTCTCGCTAAGCAGGGAGCCTGATGCAGGGCTCGATCCCAGGACCCCAGGATCATGACCTGAGCCGGAGGCAGACACTTAATGACTGAGCCACCCAGGCGCCCGAAAAAAAATTTTTTTTAAGATTTTATTTTAAAGTAATCTCTACACCCAACGTGGGGCTCAGACTCACAATCCTGAGATCAAGAGTCACATGCTCTTCTGACTGAACCAGCCAGGCACCCCTTGAAATTCTTATTCAGCAAAGCATTACACATCATACGCCTGTTGTGTCAGAAATCTGGGCTTTGCAGAGTCTAGTTAATGAGATGGGAGTGTAGATGAACAGCTTCAGAGCTAGGAGTTAAACGTTTATCCTTTGCTGACTCTCATGCCTGCTTACCTGTTGTGAGTAGGAGGAAGTTGATTTTATATTCTTTTGATTTTTTTTTTTTTTTTTTGCCCCCTCACATATCCTCGAACATTATAAAACACAAAGGTCAGCATGTATGTCCTTTTTTTGGTCTTTACTTGCAGCTGTATTTAATCATCTGCTTGTCCATCTCACTGCTTTGTATAGCTCTTTGCACAGTGACATGCTTTTAATTTATCCTATAAAATGCCCGTAGAATCCTTTTACCATGATTCACTTCCATGGGTCAGATAATCTTTTCTAAATTTATAATGCATCTCTCAGAACAAATAGAAAACTTAATACACGTATTATCCTGGATGTCCACATCCCTCTTTGCAATAGTGTTGCTTTAGTATTTACTGATAATGCTAGAAAATTACGTGTTCTAGATGGTGGTCCATACCAGTGTTTCTCAGCCTTTGCACTTTAGAGTATTCTTAGAAGATTAAAGATGGGAGTGGTTCCCTAAGAATAGCAGGGGGTGTGTAGGGCAAGGGCATCTGTATCTTTTAAGAGCTCTTGGTGATCCTAACGGGCAGCTTGATTGAGAACGTGGTCTATATATTTAATGATAGCAAAAACAAAAAATCTGTAGATCATCTTGCCTTTTTTATTTTTTTAAAGATTTGATTTATTTATTTTAGAGAGAGAGACAGCATGAGTGGGAGGGGCAGAGGGAGAGAGAGAGACTCTCAAGC
This sequence comes from Mirounga leonina, assembly GCF_011800145.1. Taxonomy (NCBI): domain Eukaryota; kingdom Metazoa; phylum Chordata; class Mammalia; order Carnivora; family Phocidae; genus Mirounga; species Mirounga leonina. The sequence continues at coordinate 24,720,746 of NW_023270503.1, read as the reverse complement.
AATTTCCACGCTGAGCATGGAGCCAGTGTGGGGCTCCGTCCCAGGATCCGGAGATCATGACCTGAGCCGAAACCAAGAGTCAGTCACTCAACTATCTGTGCCACCCAGACACCCCAAGATCATTTTGATTTTACGTGGCTTTTCTCCCAAGTATCTTCTCATCTAAAAACTCAGAGTTAACAGTGAGAGATGGTGGTTACTAGCTCTGTTTTAGACACAGGGATATGGAAGTAACTTGCATGCACAGAAGTAACTATGCAACTGGGTAGTGGTGGAACCAGGCCAAGCCCTGGATCTTGGCAATTCAGTGTGTTCTCTTACTAGAGGGCCTGACTGAATAGGACTGATACTTGTTGAGTCCCTTCAAGACTCAACAGAGGGCACCTGGGTGGGTCAGATGGTTAAGCGTCTGCCTTCGGCTCAGGTCATGATCCCAGGGTCCTGGGATCGAGTCCCGCATCGGGCTCCCTGCTCCTTGGGAGCCTGCTTCTCCCTCTGCTTCTCTCTCTCTCTCTCTCTGTCTCTCATGAATAAATAAATAAAATCTTAAAAAGAAAGAAAGAAAAAAGAAATGCAAGTTTAAAAAAAAAAAGACTCAACAGAGCCGTGAAAATACTACTTTATAGGAGTATCTGCTGTTGTTTTTTGGTTTGGGTTGTTTGTTTGTAAGATTTTATTTATTTATTTATTTATTTGAGGGAGAGAGAGCACGTGCACAAGTGAAGGGAGGGGCAGAAGGAGAGAATCTCAAGCCGACTCCAGTGCGAAGCCTGACATGGGGCTCGATCCCCTGGCCCGGAGATCAGGACCTGAGCCAAAATCAAGAGTCAGATGTTCAACCTACTGAGCCACCCAGGCGCCCCTGCCTTCATTTTTTATATCCATTCTTCTATATTTGACCCAGTTGCCCTTGCCCAGAGACTTGCCCACTTTTTACTTCTTGGCCTACAGGTTGCTTGTCCTCCTACCTCTTCCTATATCCTGTCTTCTCTTTCCTTCACTTACTTAGCTTCTCCCTCATCTCCTAGCTGCTCTTCTCCCTTTATTCTCTCTCTGTCAGATTTACTTCATTCCTGCAGTGCCGCTTGTCACCTTCATGCTGATGACTCCCTTAGTCCCCTCAGCACATGCTTAGTGCTCCTCAGCACTGCTTGGTAATGTGTGGACCTCTGTGCCTCATCCAGTAGCTTATGAGCGACCTGGCTGCCTGAATCTTTTTCATCCTCTGGCCTTCCTCATCTGTCTGGCTCTAGGAAGTAGCAGAGTAAATGTTTACAAATGGATAAATGAATCTTTTTTCTCAGCTTCCCCATCCCTGTTAGTGGCAGGCATGCATAGGCATGATCCCTCCAGTCGTCTTTGATATGTCCTTCGAAAGTTCCCCTGACCCAATCACCAAGACATGCTTTTCTTTCAAAAAGTACTGCCTTGCTCAAGATCCATTGACCATAAAATGGCAAACACTGAACACGTGATCATTAGGCAGTTGTCTGGGATTCACAGGTGAGTAAACCGGGTGGGAGAGAGAAGCGTATACATAGCTAATAAAAGGGCCAGCTAGTGTTTATTTAGTACTTACTTTGTGCCGTGCACTCTTCTGAATGCCTTAGTCTTCCCAAATCCTTCTTGAACTACAACTTATTCTGTTAAAGAAATCCTGGGAGATGGGGAGCCTGGGTGGCTCAGTCGTTAGTCATCTGCCTTCGGCTCAGGTTATGATCCTGGGGTTCTGGGATCGAGCCCCACATCGGGCTCCCTGCTCCGCAGGAAGCCTGCTTCTCCCTCTCCCACTCTCCCTGCTTTTGTTCCCTCTCTCGCTGTCTCTCTCTCTCTGTCAAATAAATAAATAAAATCTTAAAAAAAAAAAAGAAATCCAGGGAGAGAAGTCCTATTGGCATTGTCCATACTCTCCAATGGTGAGGGTGGTAACTGGGTTGAAGGCAACTGGGAGGGGTCTTCAGCAAACTAAGGACAATTGGGAAACTGCACAAAGGCAAGTTTTGTCCACCGGGTACCAGCTCCTCCAGTTAAACCTTGGATCACCCATCCTAGCTGACCCAACAACCATGGCCACTGGTCCATTTCTTGCTGCCATTGTGGCTCCTAGTAAGGCAGCACTTGTCGTGGAGTTCCAGAGATCTTCTTTCCTTCTAGCTTGAACCATTCAACAGTCAATCTGGAAAACAGGCCTCCCTAAACTATAAAGCTACCTCCCAACTGTGGAGGCCTGATTTTAATAGCTGTCAAACTCCCTTGAAGTTTTTGGTTTATTCCAGCTGGAGAATGGTGAGACCCTTTAATTGCTTGAAAGATATCAGTACCTATGGTACTCATCATAAAGACCCCCCACAGGGCATGGTCCTCACTATACTCCTCCATCTTGACTCCAGTGGTGTGAGTGAGGCCAGGCAAGCTGGGTGGAGCCTGACCCCAGTGGTCCACAATCAGTTCTTAATTCTAGACTATAGTGTTTCTCAAACCCATCCTTTTAATAGGAAAAAAACCCAAACTAAACTAAAACTAAGGGTTATGCCCCTCCATCATTGGTTTAAATTTTTTTTTTTTTTTTTTTTTTGCGAGAGAGAGAATGAGAGACAGAGAGCATGAGAGGGGAAGGGTCAGAGGGAGAAGCAGACCCCCCGCTGAGCAGGGAGCCCAATGCGGGACTCGATCCCAGGACTCCAGGATCATGACCTGAGCCGAAGGCAGACGCTTAACCGACTGAGCCACCCAGGCGCCCCTAAATAAATAAAATCTTTTAAAAAATTGTCCAAAGACATATAACTTAGGAAGACATCCTTTATGCTCATAGTTGTTACATAATCTTAAGCAAAAATAAATACACAAATGTTAAGAAGCCATATTCAATAAACGTTGAATTTAACATTACGGATCATACTGTTCTGATGAAACTGCTTTGCCGCTTGCAGCGGGAGCGTGGTGTTGGCTCTTCCACACAGGCCTTTGTGAGTTCAGCATGCCGTTTCTGTCTGTTGTGTGAGGTGCGATTTTCCCACCACTTTTTTCTCTCCGAACCACACGGCAGTATTGTTTGGCAAATATTGGACATGACTTGGCCCCTCTCTTTTGGCTTGAAAGCATAATTTGCTTATTCAGTTATCCCTGGTCTTTTCTCATTATCTTCCCAAGTGGAGAATTGCTGCTGGTGCCCATGTGACAAGCCACACCCAAACACACTTCACGGAACTGCATATGCGGTCCCTGAGATTGTTCTTGGTGGTGAGATGATCCAGAATCTGCTGCTTGTTTCCGATTCTCCTCAAAATGAAAGCAGAATGTAAAGGCTTGGTAAAGGAGGCTTGAGAAGCCCTGAGCAAGTGTCCACGCCTCAGGTTGAGGGATACTTTCTCCACATAAATGGCGTTAAGAGTGGGGAAACGATCTCTCCCCTGAATGGTGAGCTCCATGCTGACAAGCACCATGTGTTCTCATGTGCCACATGGAGCACAGGGTTTAGCTCTGCCAGGTGCCTGGAGAATGAGTCCTGCTCCGACCAGCTGAAGTCCTCTAGCCCTCGTGTTCGGGTTGCATGTGTAGGTCTGCAAGAGTCTACGTTTCCTTTGATTGTGTTTTTTTTGTCTTGAACTAGGAAAAAAGAAGAAAAATTGGACTGGATGTATCAGGGTCCTGGTGGGATGGTGAACCGCGATGAGTACTTGCTGGGGCGCCCCATTGACAAGTACGTTTTCGAGAAGATGGAGGAGAAGGAGGCAGGCTGTTCTTCCGAGACAGGACTGCTCCCAGGCTCTATTTTTGCCCCTTCCGGTGCCAATTCCCTTCTTGATATGGCCAGCAAAATCCGGGAGGACCCACTCTTCATCATCAGGTATACTGGTGGCCAGCTGGGAAGAGTTTTGTTTTGTTTTGTTTTGTTTTATTTATTTATTTGAGAGAGAGAATGAGAGAGAGAGCACATGAGAGGGGGGAGGGTCAGAGGGAGAAGCAGACCCCCTGCTGAGCAAGGAGCCCGATGTGGGACTCGATCCCGGGACTCCAGGATCATGACCTGAACCGAAGGCAGTCGCTTAACCAACTGAGCCACCCAGGCGCCCGTTTTGTTTTGTTTTTTCGGAGTTGCTTAGCTTCACAGTTGGTTTCCTCTTGGCTTCTGTCTGCCCTGTAAAAGGATCTGTCTCTATTTGGTTTCCCTGATGTTGGGAAGGAGGATCTATTGTGGGTGTCTTATCTAGGCCATGTGATAAGTGATGGCCAGTGGACCAGACTGGACCAGATTATTCATTTACCTTTGGCTCTTGAACAAAAATAGGAGTTAGAAGCAAGGTGAGAAAGGCTGGCAGCTTCTTGGAAATTTGGGACTATGTATAGAGCGGGATAGGTGGGAGAGCAGGCCTTCTACCCCGCCCAACCCCTCTTTTTGTTTGTTTGTTTATTTTTTAAGATTTTATTTATTTGAGAGAGAGAATGAGATAGAGAGAGAGAGCATGAGATGGGGGAGGGTCGAGGGAGAAGCAGACTCCCCGCTAAGCAGGGAGCCTGATGTGGGACTCCATCCCGGGACTCCAGGATCATGACTTGAGCTGAAGGCAGTCGCTTGACCAACTGAGCCGCCCAGGCGCCCTCCTCTTTTTTTTTGTACAGCAGAAGCCTTTAAAAAGAAACGTTAGAATCTTCCGTGAAATCCTAATATGTAACATATCAAAGTCGAGTTGCATTTTGGGTGCCAACTCATGCTGTGCATATTAATTTTTTTGGTTTAATTTGCAGCATTTTATTTCAAGTGTATAAGGTTGAACATCGAAAAACATTTGTCATTTATATTTCTAATTTTGGAAAAAAAATTTTTTTTTTTTTAAAGATTTTATTTATTCATTTGAGACACACAGATACAGAGAGAGAGAGAGAGAGAGCATGAGCAGGGAGAGAGGCAGAGGGAGAGGAAGAAGCAGGCTCCTCGCTGAGCCAGGAGCCCGATGTGGGGCTCGATCCCAGGACCCTGGGATCATGACCTGAGCCAAAGGCAGACGCTTAACCACCTGAGCCACCCAGGCGCCCCTTGAAAAAATTCTGAAGTTATTTACATAGTAAAGGTATTGCCTAGGTGTATGTAAAGATACTGTGTATGTATGTGCAAATATTTTCTTCCATTTTGTTAGCTTCTTAATTAGTTAAATTGTGGTAAGTAAAACATAACATAAAATTTACAGTCGTAACCCTTTGTAAGTGTACAGCCCAGTGGCATTAAGTACATTCACCCTGTTGGGCAGGCATCAGCACCACCCATCTTTAGGAGTTTTTCACCTTGCAAAACTGAAACTCTTTACCCGTGAAACAAGAAGTCCACGTTTCCCCCTCCCCCAGCCCCTGGGAACCACCATTCTACTTTCTGTGTCTGTGAGTTTGACTACTCTAGGAGCCTCACATAAGTGAAATTACACAGTAATTATGTTTTTGTGGGGCTGGCTTATTCTACTCAGCATAAGGTCTTCACAGGTTCATCTGTGTTGTAGCATGTGTCAGAATTTCCTTCCCTTTTTTTTTTTTTTGAGACTTACTTTATTTTAGGGAGCGTGTGCAAGCAGGGTCAGGGACAGAGGGAGAGAGAGAACCTCAAGCAGACTCCCTGTTGAGTGGGGAGCCCAACGAGGAGCTCTATCCTGCGACCCGAGTCGAAATCAAGAGTCAGTCACTCAGCCCACTGAGCCACCGAGGCGTCCCCTCCTTCCTTTTTAAGCCTGAATAATACTCCACTGTATACATTCTATTTGTCTCTTCATCTATCAGTGGACATTTGGGTTAATTCCACCTTTTGGCTATTGTGAATAATGTTGCTCTGAACATTGATGTACAAATATTATGCGTATTATTTTATAAACTCCTTTTTTTCACCTAGTTATATATAGCAAACATCTTTCTATGTCACTAACTGTGCTCCTATAATACTGTTTTTTATGTCTACATTGTGTGGATATACCATAATTTATTTATTAATATTCTCTTATTGGGCCCTAACTTGTTTCCAAATTTTCATTGTTATAATATGGACAGCTTTGTAGGGACCTTCCTGGATTATATCCTTACAGTAACAAATTCTTAAGGAAGAATTTATAAGATTAAAGATTATGCGGGCTGTGAAAAGTGCTGCCAAATTGTCTTCCATGAAGGCCGACCGGTTTACTGTCATGAGCAATAAATGAGAGTAAGACTTTTTTTTTAGGATTTTATTTACTTATTTGACAGAGAGAGAGAGAAAGCACAAGCAGGGGGAGTGGCAGGCAGAGGGAGAAGCAGGCCCCTCACTGAGCTGGGAGCCCGATGTGGGGCTCGATCCCAGGACTTGGGATCATGACCTGAGCCGAAGGCAGACCCTTAACCAACTGAGCCACCCAGGCGCCCTGACTTTTTTTTTTCTTTTTTAAAGATTTATTTTATTTATTTTAGAGAGATGGGGAAGGGGCAGAGGAAGAGGGAGAGAGAGAATCTAAGCAGATTCCCCACTGAGCGCAGAGCCTGATACAAGGCTGTATCTCATGACCCTGAGATCACAACCTGAGCCGAAATCAAGAGTCAGACGCTCAACCGACGGAGCCACCCAGTCGCCCCGAGAGGAAGACTTCTTGAAAGAGGAATTCATTCTCTTTATTTCCCAGCTGGTTTTCGTGCTAAGCAGCAACCGGTTGATACACAGGATGACACCCATTTACTTGACCAGCCGGGAAGCCCTGAGCATAAAGCCTAATGAGGAACAGCCCACACGCACTCTTCTTCTTTTTTTTTTTAATTTTATTTATTTATTTGACAGAGAGAGACACAGTGAGAGAGGGAACACAAGCAGGGGGAGTGGGAGAGGGAGAAGCAGGCTTCCCGCGGAGCAGGGAGCCCGATGCGGGGCTCGATCCCAGGACGCCGGGATCATGACCTGAGCCGAAGGCAGACGCTTAATGGCTGAGCCACCCAGGCGCCCCCACACGCACTCTTCTGTACCACAGGAAAGCAGTGTAACCTTGCCCTCCAATTCAGTCCCTTCTGTAGGTTTGAGGAAGAAGCCCGAAGGCTTCCACACCACCATACAGCTTTTCACACAAACGCTGTCTGCGTGCATTTGGAAAAAAGATTGCTGTGTAGACTTGTGGAGAGTAGAATGAATGACTTAATCCCCTGGCCAAAAGAGATAGTCATGATTTTTATTATTTCCTCTTTTTTTTTTTTTTTAGGAAGAAGGAGGAGGAGAAAAAAAGAGAGGTGTTGAATAATCCTGTGAAAATGAAGAAAATCAAAGAATTGGTAAGTAGTTTATTGTAGTTTATCAAATAAACACTAAGAGGATCTTGTAGCTACTTAACATGAGAACTCTCATTTCACTCTTACCTTATGAGTGGGAAAGCAGAATGATTTCCTCTTTCATGTTGTTTGGTTGGAAAAGCACTATGTGATGTCAGTTTTTTTTAGAAATTAGGAGTATGGGACATGCCTGTGGAAGTCCTGATCATACAGTGTATTCAGGAGATCACGTGTCGAGCCTCTAGGGCCCATTTATCATTCACTTGACATACCATGTGATTGTGTTTTGGATTAGTTGGTAAGGAAAATGTAAAAATTGATCTTGCAGTCCCCGATTACTTTCAATGGAGTTGGAGTTCTTTGGACAGATTGGGAATTCCAAGGCATTGGTTCTGGGGATGGTTTACAAATACCGAGTCCTAGCTCCACCCACCAGAGTGTCCGTTCAGTAGTCCAGGGAGGTGTGTGCGCATTGCCAGGGTTAACACTTGCCTCCTCCTGTTGACAGGGAAGCTCTGTGAGCATCCTGGACCCCTGTCGACCCAGAGGCACAGAGTCAGGTAGTTTGTGCATGAACCAGGCCCCTCAGGGCTCTCCCTGATCTTACGTGGCTATGTTCTGGCTGTTTCCTAGTTGCAAATGAGTCTGGAAAAAAAGGAGAAGAAGAAGAAGAAGGAGAAGAAAAAGAAGCACAAGAAACATAAGCACAGAAGCTCAAGTAGTGATGGTTGCAGTAGCGAGGAGGAGCGCGGCCGGGGGAGGTGAGCATGTGGAGGCGGGCCTCCCTCGTTGACTCATTGACTCGTTCATTCTCCAGATAGTCACGGACGCCTGCTTTGTGTTAGGACCTGCCAGGCACCGGGGTTTCAGGGGTGAGCCCTCGCACGTGGGCCCCATGCCCACAGAACTCACCATCCAGCACCCGCGTTCGTTGGCGGTCTCGGCGCGGCCCCTCACGGAGCTGACCGTAGCCTTGTAGGTCTCAGCGCAGACATCCTAGATGTGACTTCCGTCTCTGCTCGTGACTCCTCCAAGACGGAAGTGGATTTTATGTAGCCTTCTTTTTTTTTCTTTCTTTTTTTTTTTTAATGCATTAATGGGCCCATCTGGGCCCATTCTGTGTGTCTTGTCTGTGGGAGCAGTGAGCATTGGCATTGCTGACTCACTCTTAGTCCCTAGAATAGCAGCACGAGGTGAGAGGAGAATGTGTTCAGGCGTTGGGGCTGAAAAGCTAGGCCCGCGGGTTTTCACAGGGAAAACATGACTCTGCTGATGCATTCTCCAGCAGAGACAGTCCAAATAGGCAGCCCCACTGCCGAGTGTAGCACAAGTGGGAAAGGTCACATTTGAAGCAGGAAGCTTGCTTCAGCACAAAGGATTTAAACTGGACCTTTATGCATTTTCTTTTTCAATGAATGTGTGTTTTAATCGCTTAGATCTCAAAAGAAGATGGCAGATTCTTCCCCTGTGCTGTCCAGAGCCCCGGGATATGGCTTACAGGTAAGGATGTGAGCATCTCAGAGGGAGTGACTTTGGAATGTGTTGACTTGAGAGCCTGTTTGGACAGAGAACATTTCTTGCAGCCAATTGGACATCATGAGGGAAGGAAGGAGTTTGGGCCACCAGGGTCAGGGCTGCTGGGGAGCTGGCCCATTCCTTACCCCTGAGCCTCCAACCGGGGCTGAGGGCCCTCTGAGCGGAGAGCCTAAACCACTAGTGGGGCCTGCAGGCATTCTGCCTCTCCCTCTGCACATAATTTCCATGAAATGCAGGCATTTTTAGCTTCCAGGTTGATGGCTTTTGACCACCATCCCTCTAGATTCCTTTTTTCCTTAGTAGGTTTAACCTTAGGTCCTGGTCTCCATGCCCTGCCTCTTGCTCCTACTCAGGCTGTGGTGAAGTGAAGGCAGTGCAGGTGGCTGGCAGGGTCCATTCTCTGAGGGGATTCTGCAGAGAACTTTGCTAAGTTTGAGTGCTTCTCTGTGGTAACTGTGTGATGGGCTGGGTACGCCCGGTTGGCTTCCTACAGAACCTCAGTGCTCATTCATTTCCTTGTTTCACTGCTTTGTGAAACAGTGAAACATCCAGCGGGTGCTGGTTGGTGAGTTCTCTCCTGAGCTGCAGATTCTTCTATGAATATCTTCTCTTCCTTTCCTTGATGTTACAGATCAGGGACTCCTACCATAGCCATGGAGTGCAGAGTTCTCTGATGGCCAAGCAAAAGGGAATGCACGGGTTGAAGAATTATTCCAGGTCCAGAAGCTCCTCCCACTCACCTCCCAGACATGCCAACAAGAAGAGCACCCGAGAAGCGGGGTCCCGGGACAGGAATTCTCGATCCCCAGGCAGAAGGTCACGGTCCCCGAGGCCAAGCAAATCGTGAGTGTGGGAATTCACTGGGAAATGGCTTGTAAATGTGGGGGCTGGTCACAGCAGGTATATTTCCCTGTCGTTACCCACCCCCGGCCACCTCAATGTAAAGCTCAGGCCCCTAGAACTACATATTTATATATGTGGAATCTTTGGAATGAGTTGAATATCAAATCTTATATATCTTTATGTGTTTGCTTTTATTCCACTTCTGCCCTCTGTTCTCTTCAGTTTGGATTATAATTCTAAGACTGTTAGCTTTTCTCCCATTATTTGAGGGACATGATAAAAGCCCCTGTATTGAAAAGGCTTTTCTCCTCTTTGCCCACTCTGTGTCTGTCACAGGCACAACTCAAAGGTCAACAGGAGAGATAGAGGCCGAACTAAAAGCCCATCACCTAAAAAGGAGATCTACCAAAGGCGGCATGCTCCTGGATACACCAGGTGAGTCAGGAGCCCCGGATGTGAACTGCAGACTCTGCAGGCCTGAGTCTAGGAGTGGCTCAAACCAGGGCAAGTGGATAATCTACATCACCTTTTTTTACCAAACCAGCTTTTATTCTTCCTGTCAGCTTTTAACAGTCTGGCCCGCCTCCCTTCCCTGCGAGGCACATTGAAAGGACAAAGTAATAGTTTTAACTTAATGAACAATTGCTTAAGTGACTGTCTCTGGACATCTGTAAACATACTAATTCTCATAGAGATTTCCATAGAGAAGCTTTTCTCGAGAGAGTGTTCCTTTCTTGAGGCATCAGCTGAAGGGGAAGCAGGGTGCTCTCCTTGAAGGCAGACGCCCTAAGATGGACTCTGTGTTGGAGTTGGGTATGGAGTGAGTTAGACGGAACAGGGGCATTCAGCCCTGGGACCTGAGGGGAGTTGGCTGTGCCCACAAAAGGCTGTTTCTGGGGGGTCTCGCTTACTCTTTGTAGAAGTTGAGAGGAGCCGGGCAACTTTTGTGAACTTCCTTTTACTGCCTAAACAAATGGGCTGCACAGTAGAATCATCTGGGAAGCTTAAAAAAAATTCCATTACCTGGCTGCACCCCAGCCCTATTACATCATAAATTCTATGGGTGGGCCCAGACATCAGTATTTTTAAAGCTTCCCAGTGATTTCAACAGGCAGTCAACATTGAGAACCACTGGGAGTCTACACCACTTCTTGTATTCACTATGTTAAAAAAGAGGCAGACCCTACAGGTCCCTTTTAACTCTTGATTGCCTGATTCCCTAAGTTTCTAAGGAACAGAAACTTTTTAAAAAGTTTTAATCTTGACTGACAACTTTCTAAAATATGTTATATGTTTCCCTGCCTGCCAGACAGAGTATGTTATGTAGAATTTAATCTTTTATTGGTGACAGTTTTTCAGCTGGGCTGGAAGTTACACTGCTCTTTGGGTCAATGCTCATGAGCGTATGTATTTGTTTTTGTGTTTTAAGGCTCTTGGTCAGTGTGTGACTATGCTTTTTCAGATCCTGCTTTGTTTTTCTGTCTCTCTTGCCATCTGCCATCACTTTAGTTTGTCTTACTTTATCAGCCTTTCTTATCCTAACCCTTAGAATATTTGTGTTGAATTTTGTGATTTAAATGGGTTAGAGCCCTTAAGACCTCTCTCTCCCAGGAGTAAAAGCACAGAAACTTCCATGCATAGATTTTGTGATCTCATTGTGTGTTTTGGTTTGGTGTTCCAGGTGGTGGAGGTGGTTTTATGTAATTAAGATGACAGTGAATCAAGATAAAAAGAAAAATTATGGCTATAATTGAGAATTTTTAAATGTGTGCATTTTCTTTTGTCTGTATGTTTTAATTGGTGATCTAAAATGACTTTAACAGCTGAAAAGATGAAGCTTCTCTTTTGTAGTAAGATGCTCAATTTAAAGCAATTTTGGGGGCACCAAAATTTGGGGGGTGGCTCAGTTGGTTAAGCATCCGACTCTTGATTTCATCTCAGGTCATAGTCTCACGGTCCTGCGATCGAGCCCCATGTAGGGCTTCATGCTCAGTGGGCAGTCTGCTTGAGATTTTCTCTCTCTCTCCCTCTGCCCTACTCCCCGCTTGTGAGCTCTCTCTGTCAAAATAAATAAATAAAATCTTCTTAAAAACAACTTTTATGGAATAAGGCTATTTTTTTCTTGTAAAAATTTTTTGGGGTCTTGTGGGACTCCCATTTAATTAATATTTTCCATTGCTTTTGAAATTACAAAATTTCTTACAGGCAACACAGCACTTTTATAATTTTTTTAAAAGATTTTATTTACTTATTTTAGAGAGATTTATTTATTTTAGAGAGAGAGAGAGAGTGGGGGCGGGTCAGAGGGAGAGAATCTCAAGCAGACTCCCTGCTGAGCACAGAGCAACAGGGCTCCATCCCTCGAAACCAAGAGTCAGGCACTCAATGGACAAAGCCACCCAGGTGCCCCCTCCCTAATGTTTCATTTTAAAAACCTTTTCCAGGGCGCCTGGGTGGCTCAGTTGGTTGAGCGACTGCCTTCGGCTCAGGTCATGATCCTGGAGTCCCGGGATCGAGTCCCGCATCGGGCTCCCTGCTCGGCGGGGGGTCTGCTTCTCCCTCTGACCCTCTTCCCTCTCTTGCTCTCTGTCTCTCATTCTCTCTCTCTCAAATAAATAAATAAAATCTTTAAAAAAAAAAATTAAAAAAAACACAAAAAAACTTTTCCATTTTATCGATATAATATCTTTCATTATCTCTGAGTGAAATTTTTTTTTTTTTTGAAAATTTTTTTTTTTTAAAGATTTTATTTAGTTATTTGAGACAGAGAGAATGAGAGAGAGAGAGCACATGAGAGGGAGGAGGGTCAGAGGGAGAAGCAGACCCCCTGCTGAGCAGGGAGCCCGATGCGGGACTCGATCCCGGGACTCCAGGATCATGACCTGAGCCGAAGGCAGTCGCTTAACCAACTGAGCCACCCAGGCGCCCTCTGAGTGAAATTTTTAATTGTAAACTTTTAATAAGTTTTGTGCTTCATCTTCGTCTGTTCCCTTTTCCTTTGGTCTCTTTCATGTGAGAGGCTTTCCTGAAATGTTTGATATTTTACTGTCTATTCATATGTAAGAGTAAGGAATTAAAGCTGAGATCACTGTATTGTGTATGGGCAGGACTTATCTACTAGTGGGAGATTGGGTTTGAACTAGTTTTTAGCTGGGGACACTTTTATGTCAGTATCTTTGGTTTTCTTGTCAGGAACCATTATATTTCTTCTTTTCAAAAAAAAATTTATTTATTTATTTGACACAGAGAGAGAGCACAAGCAGGGAGAGCAGCAGAGGGAGAGGGAGAAGCAGGCTCCCTGCCATGCAGGGAGCCCGCTGCGGGACTCGATCCCGGGACCCTGAGATCATGACCCGAGCCGAAGGCAGACGCTTAACCGACTGAGCCACCCAGGCCCCCAGGAACCATTAAATTTCTGTAGAAGAGGGTGCCTGAGTGGCTCAGTCGGTTGAGCGCCTGACTTTTGGTTTCCACTCAGGTCATGATCATGGGGTCATGGGATTGAGCCCTGTGTTGGGCTTCACACTCAGTGGAGGGCCTGCTGGAGATTCTCTCCCTCTTCCTCTTCCCTCCCCCTGCTTGCATTCTCTCTCAAATAAATAAATAAATCTTAAAATTTTTTTTTTCTATAGAAGGAAAAAGCCCTCTGGCTGTGTGACCAATGGCTCTAACTCTGGCTGCTGGCATTTTGGGAGAAATTATTTCCACACCTGGTGGCCCTGCCAGCTTCCTTTTGCTGTGCCTGATTAGCCTGCAACTTCTGATTTCCTGTCTAGCTTAGTTCTTCAGAAACTCCTAGAAGGGTCTCCCTTCTGGAGGGTCTCCTGTTGATGCTTGGGAGAACAATCACTGGCTTCCCCAAGTTAGGCATGAGGACCCAGGGTGTCTTAATTGCTCCTCATACAGACTTCATTTTTTTTTTTAAAGATTTTATTTATTTATTTGACAGAGACATAGCGAGAGAGGGAAGACAAGCAGGAGGAGTGGGAGAGGGAGAAACAGGCTTTCTGCAGAGCAGGGAGCCTGATGCAGGGCTCGATCCCAGGACTCTGGGATCATGACCTGAGCCGTAGGCAGACGCCCAACGACTGAACCACTCAGGCGCCCCTCCTCATACAGACTTAAAGACTGAGCTTTACCACCATCCTCTACTTGGTGCCTGCAGTCTCTGAGCCTTTCCTGGATTTTGCTTCTGATTACTATTGGGCACTTAAAGGGATTGAGTTTTCTCTAATCTGTAAAAAGTAGTTACCACCCCTTCATCCACTTCTATCTTCCAATAATTTTTAGACATCTCTTATCCAATGTCATCTCCTCTCCTATTCTCTTTGTGGTTTTATATATTTTATTTAGTGGGTTTTTTGAAACGGAGCATTGTCATTTCACTATAGACAACTAAATGTCAAGTTTTAGTGTTTTAAGTTTCTGTCTCAAAATTGAATTCCACTCCCTAATGGGACTCCACGAATTATTTTTCCCCTTAAAGGGGGATCTTTTAAATGGGCTTATCACACCCATTTGAGAAGCAATGGATTTGGATTTCTGACATTGTTAAATAGTGATTGACCTGGTTTATTACCTCTTCTTGGTCTGACTTCATTTGCAGTGAGTGCCAGGGAAGAAGACCTACCTATTACTCTCTGAGATTAAGTTGAATTGACTTGAATTCTTCAGGCATCTGGCTTCTAGCTTATTCCTAAAGCGGTGTACTCCTGGGCTATGTCCATGAATTTCTAAGCATTTCCAGTGGGTAGATGGTAGATGTCAGCAGTCACATGGCTAACTTAGTCCTGTGTTCTTCAATAAGTCATTGAGCAAACAATTAGAATATTTTGTATTTAATGTTTAGAATAATGAATCACTCCAGAGATTACTGAGAGAGAGTATGGAATCTGTCACTACAAGTCTTTGAAATTTGGATGAAGCCACCTGCCCAAGATATTAGGAAGGAAGGAAACTCATGCTGAGGGTGGCCCTGGGTTGAGCATTTCCATAGAGAGAGCAGGGTGGGGGATCCTACCTGATTTCTGTTCTCCCTGTAGTGTTTGTTTTTTTTTTTTTGCTGGGAGAGAAGTAGACCTGATAGGATTTGTTTTGTGTTCAACAGAAAGCTCTCATCAGAGGAACTAGAGCGAAAACGTCAAGAGATGATGGAAAATGCCAAGTGGCGGGAGGAAGAGAGGCTGAATGTCCTCAAGAGGCACGCTAAGGATGACGAACGGGAACAGAGGCTGGAGAAGCTGGGTGCCCGGGATGGGAAGTTTATCCAGTGAGTGCATCTTGCTGCCTAAGGGCTTTCATGGCTGTGGTCCCAAGGAGGCAGCTGGGTAGCTGATTCATTCATTGTGTTCCTGGTGTTTCTGTGTCTGCAGCAAGAACAGGGAGGTCAGCCTCCAAGCCACCTTTGTTACTACTCCCAGCATCTAGCTAGACAGTGGGATATTTTTTATTTGAAGGAAGGAGGAGTGAATTGGTATTTTCACTGAATCTCCTTGCCTTCCATTTAAATAAGAATTCATGGCTCAGGAGGCCTTTTTCCAATGAGGCTTTACTTGGTTTCCAAAACAGATAACTTTTCCTTGATGGAAGTTGTTTTAACAAATTGAGTTCCAGATGGAGTCCACTCCAAGGTTACCTGCATGGGCTTAAAAGAGCTTGGGTTTCTCCATCTGCTTTATGGCTGGCAACCTGTTTCTTCTATTTCTGCCAGATAGTTGACCAGTTGACAAATACTTGTTACTCACGTTATTCTCTTGTCTTCTCTTCTTAGCCGCATGAAGCTGGAGAGCGCATCTACCTCCTCCCTGGAGGATAGGGTGAAACGGAACATCTACTCTCTACAGAGAACCTCAGTAGCTCTGGAGAAGAACTTTATGAAAAGATGAAAGCCATCCCCTCTCTTGCTGGTTTTCCTGAATTTTCCAGGGAGGCTGCTGATCCCTTAAACATTCTCTTTATAAGAGTTCAAGTGACTTCTTGTACAGTTGTCAGAGCACTGCTGTTCAGATGACTCTCCTCCAGCGATTCCTGAGACAGCTTACTTCCTTGGGGAACCAGTGTGGCGCACTTTGTGGGACCCTCAGTAACTTTTGCTGAGTGTCTTGTAGGTTTTAGTGAGTGGGCCCTGGACACTCTAGGTGTGAGCACTCATCCTGCTCTGGAAGGCTGTTTCCTGCGGTCATGATACTTACACTATGCCACTTTCTTCCCGGCTGTGAGAACAGTGTGCCTCAGTGTAGACCGGACCTTGCAGAAACCTCTCTCTCGAGTCACCCAGATAGATTGTGCTTAGTAGGGTAAATGAACATCTACTTGATTTAGTAGATAATATGACAGAATGATGTCAGCTTAGGGCAGAGCCAAGGGGGTGACAAAGAATCTGGAAGGGGAAACAATCCAGAAAAGCACTAGATGAGCTGTTGACTATCTTTTGAACTGTAAAAGTATAGTGCGTATGTGTATAAATGTATAATTTTTACATGCTTTTTAAAAAGTTAGCTTTGTGAGAACATCTTGTTTGGTAAGTGACTGTACTATATGTTACTGAGTAATACAGTAAGGCAGGTCAGCTTTTTTTCCCCCTCTGAATCCGGCTAGTTTAGGAGGAGCCTGGGTTTGTAGATAGGATCCAGGGTATCTGTCCTTTTACACTGCTTACAGGCTCCCCTGTGGGCAGTGCAGCGGTGAAGTCAAATGATTTTAGGAGTCAGGACCAAATTACTAGTGTGCTCCCACCCTGGCTCTTAAAAGAAAATAAAATGGAAGCTGTTTTATTTCATGGCTTCCTTTTAATCATGTAGTAATCTTATTACAATTGTAGATTTTCAGGAGTTTGCTACTATTTTTTAGTCAGGTATTAAAAACCCCAAAGACTTGGGACCAGTCTCTTTCCTTTACTCTTTTCCCTTTTCTTTTACCAGAAGCCCTCATTTGACCCATGAACTCCTTAGGCCCTCTTGACCCACACATTAGCCGGGCTAGTTCCTTGTTCTGCTAATCCCTAATTCTGCTTAAAACGAATTTGGATTTATATTTTTGTGCATTTATGATGCCAGGCACTATAATACTTAAAACCCAGTCTTTCCCCATAAAGAAAATAACACACCCTTGTTATTCATTTAATCACGACATCCTGCTTCTCTATGCTAATTATGTCTTTTATTTTATTACTTGGTAATAAAGGCTACATTTATTTTTGTAACTGCTTAAAGAGCAACCATGCGCTGAGTACCGAATTTACGAATTCCCATACAGAACAATACTGACCCGTAATTTGTGTCAAATGTTTGGAGATCCTTCGTCCGAGAGGAATTATATAACAAAGCGTGGGCAGTTTACTCAAAGATGTCATGAAGTGAGCCAGAGAATAAGACGATTAGGATTCTCTGCTGTAGGATAGATGTCTAAAGGTGCCGCCGGTCTCTTAACTCGACCCTTTGGAGGGAGGAGGCCAAGCGGCTGGTGGGTGGGTGCGGGACCCATTCATAAAACCCAGGGCTCCCGGCCCGCTGCTCTCATTGGCCCCGGGGAAAAGGGGCGTGACCCGCGGGTGGAGCGCTCTCCAGGCCCAGGGGAGTGGGAAGATCCACGCTTGGGTGGAGCGAGGGGGCGTTCCTTGGTTTTCCCGGCAGGACTTCCTTTTCCCTTTGCTGGGTTCCTCCTCTCTCCCCCGGGGTGGGATGGTACGTCCCACCCTCCTCGCATTCCCGCCCCTCCTCCCCTCCGGAGACTGGGCGCCGCCGCCATCTTGGCACATCAGGTTGAGGGAAAGAGCCAAACCCTGGGTTGGCGGGGGGCGGGGGGCCCAGACAGGGGGACCCTCCCGCGGTAGACGGCGAGCCCTACCCCCAGCCCTCCTCCCCTCTCCGTTCCGGTGCGGGGCTCTGAGGCGCCCCAAGGCCAACCCGGTTCCTGTCAGGCCCGGGGAGGAGGGGCGTGCGGGGCAGCCGCTGCCTCCCCGGGACGGGCGCTACCACCCGGGCGGGGAGAAGAGCGCCTGGTGCCGGAGGGGTGCGGAGCGAGCCGGCCGGCTCCCTGGAGCGGGGCGGGGCGGGGCGGGGCGGGGCGTGGGGGGCGGGGCGTGGGGCGGACGGAACCACCGGGGCGGGGTGGGGAGGTAACGGGACGGGCGCGACCATGGCGCGGTGAGGGAGCGGGGGTGGGGATCGGTCCCGGGGAGGCCTGGGGCCGCTGGCTTGTGCGCCGTCTCGGCCGCCCCCGCTTTCGCCGCCGCCGCCGCCGCCGCCGCCGCCCCGGGCATGTCGTCCAACTGCACCAGCACCACGGCGGTGGCGGTGGCGCCGCTCAGCGCCAGCAAGACCAAGACCAAGAAGAAGCATTTCGTGTGCCAGAAAGTGAAGCTATTCCGGGCCAGCGAGCCGATCCTCAGCGTCCTGATGTGGGGGGTGAACCACACGGTAACCAGCTCCCCCGCGCGCGCCCCTCCGAGCGCCGCCCCGTGCGCTCCCACGCCCCCCCGCAGGCCCGGCCCTCGCCCCGCGGGCCCTGCCGGGGACGCCCGCAGCCCCTCGCCAAGCCACTTGCACGCCCACCCCACCCTTGCACGCAGTCCCGGCCGGGTGTGCACTCCCCGCGCGCCACGCGAGGCCTGGTGTCTCCGACGGTGGTATGCCGTCGCCCCCTCCCTCCCCTCCAGCCCGTCT
Source organism: Mirounga leonina (assembly GCF_011800145.1). Lineage (NCBI taxonomy): Eukaryota > Metazoa > Chordata > Mammalia > Carnivora > Phocidae > Mirounga > Mirounga leonina. The sequence continues at coordinate 24,702,444 of NW_023270503.1, read as the reverse complement.
AGCTTCCAGTGTCTGGCTTGCTCGCTTAGGGCAGTCCCTGGAGGGCAGGGGGAAGGCCCGGGTGCCGCGGAATCGCTTTCATCCCCTCACCCTGTTTGTTGCATGTGTTTACCCCCTTGTTCCTTCAGCCGGCTGCCAGCTCCCTGTCCAGTTGACAGGGCAAGTGGCATTGGCCTGCCTGAATATTCCTCTATTTCTGTTTATTTGGTTGGTGCGACTGCTTAAAGTTTCCCATCCTCCAGACCTCCTCACCCCTGACTATGGAAATTCTCCCTGGGTTTCCTTTTTTTCTCCTTGAACAAGATGTATCAACTGGAGAAGCACAGGCTTCCTTGAACCACAGACACTTTACCAGGGTCTTCCTGGGTTAGGGAGAAGAGAGAATGTAACCATTTGAGAGAAGGTGAGGCCTGGTTATAAGGAAGACTGTTCGTAGTAGAAGTAATGTGTCTTCCTGCATTCTCCTATGGTGTTCATGTCAAAGACATTGACTTCTCTTTTATTGGGCTTTCTGTTGTACCGTCATGAAGGGTGTGATAGTGGTGGGTGGTTAGGATGAGCGGGCAGTCCCCTGGACACTTGGGGTGCTTTGAGATTGTCCTATCAGGAAGTTGGAGCCCAGGATTCGTGCTTGAGCTGGAGGACTTTGGTTGTGCCCTGTTTGTTTAGGGTCTTTCTTTTTTCTTTTCCAACTACTTGCTCCTTGCCTTCTGACCATTTGCACTGTGAGTCCCTACACCAGGAAGGAGCAGAGGAAGTAAAAGGACCTGAAACACCCAATTTCACCAACTACAAGTTTGGAATGAGGAAGATGAAACTATTGGCTTGGGTTTCCTGTGAATTTCAGTTCTTTAGGCACCCTTACTTTTCAGAGCATTTGAAATTGCCCACAAAATCAAATGATGACAACGGGGCCTGGGGCCAGCAAGACTTTTTGCTTTGCTTTGGTAGAGGAACCTTTGGCTGGAGATTGATGAACCATAGTCTGAGCCAGGGTTCTGGATCTTTACATCTGATACAGAAAAGTGCATGAGTATGGTGAGGTCTTTGTTGGTGTTTTGGTCTTGGGCAGGTTACTGTTTTCAGTAACCTCCCTCAGGTGACGGTCCTGGCCAGGGTAGGGAGTAGCTCTGGTTTAATGCCCAGACCCCTGGAAGCTGCTTGGGGCCTGTAGTCCAGCAGACTTTGCTTCTCCTGCTTCCTGCTGCCTCAGGGGTCATCTGACAAAATTGCAAGGGAAACTGGGTCATCAAAATGTGGACCTTGTGTCCCTGCCTGGAAGTCAGTCCTTGATTTTGTCCTATAGCCTGCTTCTCACTAGAAAGCATCCTGTCTATATAGAGCATTGGTGGAGGTTCCTAGAGCTCTTACTTGGAATATTGCTGCTAACTACCTTGGGTCCCTTATTTTATACACAAAGACATGGAGGCCCAGCTGGAGGATTAGCTCACCCATGGCCACAGCAGAAGATGCAGCTCATTGTCAGGCAACACGGGCTGTGTTATTCATTGGTGGTCTCGAATGGCAGGTCTTGCTTTCTGTGCCTCCTCTTCCTTAGTCCGTTTCTCAGCCAAGGGCCAGGATAGGTGGGGATGATGGTCTTGTTAGAGAACCTGAATGCACGCTCAGGTGTGTGCCCGTGCGTGCCAGCTCCCGGGAGTGTGTGTGATGTTGGGTGTTCTGGTAGGCGGGCAGTGAGTCTGCCCAGATGTGGGCCTATGCATGGTAGATGGATAGGCATCTGTGAGTCTTACTTTCTTGGACTAGGCAGTCACCCTCTTTCTTTGCCAACTTGAAGAAAAGTTTGAGGGCTAGCTGGAAAGGCGTTGACGTTAAGCAAGACCCACAGTTCTGGGCGTAATGAGCAGGTGCCTCAGGGGACAGGCACTGGCACTGGTCCCTGGACAGGGCAAGCGGTGCAGCTCAGTTGGCCCCAAGGGTTCGTGCTTCATCAGGGCCTGCGGTAAGGTCTGGTCCTTTAGGATCCCCCATCTGGGAAATGGAGGCATCTCCCCAGAAGAAGAGTGGTATAAAATCTTGCAGTTCTCTAGGGGGTCAGGACCACATAGTTCTTGGTGGATTGCTAGCCTTTCTGGGAGGTTGCCTTCCTTCAGAAGCCCACTTGTGCCAGCTTTGGCGATGTGAGGCTTCAGAGATCACATTTCTTTGAATCTTTAGTTTCTCACCCATTTAGGCATTTAGGGCATGATAGTCTATGGCTGATGGTGGGTGGATATGCCTTTATGGAGAGCAGAAGTCAGTGACTCTCTCCTGAGGTGGTTGATTTACTTCCAGTTGGAAAAAGAGAGGTTTTTGAGCTTGGTGTTGTCACAGGAGCTCCTCTTGGGGACAGGAGATGCAGCCCATGGACTTTGGAGAGAGACTGCAGGGAAAAAAGACAGAAGACTTTGGATCTGGGGCACCCGGCTGGCTCAGTCGGTGGAGCATGTGACTCTTGATCTCGGGGTCATGAGTTTGAGTCCCACGTTGGGTGTAGAGCGTACTTAAACAAATAAAACTTTAAAAAAAAAAAAAAGAAGAAGACTTCAGATCTGTCAGGGGAAAACTAGTAAAGAGAGAACACCAGTATTTTCGTGGATGAAATACAGTTTGGAGGTAGAGAAGATTGCCTTGGAGAGGGGCGTGGAGACCAGAGGAGGCAGACCTGGCTTGATGACCTGTTGGCCATTTTAGGAACCAGGTATGCGTGAAGCCTCACTCAGGTGATCACAAAGATTAGGAGCAGTTGGCGGTAACTATATTTAACCACATAGGAACCTGCTAGACTGCTCTTCAAAGTAACTACACCATTGTACATTTCACCAGCAGGGTGTGGGGGGTTCCAATTTTTCCACATCCTTGTCAACACTTGCAATTATCCATCTTTTTTATCATTGCCACTGTGGTGGGTATGAAGTGTTATGTCATTGTGATTATGATTTGTGCTTCCTTGATAGCTAATGGTGATGAGTATCTTTTCATGTGCTTATTGGCTATTTATATATTTTCTTTTTTTTAAGATTTTATTTGTTTATTTATTTGACAGAGAGAGCAAGAGCATAAGCAGAAGGAAGGGCAGAGGGAGAAGGAGAAGCAGGCTTCCTGCTGAATAGGGAGCCGGACATGGGGCTCAATCCCAGCACTCTGGGATCATGACCTGAGCTGAAGGCAGATGCTCAACTGACTGAGCCACCCAGGCGCCTGGGCCATTTATATATTTTCATCAGAGAAATGTCTGTTAAGATCTTCGTCCATTTTTAAAAAACATTTTTGTCCATTTTTAATTGGGTTGTCTGTTCATTATTGAGTTATAAGAGTTCTTTTTTTTCGAGAGAGAGAGAGAGAGCGTGTGAGCATGAGATGGGGGGGTGGAGGGCACAGGGAGAAAGAGAGAGAGAAGGAGAGGGAGAAGCAGACTCCTTGCTGAGCAGGGAGACAGGGAGCTTGATCCCGGGACCTTGAGACATGACCTGAGCTGAAGGCAGACACTTAACAGACTGAGCCACCCAGGTACCCCTTGAATTATGAGAGTTCTTTTTTTTTTTTTTTTTAAGATTTTATTTATTTATTCATAAGAGACAGAGATAGAGAGGCAGAGGGAGAAGCAGGCTCCCCACTGAGTGGGGAGCCTGATGCAGGACTCGATTCCAGGACCCTGGGATCATGACCTGAGCCCAAGGCAGACGCTTAACCATCTGAGCCACCCAGCCACCCAAGAGTTCTTTATATATTTTAGGTACAAGTCCCTTATCAGATATATGATTTGCAAGTATTTTCTCCATTCTTTGGATTATCATTTACACTTTCTTCATGGTATCTTTTGAAGCTCAGGTTTTTAATTTTGATAAAGTACAATTTATGTATTTTCTTTGTTTGCTTGCACTTTTGGTGTCATTTCTAAGAAGGCTTTGCCTCACACAAGGTCATGAAAATTTACTCCTATTTTTTATCCTAAGAAAAACTGTCATAGTTGTTTTTTTTTTTTTTAAGATTTTATTTATTTATGGAGAGAGAGCGAGAGAACGAGGGGGGGAGGGGCAGAGGGAAAGGGAGAAGCACACTCCCTGCAAGGCAGGGAGCCTGACCTGGGGCTCGATCCCAGGACCCTGAGATCATGACCTGAGCCAAAGGCAGATGCTTAACTGACTGAGCCACCCAGGTGTCCCCAAACTCTTATAGTTTTAGCTCTTACATTTAGGTCTGTAATCCATTTTGAATTAATTTTTGTGTATGGTATAAAGAACAGATTCATTCTTAAGTCTGCTCAGTTCTCTCCCACACTCCACCCCCATGCTGTCCATGCATTTTCTTTGCTTAATGCAGACCCAGAACCTCTTTTACCTGCCTTTTTCTCTTGCTCTGTGACTTTACAACTCTTTAGTAAGTATTCTTGGTCTAGTGGGGCCTTTGGATAAATTTGCCCTTGGCCAGGCCTTTCCACCTCACGGAGAACAGGAAGAGAAGAAAAACGATGGTATGAAAAAGGAGGGATAAACGTAGGAGTGAATTTGTTGGCACCTGTGGCTCTGTTCTTGCCCTTTTCCTCCCTAGTCTGAGGTGAGGTCTTACTTGGACTTCCTCGGTCTTGGGGTTTTTCAACACCATGTTTTCTGATGGCGGCAGGTACCACCTGGTTGTCAGTGCTGGCCATCGACTGCTGTGCCACCCACAGAACCGCAGGACAAGTCAGGAAACCTGCATGCCCTGCCCACGCCTCCTGGGTTCCTAGGAAGGTCACACAGGGAAGTAGAGGCTTCTGGAATCAGAGTTCAGCAGACTAGAACTAGTGGCTGAATTTTCATCTCCAGTAGGATCAGCACAGAGTGAATTCTCTGCTCCTAAATTTCTCACTCAGCTTGTGTAGCCTCCTTATTATTTATGCTGATGGCTCCTGGAGTTAATCGTGTGGTTAATCCAAAAACCATTTACGTGACGTGAGATACAACAGATTTCCCATACGAATATGTTGTATTTAGTGTGATACTTGACTGAATATGCATTCCACAAGTGCACTTGTGCTGAAGGGAAGAGGGGTCGGCCCAGGATTGTGCTAGATAGTCGAGTACAGGCACATCTTCCTAGAACATTGCTTTAGTCATGACCTTTCATGCTTCAAAACTTTTTTTTTTTTTAAAGATCTTACTTGTTTGTCAGAGCGAGAGAGAGCACAAGCAGGGGGAGCAGCAGGCAGGGGGAGAAGCAGGCTCCCCACTGAGCAGGGAGCCCGATGCGGGACTCGATCCCAGGACCCTGGGATCATGACCTGAGCCGAAGGCAGACGCTTAATGACTGAGCCACCGCACCCCGATCCTAGGCCTTTCTGACATGTATTTATTTCTCTTCAGCTTCCTCTGGCAAGCAGCTCTCTGACTCCCACCCCCAGGCAGCACCAGTTTCTTCATCTGTCCCCCCTCCCTTTTATTTATAACTCCATAGCACTCATCAAATTGTATTCTTTGCTGTCTGTTTTCCCAGCTGGACAGAGCCCATGTCTTCTCATTTTTGCATCCCCAGCTCTGGCACCGTCCTGGCTTAACAGTAAGGCCCTCAATACACTGGGTAGAAGTAAACTGATTAGGAGTTTGGCAGCGCCTGAGCCAGGTCAGGAAAGGCCTTCAATTCCAGGCTAAGGAGGTAAAACTTTACCCTGAGGTTCATCTTAAGTGGAGGTGTAACATGATCTTGTTGTAGATTCTTCCAGTGTCAAGTGCTCTTGGCAATACCAGGAGAGGCATGAGGTGCCCTGTTTCTGGCCTGATGTGTGAGGGCCAGGAGTCTTTGTGACCGTATTAACCGCACCCTTCGAGCCTCTGCTGTTCTTGATGTCTCTGTCCCTGTGTTCGCACTACGTGTATACCACTTGACTTTGAGTTTCTCTGTGTCATGGGTTTGTCTCATCTCCCCGATAAGAGAATAAGCCTCCTCCTCTTGTGTGCACAGTGTGCACATCCCCCCCCCTCGTGCACCCCCTCCTCCCTAACATGAAGTACGGCGTGTAGTAGATATCTTAGTAAGTGCTTGTTCAATTGAAATTGAATAGAACTCTCTGGGGCTATAAAATTTAGCACAACTAAAAAATTAGTACAGCTAATCCCTAGAGTGAATCATCTGCATGGGGCCCAGTGGAAATGAGGGGTGAGCCTACAGAGTTCATATATATGGATTCTCTCAGAAATTTCCTGCTATTGGGTTGTGTAGTCAAGAAGAGAGATGAAGGGAGAACTAAAAACCTGCCAACTTATAACCATTCGAAGTAGGCTGAACCAGAAGTTACAGAGAATTAACAAATAGCGCATTCTTGAATAGCTGCCGTTAGAAAAATTCACCCTGGCCCAGCATAGCTGACCCTGTCAGGCAAGGGCTTCAGTCTTTCCTAGTCATCCCAGCATTTGGTGCCTTGGTCTTGGCACCAAATCTGGATTTGAGACTAACGCAGAATCAATGAGTAGTACGTCCTAGAACATTCTGGTATAAAACCATGCTCTCTGAGCCAGTGCGGTGTGTTCTTTCTGGTGTGGAGGTGTGAACTAGGCAAGGTGGGATGACACAAGAACCGTGAACGTCTTAACTTCTTCAACTGTCCGAGCCAAGCAATACATGCCAGGAAAAAGGAAGTGGGACAGCTCCCATGAATTGTTTCTGTTGGCAGGAAGACCAGGAAGTGGAATGGTTTCCTCCATAGGCACGCACTTCACAATCAGGTTCCCTGTGAGCACCCCCTGGATGGGAGTTGGTGTGGCTTTTGTCATGTGGCTGGTAAGCCAGTGTGGGGGGTATCCCAGACCTGGGTGCTGCGGATTTTCAGTGTCCAGTTTGATGAGTTTCAACAAATGTATATTTGGTCACGTAATTATCACCCCAGACAATACATAGAACACTTCTGTCACCCCAGACTCATGCCTCTCGTGTCCCTTTACAATCAACTTCCCTCAGCCAACCCAGGCAGCTTCTTACTGGATTGCTCTCACCGTAGATTCCTGTTCTAGGATTTCATATAAATGGACTCATGCAGGATATACTCTGGTGTCTATGCCCGTCAGTTTCTGCCAGCAGTTTGTTGAGTCCCTGCCGCACTGCCAACTTTGCTGATACCCTGCCGCCCCCCTCCCCAGACATATACGCGCCTGTATCTGCCTTCATCTCCATGGGAGCAAATTAGTTTTTTCACCAATTCTAGGAAAAGTGTGGTTCCCCAGCCCAGATACTGCATTAACTCGAACTTATTCCACCCTCTGACATTTCTACATAAAAAAGGTTTGGAGCATGAAAGGGGCGGCAAATTGAATGCTGTTTCCCCCCATTTATGCTCCTAATGAGTCTCGGTTATTCCCTCACTACCACATGGGCCTCATTGAGATAATAGGATTTGCAAAGAAAGTCTCTGGGAGACAGAAGGCTGTGCGTCCCCTCCCCCCTATCCATTAAGGCAGAACCTAGGGTTTCCTCTGTAAATCCTGAATGCATTAGTGGCCACTGGGTTGAGGGTCAAATGTCAAATACTCCACTGTGAAGGGAGAGGACATCTGTGGCTAATTAGACCACTAATTGGCTAAGCTGGGGACAGGGAAGGGCAGGATGCTCGCTCTCAGCTTGGTGCCAATGGGAAGCCAGCCCGTCAGCCTCCAGCTCCCTGAAGGGAGATGAAAGCCAATGGGAAGGTTTGTTTGCAGTGGGGGCAAGGCACCCTACCCCATCTCGTCCAGTTCAGCCTAAGGCAGGACATGGCTTGAGAAGCTGGCCCTGTTTTAATCAGGAGGGGAAGAGTGAGCCAGTGGCCAGATGCCTACCTCTTCTTCTTGCTTTAAATTTAATTATTTACTTTGGAGATGAGTTATACACCCACACAAACTCATCCAGCTTTTTTTCCTACCCCAACCCAACATCTTGAGTGACCCATCAATTTGTATGAAAACGTTAAAGGCCTCAGGACCCACATAGGTTGTGTGATGTTTATTCATTGATCCACCTATTGCTACATTTGACAAATATTTATATAGTACCTGCCATATGCAAATCATGGGGCCAAGCACTGTGGAGCCTCCAGAGATCAGTTAGATGACCTTTGCTTATAAGGATCAGTAATATGATCTTGCCTCACTTATAGTCTAGCAAGCTTGTGAGGTTGATAAGCATTAACTACAATGTGAGGGAGGTTGTGTGATGGCCAAAGGATGGATACAAACACTACTTCAGAAATTCCAGAGTGAGAGAGAACATTTATGGCCTAGAGAATCATGGAAAGCTTCATGGAGTAGGTGCTTTTTGAGCTGGAATTTATCAGGTTGGGAGAATTTCAATAGGTGGAGATGAGGTTGGGAACTTCTTGGAAGAGAAGAGCAGAAAGACAAGGAGGGAATCCGCGGACATGCTTTTTTTGGTGAGATGGTGGCATTCATGTTGTAGCGTCTTGTGTCTCTGAGGCTGGTGGCCTACCGGCCGAGAACCTTACTTTCCCCTTGCTTTGCAGATCAATGAGCTGAGCAATGTCCCTGTGCCTGTCATGCTAATGCCAGATGACTTCAAAGCATACAGCAAGATCAAGGTGGACAATCATCTCTTCAATAAGTAAGTGGCCTCCTGAGTGGGCTCAGGTTTTGTGGGCAGTCCTTTCCCTCAAGGCGGAGAGCTTCAGAAAACTCGCGCATGGCAGTGGTCGCACCTGGCAGGGTGTGACAGTGACACCTGGATCTCCCAGCTGACAGACTGGCCGGGGAAAATGCATTCATTAGGTGCCTCTCCCCTTTGTGTCATTCTGTCATCTCCTTTATCTGCCTACCTCCAGGGTCCCTCGGGGCGTGTGGCCCGGCCCAGGGTGATTCATCTGGGGCCAGGTTAGGTAGCAGAGAAGCTGCCAGACATGTTCCTGGCCCGGGATGCAGCTCTTCTGTCTCCCGACGGGCGTGTGAGCCACAGGCTGAGCATGGTGCCCAAGGGCGCCATCCGAAGTAATTGCTCCCCCTTTTGTTCATTGTGGCTTCTGGGACTAACGCTGGCGTCTGAAGGGTTGAAGCAGCGAAGCAGCCGTTTTGCCAGGTGCAGGGTGGGGCCTGCCCTAAGCCCTTGGGGGGCCTTGCTTTTTCAGCCCCCTGTGGGCCGCCCCGGGAAGCGCTTGCTGCCCACATCCTCCTTTCTGCGCTCGCATCCCGGGGCCCCACGGTCCCTGGCACCCCTCCTCCAGCTGGCCTCTGTCGCCCCACCATTACCAGACTGTTAGCTGGAGGGGAAGCTTGGTTTGAAAATACCCCTTAGTGGCCTCTCTCAGCCACAGTATGTAATAACAACACTTTATTCGAGAAGCCATCTGTCTTCAGAGCTAAGCAGCCACCGTGTAGAAGAAAAACTCCTGTGTTTCTGCTCTGCTCTCACACCACTACCACATTGCACTTCCCTGGGTTTTCCACACGTGGGGCAGTTCCGTGGGACAGTGGGGTGTCCTGCCAACGCAGCTGACACTGTCTGCCTGGACGTAGCATCGGGCCCCGCAGGTTCCGTCCCACGAAGCTGCCCCCCTGCCTTCAGGTGCCAGTCGCAAGTCTAGGTCATCACCTGTGTTCATGACCAGCCTGCTGTGGGTCCCACATTCCCACGACCCTCCCCCTTGGGTTTGGTTAATTTGCTAGAGCGGCTCACAGAACTTGGGAAAACAGTTTATTTACTTGCTTACTGGTTTATTATAAAGGATACAACTCAGGAACGACCTGTCCGGGTGCACCACCCTCCCCACACCTGCACCTGTTCAACAGCCTAGAAGCTCCTGAGTCCCACCTTCATTGCAAAGGCATGATTGATGAATCATTGGCAATTGGTGATGGGTTCAATCTCCAGCCCCTCTCCCCTCCCTGCAGGTCAGGGGAGTGGGACTGAACGTTCCAACCCTCTTATCCTGGTTGGTTCCCCTGGCAACCAGCAACCCATCCTTTGAGGCTTTCCAAAAGTCACTTTTTTTTTTTTTTTTAAAGTAGGCTCCATGCCCAGTGTGAAGTCCAGCGTGGGGCTTGGACTTACGACCTCTGAGATCAAGACCTGAGCTGAGATCAAGAGGTGGATGCTTAACCGACTGAGCCACCCAGGCGCCCCCCCCCCCTTCCAAAAGTCACCTTATTAACATAAACTCAGATGTGGTTGAAAGGGGCTTGTTATGAATTTTAAAAAAAGACCTATTTATTGCTCTTATGATTTCAGAAATTCCAAGGGTTTTAGTTGCTCTGTGCCTGAAACAGGAACAAAGACCAAATATGTCACAGTATCACACCCCCTAAGGAGGGAGAAGCAGCCCTTGGCCCTGTGGCAGGCAAGGAGGTGGCTCTGTCCCAGGGCTCAGGGCTCTGGAAGGGGGCATCGCACCACCGCCTATTTCAGGGTCCATGGCCTCTGGTGAAGTTCCACCACCTTGACATCTTGGCCTAAAGCAGAGCATCCAATCTCTTCTTTTATCTCTCTTTATTCCTTTTGTCCTTTCAGTAACTGTTGATGTGCTGTGGTGCCTTTTACTAGAAGAAGGGGACAGGAGGCAGAGGAGGCCCCTGCCTGCAGGAGAAGCCACTGCTGTTTATTTCCTCAAAGTGTGTCATCCTGGAGTGTAGGCAGGGGCACGGATTTCTCAAAGGGAGTTCCCAAGCAAGGGGACCATTGTAAAGATGGAGGATGTGGAGGTGGCCTCCCTTCACGGCGACTCTGTCCCCTCCTGGGAGTCTGTGGCTTATTGACCAGGGAGTGGGGAGGGTGGAGATTGGTACTAGCAGCCCCCAGACAAGGCTTCCCGAAAAGATGGGATCCGGTCAGCTGACGGAGGACCTCTTCAATCCAAAGCGCCCTCGTCCTCCATCCCTGGGGAAGCCCAGGGCTTCCCGCATGTGGCCATCTTCAGGACGTGTTGGTAGAAGCGTCCTCAGAGGAGAGGGTGCCTTGGTTGAGAAAGGCCGCTCCTTTTAGCAAACGTCAGCCTGCCGGCCGCCTCACACCAGCCATGCACACGCAGTCACTCCCGTGTGCAAGCACAGCCCTTGAGCAGTGTGGCCGATGCTCCGGCTCGCTTCTCGGCACGTGAGGCTTTCCCCTTTCGTGTAAATTTTGTCAAAAGAGAACATACACTCAGAAAAAGTACACAAATCATAAGGATACAGCTCGACTCATTTTTACAAGGTGAACACGGCGATGTGAAGTTTTAAAACTCTTACACACTCAGCATCACCAGGACTGTTCGTTAAATACTCCAGACTCCTCTCCAGAATTCCTGGGGCCTAGAAACCTACATTCTGAGCGCCGCAGATTGTTCAGGTCCCGGTGACCTGTGGCACAAACCCAGGGAAGTTCTGATGAAGAATTAGACAGATGGGCAAGGAAGGGCTCACGAAGACATTTCTCTGCTTTGCCCTAGGGAGAACCTCCCCAGCCGCTTCAAGTTTAAGGAGTACTGCCCCATGGTGTTCCGGAATCTCCGGGAGAGGTTTGGGATTGATGATCAGGATTACCAGGTACGGGGTGTCTTTGCAGAGTAGGAGGGGTCAGGGAGTGGAGTGGGGTTAGGAGGCCACAGGAGACATGGAGAGGGAGGTCTCCCGTTCTCGAGCTCTGTCTTCCTGTCCTGTCCCGCTCCAGCCGGGTGGTCTCTCCCAGGGTGCCAGCAGGCTCCTGGAGCTCGGGGCCCTAGAAGTGCTAAGTGCTTCTGAAGCCACAGGCAGACTCAGGCTCCTCTCCCTGGGAGGGAGAGGGGCTGCGGAAGCTGCTTCATCTCAGTCTGACATTCCCAGTCTAGGCCCAAGAACTCGTCTCCTCCGTAGTTTGACTTAAAAGAGCGAGTTGTTGCCAGCGGGTGATGAGGCCTCTTAAAGCAGGTAAGACAGAGTAGAAAAGGAAGACTTGGAGGATAGTGTAACCTTGGCAGGTATGCGCGCCGCCGCCTCCATGGTCCAGCCTGCTGCGGGAAGGGGGCCGGCATGGCCGGCGACTGCCCCCTCCCAGGGCTGGTAATGCCGCCTGTGGCCCAGTCTCAGGGACATCACAGTCTGACTCCTAGTCTGTGGTTTCTGTTACTGCTCCACCTAGCCCCTTCCGTGGACCTTCTGCCCCTGACAGACAGCCTGCTGGTGACGGTGGGAGAATTTTCCACTTCAGTTTGCTAGCAGGAAGAAATACAGCTGATTTGCGTTTGTCTGGGGGGGAAAAAGGAGCGTACAGCCTGGTGAAATCTAAAATGGATGTCCAAATCTTTTAAAATACCGTAACCCCTCCAGGCCGGGTCCTAGTAAGCCTTTCATGGAGTAGTTCCTGAGGAGCAGGATGCACCTGGGTGAGGCCCCTCTCCTCTCCTGTCCACTCTGGAGGGCGGCCTGCAAAGATGCCATCCCCAAGAGGAGGGCGCAGGGATGCCGGAGGAGGAGATGCCAGGGACGGAAGGCTCCAGAACGGCTGTGCCTGAGAGGTACTGGGAGGTGCCTCCAGCCCCCTCTGTTAGGACCAAACCCTGAGCTAAATCAGGATCTGATTGGAGCTGGAGGTTTTCTAAGAACTTGCCGCTGTTGCAGCCCCAGATTGCTCGGACACCTTCCTTCCGCTGTGGCTCCTTCCCTTCCCCTCGGCGCTCTAACCACATCCTCTCCGTGTCTGCATTTTTTCTCTCATAACCTTGTGGGCAAGTGATTGTGCTCACGATGCGTGGTGTTCAGGGAGGGGACTAACCGTGTAGAGGGTCAGAGCACACTGCCTGGAAACGAGGCAGGGATGGGAGCGTGGGGCCTGCTCATCTTCCCAGAAGGAGAACCAGGCTGGGGGAGTGAGGCCCTCCGCTGTGGAGCCTACTCAACATTTCTGGATCGGGGACACCTTGTTTTGAGGGTGCCCTTTTAATTTAGAGAGCACTCACCACTTCAGACTTGAGTCTTCCCCGTGAAGGTGGCGCTCTCTCCTTCCCCCAGGGTCTCGTGAGGAGGCACTGGGTGAGGGCAGAGCATCGAATCCTAGATAGCAGCCGAGGAAGGGGCTTGGAGAGGAGGCATTTCTGCGAGCAGACCCCCACATGTGTCTGCTTGGGGACAGGGACAGCTGGGGCCTCCTCTCTGCCTTGCCTTTCAAAGGTCTTCTCCCGGTGTCTGCTTGGTGAACACATCCCTTTGGTTGACTCACACCTCCCCCTCCACCCCCTCTAGAGGCTTCTACTGCTCTCTGATCCTAATGGGAATGGGGCCTCGAGGAGGAGCAGTGGCAGAGCCAGAAAAGCTCCCCAGAACTGCCTCATAGCTCTGCACAGACAAGCAGGAGTTTGAGGTGAGGGGAGAGGGGCTGGGCAGAGAGGCGAGGAACCCCTGCCTGCTGTGGGAAGGGTTTTCCAGCACCGGGGTATGTCCAGGGAAAAGAGATGATTGTCCATTGCTGCTTTATGCTGGACTTCTTGAATATTCCCTAGGCTTTGTCTTTGTCACCCCAGGAAACTGGGAAAAGCATTTTGGACTGCCTCCTTGTGTTCCAGGTCAGGAAATTCAGGAGTGGAGAAGTGAAATGGCTCACCCAAGGTCAGGTTACCTGTGGGCGTCAGGTCAGGGCCCAGCCCTAACGTCCGAGGCAGGGATTTCGTGGACAGGGTAGTTCTCAGGGGTCAGAAGGAGAGGAAACGTTGTGCAGCTGGCCCGCTGCCCGTCCGGTCAGGGATTAGGAGCAGGTGGTCAGTAGCAACTCTCGTCACTCTCCAGGAAGACCTGCGGGAGAGAAGTGAACTTCCCGTGACACCAGGGGTGGGTCAGGTCCCGCCTGTCCCAGCGTGGTTGGCCCAAGTAAAGGTCAGAGCCCTTGTTCCTCTCCCAAGACCAGCCTGCTTTTGTGTTGGTCCCTCAGAACTCAGTGACGCGCAGCGCCCCCATCAACAGTGACAGCCAGGGCCGCTGTGGCACGCGCTTCCTCACCACCTACGACCGGCGCTTTGTCATCAAGACCGTGTCAAGTGAGGATGTGGCTGAGATGCACAACATCTTAAAGAAATACCACCAGGTATGGTGAGTCCCGAGCCTGGGCGGTAGAGGACGAGTGGCCGGAGGGAGGAGAGAGCCCCTGAGCGGCTTCCTGGGGAGGGATGGGTCCTGTCGCAGCAGCCCCCGCCTCCCGAGAGCCGAGCACTTGGCCTTCCCCGGGGCCGGGTGCAGAGCTCAAATGCCTGTTGCAAAAAGGGAAAAAGGAGAAATGAAGGCCTGTTGCCCACTCAGTCCCCGTGGAACAGCTGTTTCTTGTCAGTCGGGAAGTTGCCCCCTCTGGCACCTGCCGCATTTCTTCCAGAAGAGGTCCCGTGGTCTGGGCAGGGTCGCTTCCTTTCCTGTCCGGGCTCTCCGCGCCCCGGGACGCCGTCCTGGAGGGAAGCAGGGAGTGCGGTGGCGGCGTCCGAGCGCCGGGCCTAGTGCCTGGGCCTTCAGGGAACGCTGCCTTCTCTCTGGGGCACCGGGAGGTGGTGAAAAGGACTTCCTGTCTCTGGGGCTACAGCGGAATCCCCCCGGGTGCCGCATGGCTAAGAACTCCTGGCAAGGAGGGAGCCGCTCTCTTTCCCTACAACCCGCTCGCAGGCCTGCCTCAGTGATTCTGCTTCAGACAGCAGTTTCAGGGGCGGCCCAGTAACACGAGACCAACGGGGCCCTGCCCGGCCCGCCCGGCCTCTCCCTCTGCCCGGCCGGCTGGGGGTTGGGGGGGGCCATGGCCTCTCTAAGTCCAAGGAAGCCCCATGACTTCACAGGACCCATCTGACCTGGAGGCTCGACTCCCCGGGAGTGTTTGAGCCTGGGGTGGGGGCGCTCCCCCGGCCGTCCCGGCGTCTTCATTCGTTCCTCAGCCGCCCGTCCTTCCTCCCTTGGCTCTAGTTCATAGTGGAGTGTCACGGCAGCACCCTTTTGCCGCAGTTCCTGGGCATGTACCGCTTGACCGTGGACGGCGTCGAGACCTACATGGTGGTCACCAGGAATGTGTTCAGCCACCGGCTCACTGTCCACCGCAAGTACGACCTCAAGGTAAAGGGCTCTGCGGCCCGCAGTTCGGGGGCTGCCCTCCCTCAGGCTCCCACACGACGGGAAGCCCCCGGGCCGTAGGTTTCGGCACAGTCAGGACTCTGGAGTTGACGTGCCTAATTCCTCTGGGTCAGAGGCTGTTGGAAGTCCAGGTGACAGGGACGAGAGGTTACTTAATGTGCCGTATTTGTGTCACCGTCGGGTGTTCTTCAGCTCCTGCTGGGGGCATGTGCGCTCCAGGGGCGGCTGTCTGACGCACGCACCCTGCCATCTGTCCAGGACACACACATTTCTAGACCCAGAAAGGAGCACGCTTGTGCCTGGGAGCCACAGTGCTCCGCTGTTCTCGAAGCCGGCTTCCTGACTCGTCACCTCACAGCCCTGTCTGTCCCCGCTGCAGCCGCAGTGCTGCCCTTTCCATTCCCTCCCGGTCCCCAGCACCTCTCTTGGCCGCCCGGCCTCTCCCCTCCCTGCTCTTTTGTCCATCTTCGCCTTCCGTCGCCCCGTTACTTCCTGCCCGGCTCGGATGTCACTTCCTGCAGGAAGCCGGCCTGGACTGCTGCCCCTGTGCCACCTGCTCTCGGCGTGTCCTCCTCCCGTGTCCCACCTGGCACTGGTGTAATTAACGGATTAGCTAATCATGTAACCGCTTGTTAGAGCCTGTCTCCCATCTTGGGAGGCAAGTCCCCTCAGGGCAGGGACTGAGTCTTGGTACAGCCCTGTTGGCTGAGCGCGAGCCTCGTGTCTACCCAGAGCTCTGTCAGTGTCCGTGACAGAGGGCGTGAGCAAGTTGCTGCCTCCCGGCCCCTCGAGGGTTCTAAACAGCCTCCCTCAGTTCACCTGCTGCCTCTCCCCAGAGACGGGTGCATGTTTTCTCGCTCAGCGGACTTTGCCTCAGCTGGACCTCCCCTGACGGCTCCTATCCTTGCAGGGCTCTACTGTCGCCAGAGAAGCCAGTGATAAGGAGAAGGTATGCGGGGACCCGGACTGATGGAGTGTGGCCTGGGCCGCTTGGAATCAACTTCTGTCGGTCGGCCTGGCCCTTCCTCCGCCACAGCCCCTACCTGGTTCCCACTTACGCCTCTGTCGGGCTGTGTCACTGAGCACCCGCCTGGCCTCGGCCTCGGCCGCGCTCTCCGCCTTGCCGGCTGCCCACAGTCCTGCAGGGCTGGCGACTTCTGTCCATGGGCCAGCCTCCGTTGGGCCGTGGCTTCCTGAGCCCCGAGGTAGTCCAGGCTCGGCAGGAAGACACGCTTTGGTCTGTCCTCCCTGGCTGACGTAAGCCACACAGTCACCATCCCTGCCTCCCGAGGCTGGGACTGCAGCCTCCTGCGCTGAGCCTGGTGATTTGACAGGTCGACCCTCTGTGCTCTAGGGACCCTTCCCCTTTTTGTGCCGTCACCTCTTGGGGTGAATGTATTGGGCCACCCAGCCTAACGCTGCTGTTGCTCTCCCAGGCCAAGGACTTGCCAACATTCAAAGACAACGACTTCCTCAATGAAGGGCAGAAGCTGCATGTGGGAGAGGAGAGTAAAAAGAACTTCCTGGAAAAACTGAAGCGGGACGTAGAGGTACTTACTGACCCTCATTTTCACCTTGGTTGAGGAGGGCCCCCTCTTGTCCTCAGAGCAGGAGCCTCTTTTTTTTTTTTAAGATTTTATTTATTTATTTGACAGTGAGAGACACAGTGAGAGAGGGAACACAAGCAGGGGGAGTGGGAGAGGGAGAAGTAGGCTTCCCACTGAGCAGGGAGCCCGATGCGGGGCTCGATCCCAGAACCCTGGGATCATGACCTGAGCCGAAGGCAGATGCTTAACGACTGAGCCACCCAGGCGCCCCAGGAGCCTCTTTAACCTTAGGAAAAATTGAATTCACTGGGCTCCTGGCTGGCTCAGTCATTGGGTGTCTGCCTTCGGCTCAGGTCATGGTCCCGGGGTCCTGGGATCGAGCC
>NW_023270503.1:24651077-24685415 GCF_011800145.1 Mirounga leonina | reverse complement strand
GGTCATGATCCCAGGGTTCTGGGATCGTGACCTGAGCCGAAGGCAGATGCTTAACGACTGAGCCACCCAGGCGCCCCAGGAGCCTCTTTAACCTTAGGAAAAATTGAATTCACTGGGCTCCTGGCTGGCTCAGTCATTGGGTGTCTGCCTTCGGCTCAGGTCATGGTCCCGGGGTCCTGGGATCGAGCCCCGCATCGGGCTCCCTGCTCAATGGGGAGTCTGCTTCTCCCTCTCCAGCTCCCAGTGCTTATGTTCCCTTTCTTGCTGTCTCTCTCTGTCAAATAGATAAATAAAATCTTTAGAAAAAAAAAAAAGAAAGAAACAGAACCAATAGATGGTGCCAATGGATGGATGGACGGATGGATGGATGGGTCAGTAGTTAGACAGACAGTCAGGTGTTTAGTATAAGGAATTGGCCTCCACAGTTATGGAGGCTGATGTTCCCAAGAGCTGCAGTCGGCGTGCTAGAGAGACCCAGGAGAGCAGATGATATAGTTTCAGTCTGGAGGCCAGTGGGCTCAAGACCTAGGAAGGGCCAGTGTTTAGTTCATGTCTGAAGGCAGGAAGAAACTGATGTTCCGGGGCGCCTGGGTGGCCCAGTCATTGAGCGTCTGCCTTCAGCTCAGGTCATGATCCCAGGGTCCTGGGATCGGGCCCCGCATCGGGCTCCCTGCTTGGCGGGAAGCCTGCTTCTCCCTCTCCCACTCCCCCTGCTTGTGTTCCCTCTCTCGCTGTCTCTCTCTCTGTCAAATAAATAAATAAAATCTTTAAAAAAAAAAAGAAAGAAACTGATGTTCCAGCTCAGAGGGACTGGGCAGGAGGAGTCCCTTCTACTCACAGGAGGGTCACCCTTTTTGTTCTGTGCAAGCCTTCAACTGTTTGGATGAGGCCCACCCACATTAGGGAGGGCAGTCTGCTTTACTCATTTTGCTAATTCGCATGTTAATCTTATCTACAAACACCTTCACAGATGCACCCAGAATAATATCTGACCAAATGTCCGGGCACCAAAAATTAACCATCGCACTTGGATCAATTCACTGTGAATAATGTGGCTATGTGCGTGGGTTTTACGAACGGCTTTCTTTCCTAGGAAGCTTTTCCTTCATCACCACCTGCTCCGTCTGTGCCTTCATTCTGCCTCAGTTTGCCCAGAGCCCTTCTCCTTCCTGTCCTCCCTTTCTCCCTACTCTCCTGAGAGGAAGTTAAGGCAGTTTGCACATTTCGTTTGTTTTCATTTGCCTGTTGCTCTCTCAGTGTTCTCGGGTGGATAGCAGTGGGTGTGGGTCGTGGACTCTCTCTTCTGGGACCTCGGCCCCCTCCCCTTGGACCTTGGGAAGGGCTCGTCCAGAGGGGCTTGGTGTGGTGCCCCCCACCTTTCTCTCTAGAGGAGAGGCTGCTGATCGTCTGTCATCAGGGCTGCTTGTGCTTTTAGAAGCCCAGGAGCCTGTGCGTGGGCCGCTGTGGTCACGGCGCTCCGTCGGGCGGTTTCCCGGTGACCACGGCAGAGCCCGGCACGTGCCACGCGGCCGCTTCACTCAGGGTTTGCGCCGGCGACGGCGGCCTCGGCGGTCGCGGCGCTGGCGTTCCGGCTGGCCAGCTCCATCTGTGCCAGCCCCTTCCTGTCATCCTTCAAGTCACGGAGTCCGAGCCCAGGAGACCTGAGCCACCGTCCCGCGCGCGACGCTCGTGCAGGTGCCAGGCCCGCGCCGCAGCCGCGTCGGACCTCCGGGAGGATGCTCGAGTGGCGCTTGCCTCTGTCTTAGGGGCTCTTCCCTTTTCTTTCCCTTCGTCTCCCCGTTCTTATCCTGTCCGGTGCAGAAGCCGAGTCACGTGGTGTTCCGGGCGCGCCTGCGGCCGTCGGTGAGAAGCACGTTTTAGCTCGCAGCCCAGCACGTGAGCGCGCACACACACACACGACGGACCCACCGCCTACTTCCTCTAACACCTCTCACGTTTTCTGTTCTATTTCATAGTATTTCGTAATTAAAAAAATCCTGGCCCCAGCCTACTGACAAGGCCTCGGGCCCCTGATGGGTGAGATCTGTGGCCGGAAGGACGCGCCTCAGCGCACAGCGGAGTCTCGCTCCTCGCCCCGACTCGCCGCAGCCTCTCTTGATCCCAGACCGAAGGGCCTCTTCCCTCGGGGCTCCTTCTGCCTTTCCTCCCACAGCTTCTGCCTGCCTGACCGCCCCTCATCCACAGGCTGCCTCAACCGCTGTCCCCAGGGAGGCCCCCGCCCCGCCGCCCTGGGCTCCCACGGCTCCCTGCCCTCGGGAATGGCTGTCCTCCCCGCGGGACACTGAGCTCACTGAAGGCAGAGCCTCGATGGCTTGTTCTCGCCAGCGTTTGAGAATTGGAGAATGGCCTTGAAGGGAGTGCCTTTTCTCCCCTTTCCAGATGCCCCCGGGGATGCCCCGTGTAACCTCTTCCTCCATCTCTCCTTCCCCACCTGCCCTAGTTCCTGGCCCAGCTGAAGATCATGGACTACAGCCTGCTGGTGGGCATCCACGACGTGGACCGGGCGGAGCAGGAGGAGATGGAGGTGGAGGAGCGGGCGGAGGACGAGGAGTGCGAGAACGACGGGCTGGGGGGCAACCTGCTCTGCTCCTACGGCACGCCTCCCGACAGCCCGGGCAACCTCCTCAGCTTCCCCCGCTTCTTTGGCCCCGGGGAGTTCGACCCCTCTGTTGATGTCTATGCCATGAAAAGCCATGAAAGTAAGTAGGAGCCCGCGTCTGCCCTGCCCACCCCTGGCCCCCGTGCGACCTCCTCAGGCCCATGTTTAGGTGCCCCTCTGGGTGTCTGGACCCCCACCTCATTCACTGCTGACTTTGGCCTTCTCCTGCCTGCGGGCTCTCCTCCCGATCTGCCGGCAGGAACTCTGGCTTCTGGGGCCCTGCGGTCCTTCTCTGTCAGGCTGTCCTTCCCCTCTCTGCTTGTCCTGGAAGCCGGAGGCTTGGCTCGGCCCCGGTTCATGGTTCTAAACTCTGAGAAAGACTGTCCACAAACAAGAGAAGAGCTCTGGAGGCTTCTGAGAAGGGCCCATTAGCATTCCTTTCCTCAGGGCCACGACGCCAGGGGTGGGTTCGGGCCTCAGGTCTGCAGGGCTCCTGCCCTCCTCCTCCCCTGCCCCCCCCCAGGTGCCCCCAAGAAGGAGGTCTATTTCATGGCCATCATCGATATCCTCACACCGTACGACACGAAGAAGAAAGCTGCCCATGCTGCCAAGACGGTGAAGCACGGGGTGAGTCCTCCCTGCCGCTCCCAGACGCCCCCGCCCCCCCGCTCTCCCTGCCGGGCAATTTCCCCCTGCTTTGCTGGCTCCTTTCCCCAGGGCCCCTGGGTGTGACTACAGGTGACAGCTTGGTTTACCTGCCCATGCTCCTCCCCAGAGAGCCCTCTTCCCCTTGGACTTGAAGCTCCTGTCTCCACACAGGGACCCCGCCCAGAGATCCTGCGTCTCTCTCCCGCCTCCCCACCACCTTGCTGCTCCTTCAGGGGGCGCAGGCTCGGGGTTGGGAATCCGAGGAGTGAGGCCAGGGCCACTCTGAGACGGAACCGCTCCTCCAGGCGGCCTGGCCAGCCTGAGGTGTAGCCTTGCTCTCCCGCGCCGAGCCGGAGGCTCCTCAGTCCCCAGGCTCCTCCCAGCTGGAGCCTCCCAGGAGCCACCCCGTTAGGGCCAGGAGCTTGACCTGAGCCGTGGCCTGTGTGTGTTCCAGGCAGGGGCCGAGATCTCGACTGTGAACCCTGAGCAGTACTCCAAACGCTTCAACGAGTTCATGTCCAACATCCTGACGTAGTTACCTGCTACCTTCAGCCAGAGCCAGAGAGCCGGATGTGGGGTCGGGGTCGGAAAAGGGAGAGGGTGTATTTGGGCTGGATGGGAGGGTGGGGAGCAGAGTGGGGAGGGTGGGGCGCAGAGGGGAGGGCTCTGGTGAGGAGCCGGCAGCCCAGGATGGAGAGACTAGCTGGGGGGGAGGGGAGGTGCTGCGTGCTCACGTACTCACAGGGTGCACCTCACCTTCCGCTCACCCTGGATTTGCCCCCCATTTGACCCAGGTTGAAAAGGGGTTTCCTTGTAACTTTTTACAATACCTTGGGGCTAGAGAGGACTTTGTAGGTTTATGTGGGTTTCGTTTCTGCAATCTCATCGCTCCAGGTTTGCTATTTATAATGAAGTATGTCATCACCCCATCACCCTCCCCATCCCTGCCCTGCTCTGAGCTCCCTTTAAAGAGGCCCCCCATGGACCCGGCCGAGGGTCCAAGCACTCTGACACCAGAGGAGAGGAAGTCAGACACCTCAGCCCTGCTGCACTGGGTCTTGTCTGGATTAACTTTTTAATTTTATGGAGTACTGTGTACAACTTCCTCCACCTTTTCGCCTCGGATCCAAGTGAAACGTTACCGGATTCCTCCATGTAAATGCTGTCCTCCCGAAGGAACGCTCCAGATCAACATCAGGCATCTTGGATGAGGAGAGATCTCCCAGGGGTGTGAGTTGATCCTCATGGGATGGTTGGGGGTGGGGGTCGTGGCTGGGCACTCGGACAGCTGGTCCTCACAGAACCCCCTGGACATCACCCATGCCCCTGGCCCCTGGCCTTGTCACGTCCTGTCTATAAAGCCTGCCTCCCGCTGGGTGAAGAGGAACTAGGAAGCGTCTTTACGGATAGCAGGACCCCCAGACGCTGCGGGGTGTCAAATGAGGCCTTGTGCCCTCCATCCATTTACTTCCTCTGACCTTGGCCCAGGTGGCCGCCCTTGTACTGGAGCTTTTTGCTGGGGCCCATCTCCACACGCCTGGGGCGCTCCTTGCAGAGATTGTCTTCAAGCGCCAGGGCCACCGTGTAGATGATCTGATGCCCTGTGCCTGCGGTCTGTCCCCTGGATGGTCGTGGCCAGCAGGGTGTGCGCCCCCCCCCCACCTTGGAGGGTGGCACCCAAGCCTGAGGTTGCTTCAGAGTCACTTGAGGAGGGGACCCAGGAAATGCAACTTGGAGGCTTGGTGTGGGGGATCGACCTGGCCCCGCCTTTGGGACTGTTTTCCTTGATGCCCCCGTCTCGACCTTTAGCAGACCTGCCAGCCCCGGGCTTCCCCAGGAGTGGCATCCTGCAGCTTTCTTCGGGGCCTCCGCCCAGCTGCTGAGCGACCCAGTTCTCGGAACTGAGCCCCGTGCCCTCCTGTGACACCATCAGAGCAGTCTGGTCTGGCTAGGAAGGAGACAGCCCTGTGTCGGGGGAGGTTCATTCCTGCATCTTCTCACCCCCTCACCAGGAACTGGAGATTTAGGATGAGATATGGTAAAACTTGTAGATAACCCCACAGATGCGAAGGAAGTTTGTAGAAACATTGGAACGAATGGATTGGTTTCCTGTGGCTCCCTCCAAGCCTGGCCGAGCTCAGCTCCTGAAGCAGGAACCAGCACCATCTCCGGGCCCTACCCGCAGCTTTTAGGTCAGAGAGGAATGGAGGCAGCATTCTTGGACCCCGCGGGGGCTGCTGGAACCGTTCTGGAAGAGGCAAACAGGTCAAACGACCGCCCTGGCTCCGGAAAGGGGTCGCAGGTAGCTCCGAACCGCAGCGGCAAGACCACCAAGTGACTTGGGGAAGAACTTGGAACCAAGCGGCTCATGGAGGAAATCGATCTGACTTAGGAAGGGATTACGTAGGAATAATGTTTGGACTTGATTTCCCCACCTCCTAATCAAGAATGAAAATTTAGATCTGCCCCTCGAGAGGCCCAGCATCTTCCGAGCTTGGCGGGCTGTGCTCCCGCCGCCGCCCGAGCCTTGGGCTCCCGCCGGCTTCCTGCATTTGGTCCGCTGATCATGTTGCCATCGTGTGTATGAAAAGTGTCACATAACCCATCAGTTAAAGAGGAGCTACCAGGTATCTAACTTCTTTAACATTGAGTTTTTGTGTTTTTATGGGTTTTTCTTTTTTTTTTTTTGGTATATTGTTTACATTTTGAGAGTAGCATTCTGTTTCAAATGCTCTTTTTGTTTTTCTGACAGTATTGTTTGGGTCAAAACATTTGAACTGTGGTTGGATGGATTTTAGATTTTTTTTTTAAAAGGTCCTTCTCTGTGCTATCTTCAAAACCTTGGGTTTAGCCCTCTAATTCCTTTGGCATTCGAATGTTCAAAAGCTGTTTATCTTGGTTTATACCAGTTTTCTTTCTCTTTTTGTAATGATGCAGGTATATTTGGTTTGTGGTCTGAATGTGGAGAAAGTGAACTGACCCCCCAGCTCATGTCTGCCCCCATTCCTTTCTCCGAGCCCCACCGTTCCCTCTCTGGGTTGTAGAAGGCGTCCAAGGGCAAGGGACTAGCCTCAGCCTCCCTCTCTGGAGCCAGGGAGAAAACCTCCAACAATCTCACAGCATCCCAGAATAATTTGGGGTCTCCCAAGAACGAGGGTGTAAGTAAGAATAGGACATGACTGACGGGGTGAAGCCTGGAGGGGGAAGCCTGTGCAAGATTCCTCGCCCTTGCCCGCCTCAGCCGCCTCGCCAGTCGCAGCTTCTCCCGCCCTGAAGCCTGTGGCTGAGAATCCAGTCTCTCGGGCCCCGCAACCCAAGCGAGGGTTCTCCGAGATCGCCACTGAGACCACTAGAGGAAGGCCTCTGGCCCTTGTTCCTTTGAACGAACTACGGAGTGTGCCCCCCAGTGCGGGCTCCTTCCCCGTGCCCTGCGGTGTGGGGGCCCCCGGCAGAAGCCAGCAGTTCCAGGAGCGGACTGAGCCGGTGCTCCCCCTCTCCTTACCTAGCTCAGGGGTTACTGGTCTGGGGCAGGTGCCGTGAGTCGCCCCTGTGGCTGGTCTCAGTGGCACCCCCTAAGTTCCCACCACAGGCAGCTCTTCTTCTCCTCTCCCTCCCTCTTCCTTGTTTCTCTTGCCTGTGCTTTAGGCCTCAAACAGGTCCCCTGGTCGTGCTCAGGGCTGGGGACTACAGACTCCTGCCCTAACGTCCGCCAGGACCTGCCCTGGGGAGGTGGACCGAAGACCCGGGACTTTTCTCAGCAGCCAGTCCCCGCCCCCCCCCCAGTTGTCTTACCAGTTCAAGTGGGGAGGGAAGAAATTTCGGCACTCCCTGGCATTTGAGCTACTCAAGTGTCGGGGGCCAGAAGGGACTGTGTGTTTAACAGCTCTGACTTTAGAACTTACAGCTCCGGCCTTAGAACTGTGGCTCCCCCAAGTCTAGGGACCTCACTTCTTTCTGGCAGAAATGGCGGTGGGAGGGTCCAGCCTGAGCACAGGAATCCCAGGGAAAACCCAGTTGAACAACTGCCCCCAAATCTACCAGCCATCTGCAAGGGGCAGGGACATGGCCCACCTTCCCTCGGAGACGTGCCACGTACGACGAGCACCTCTAACGGAAAGAGGAGACTCAGCTGTCCCCAGCGTGTTGTGCTGAGATCCTTGGGAGGCTGGGGAGGAAACTTGCAGGGGCCCCCTCCCTGCTCAGAGCTGTTTTGTGAGTTGTGAACCAGCAGCCTTGGGGGGGGCCCGAGCTGCTTGGCACACCCGGACATCAGGTCAGATCATGGTCATCAAAAAATGTGAATGAAGCTTAGATTCACCTCGGGGGGTAGTGGGACACACTGGCACCCGCCATACGGACGTGACTTCTCGGTTTCTCACTGCGACCTCCGTTTTTTTAAATAGGAATTTTCAACCCCTTGTGCTTGTCTAATGTCTGCTCAGAACAGTTCGAGACCCTGTTACTGTTTTAAAATGCATGCATGTTAAGATGAATCTCCAACCCAAGGAACAAATAAAACTCAAAAAGCTTTGTGTACACATCTGTCATGTATGAGTCCTTTGGAAATGAGCCTTTATTTTTTCCAGAATTAAAAGGTTTGGGTCCCAGTTTCAAAGGTTGCTTGGACAAAATCCCAGTGTGACTTGAGTTTGGAGAAAGAATACAGGCTAGGACTTTGGCCGCCGACTTTCCTTCTGCGCACACCGAGAAATGGACAAACCACCGGCCCTCACTTCTCCAGCTGTGTAAGACCAACACCGGCGGGGGGCGGGGCAGACACCTACCACACCTGTCCCTGCGCTCCCGTAACTAGCTACGTGGTCACCTCGTGTATCTCATGTTCTCCATGTAGACCCTCAGCTTAAAATCTAGGGGTTCTCCCCGTGTGGTCCTCGACCAGCTGTGTCAGCAGCAGCTGCAAGTCAGAAACAGAAATTCCGGGGCGCCTGGGTGGCTCAGTTGGTTGAGCGACTGCCTTCGGCTCAGGTCATGATCCTGGAGTCCCGGGATCGAGTCCCGCGTCGGGCTCCCTGCTTGGCGGGGAGTCTGCTTCTCCCTCTGACCCTCCCCCTCTCATGCTCTCTGTCTCTCATTGTCTCTCTCGCAAATAAATAAAATCTTAAAAAAAAACCCAGAAATTCCCAGGTCCCTCTGCAGATCCGAAGCAGGAACGGTTTTAACAGGCCCTCCAGGTGATTCTGATGGAGGCTCAAGTGAGGGAACCACCGCCACAGGTTGCAAGCTGGAATCATTTGGGAAGCTTTTAGGAAAGACAGGTGCCAGGCCTTTAAAAGCCAGTTAAGTCGGAATCTTGAGGGATGGGACCAAAGTATCTGTGTGACTAATGTGCAGCCAAGGTTAAGAAACGCTGAACCACAAGGGTATTACCTGTGGCTACGTGGCCCAATTTCTACCTGAAACAATGAAAGATTTAAGAGTTTTCCAGCAGAACTGAGTGAAAAGGATTCTAGACTTTGGGGTCAAATGGAATATGGGTTTCCGTTGTTGCTCCACCACTTATTAAAGTGGCCTTGAGCAAATTAACTGCCTTAAGTCGCCATGATGACTACATTTTAGAACGTGTGAAGCACTTTGTGCCAGGCCCAGCGCCCAGCAGGCGCCCAGCAAGTCATCTGTAGCTGTTACCCCACCGGTGCACCAGTAGAAGATGCTCTAAGGCAAGAAGAAACCCAAGGGCTGCGCTATACCCAGAGGAGCTCTTTGTAACTACCAAGCTGGGGACAAAGATCTCTGGTAAAAGACCCAAAGACAAAGAAGCAGAAGTGAAAGAAAAACTATTTATTTAAAAAAAAAAAAAAAAAAAAGGCTCTGGGAAGAGAGGGTTAGTCCATGCGGGCCTTCAGTGTCCTGGTGGTGATTTTGTCCTTCTCGCTGCAGGGGAAGAAAGTCACAAAACATCTACACCATTCTAGAATGCAGAACAGCTATGCTGCCAGCTCTGAGGTTTAACTGTTTTGCTTGTTTTACATCAACAGTTTGTCTGCTCAGTCTGGGAGGAGGAAGGGGAGAAAGGCGAAACAGGGAGACTAGTGAAGAATCTCCAAAGCTGGACCCACCAAGAGTCCAGGTGATTCAGGGCTTGACTGGGCAGCCCTCCAGAGAAGGGCAGAGCGCCTCCCCCCACCCCCTGGCCCAGAGAACCAAGTCAGGAAGGGGAAGTATTGTGTTTCATCCCAAGGAACATAAAAGACCCGAACGGTCAATTCTCTATATCAGCCCCAGTCTGTTTTCATAATTAAGCAAGCTCTCCCATTAAAAAAAGGGTCCAAATGCTTATTTTGGGATGTACCCAAGGAAAGCTGTTGGGAGGACACCTACTTCATCCAATCAGGTTCCTGGTGATAGCTCCAGACACGTAAGGGGAAACGGGGTGGCAGGTAGGGAACTGGCTGGGGTTGGAAAATCTGTTCTCAGAGCTCAGACTATCACCCTGTGGGGGCTCAGAACGTCACCCAGAAGCAGGAGCTGGGAGAGGAGGGAGTCGCCTGGAGTTCTGATCAATCTGCAGTCGTTCTGCTGTGGCGCATCCCCACACAGACCCCTGAGACTTGGGCATACTTGAGAAAGCAATGTCCACTGTGAGCAAGCGGGGGTCGGGGGCGGACTCAGGGTCACGGCGCCTCACCTGACCGAGGCCAGGGACACCAGGCTGGGTTTCTGCTACCCCAAGCCTGCCACAAGTGCCTTTCCTCCCTCACACCGGCTCGGGAGGATGGGAAAGGAGGTGTTTGTCCGGGAGGGGAAAGGCAGGTGTCTGCAAAGCTGCTGGGCTTTGCCCACTCATACTCACATGATATGGACGATGACTCCCATGCCTGACACTGCATCCCGATCCACAGCATTCAGCATGGCTTGCGAGATGGTTTCAAATAGGTGTTCTGGCTCCTGCCAACGGAGCCGAAGCCTCAGACCCAGAGCCTTGGACCCTACCTGGGTTGACCCCTTAACTCTCTTTTTCCTAGGCTCAAGGCCCCCAACTCTGGCTATCCCCGTGCCTGAAGGGAGGGATGGTTCCCTGGCTGTGGGAAGCCCCCTCAGCTCCTCAAAAGGAAGCAGGGTATGGAAGGGCAAGTGAAGGGGAATTCAAGCTCTGAACTTCCTCCACTAACCAGCAGCGACACCAACGCCTGCACCAAGGCCTGGCAGATGGAGTTTCTGGACACCCTCCCAAGGCCCAGCAGCTGGGCTTTCTCTCCTACCTGCACCTCCTCCTGATGTGAGGACATCACACACCACGTAAACACATGATGGCCAAGGGGTGGACACCTCAGAGCCCAGTCCCACTCCGTGCCGCCGACTCACCATGTTGGGCTCCCAGAGGGACTCGCACATTCCGTACATCTGTTCTGAGCAGGTGCCGCTGACCACAAAGTCGTCAGTCACCATGGGGCAGCCGATGAGGTCTAGAGAGCAAATGAAGGGCTTAAAGGTCTTCGGGTCCAACCCAGCGATGACGGGCTCTGTGTAGTAGGGGCCAAACCTGTGCAGGCCAGGAGCAGAAAGAAACCACAGCTCAAGCACATCCACTTTCCTGCTCAGGCCTACTCAGACGAGGCCCTGGCTCAGACCGGGCAGGAGCACAGAGGGCCTCTTTGGGAAGACCCACTTCCCCAAGGCCAGCTTTTCTTTAAACCCTACGCCCAACAGACGGCTCAACCTCAACGACCGCAGGATTAAGAGTCACATGCTCTGCAAATGAGCCAGCTTTGGTTCACCCTTCCCCACCTCCTGGCATCTGACAATGCTCAAAGACTTCTTCTCTTCCCTGACACTTGCCTTCCTATCCTCCTCACCCTGACCTTCTCTTCCACTTCTTTTTGGGAATTCTGATTTCTTCTAATCTTCCCTATCCTAACCAAAGTCCTACCACCATTCAATTCTCTATTCATACATCTATCTATACCTCCACTCCTTTTGAAAACAGCTTTGAAGCAATTTCTAAGAAAAATACTGAAAAGGGGCACCTGGGTGGCTCAGTCGTTAAGCGTCTGCCTTCAGCTCAGGTCATGATCCCAGGGTCCTGGGATCGAGCCCTACATCGGGCTCCCTGCTCAGCGGGAAGCCTGCTTCTTGCTCTCACACTACCCCTGCTTGTGTTCCCTCTCTTGCTGTGTCTCTCTCTGTCAAATAAATAAAAATAAAATCTTAAAAAAAAAAAAAGAAAAATACTGAAAAATAAAACGAAACCATTAAAACAATACAAGACACTCAGACCGAACACAAAGTTTTGTTGTGAGTCTCCCGGCAAGCAAGGCAAAGGACATTCAGTGAGCTGGGTTATTTTCATTGCCTGCCTACAGGAAATGGGAGACTTTCCAACCTGTTCTAGACCCTGAGCTCTGAGAAGAATTAATCTCAGGAATCTCTCTACATAAAACACTCTATATAAAAACTAATGACCACTATTCTCAATAGAAACAGTAAGTTAAGATGTGGGGCGCCTGGGTGGCTCAGTTGGTTAAGTACCTGCCTTCGCCTCAGGTCATGATCCTGGGGTCCTGGGAACGAGCCCTCTATCAGGCTCCCTGCTCAGTGGGGAGTCTGCTTCTCCCTCTCCCTTTGTCACCCCCCCCTCCACTGTGCTCGCTCGCTCTCTCTCAAACAAATAAAAAAATAAAATCTTTAAAAAATATATATATATAAGATGTCTGGTCTTTACTTACCCACGTCTTCTATCAGCTCTCAGTAATGTCTAAGAGTATGACCTTAAATTATAGCTCTGTAAAAAATAATTCTAAAAAAAAACCTACTTAATTCTAAAGTAAAGGAAGGGGTTGAGATAGTGTGCTTTGATCCCGTGTTTCTTGAACAGATCCCTGTATCAACTTTTATAAAAAAATTTAAAATTTGGGGCACCTGGGTGGCTCAGTCGTTAAGCATCTGCCTTCGGCTCAGGTCATGATCCCAGGGTCCTGGGATCGAGCCCCGCATCGGGCTCCCTGCTCAGCGGGAAGCCTGCTTCTCCCTCCCCAACTCCCCCTGCTTGTGTTCCCTCTCTCGCTGTGTCTCTGTCAAATAAATAAAATCTTTAAAAAAAATAAAAAATAAGGGCGCCTGAGTGGCTCAGTCGGTTAAGCATCTGCCTTCGGCTCAGGTCATGATCCCGGGGTCCTGGGATCGAGCCCCATGTCGGACTCCCTGCTCAGGGGGAACCTGCTTCTGCCTCTTCCTCTGTCCCTCTCCCTGCTCGGTCTCTCTCTCTCAAATAATAAATAAATAAAATCTTAAAAAAAAAAAAGTCCGTACATTGCTCAAGTTTGCAAATCACAGCATTAGCCTACTCTGCTGGAAAATCACTGACTTCAATTGGGCTTGTAGAGAAAGCTGCTGACTGACTAAGAACCTAGAATTTTCCAGGTCAGCCTCAATGTTCTATATTTTTCTTTTCTTTTCTTAAAATATTTTATTTGTTTATTTCAGAGAGACAGAGATAAAGCATGAATGGGAAGGAGGGGGAGAAGCAGACTCCCAGCTGAGCAGGGAGCCCGACGCGGGGATTGATCCCAGGACCCTGGGATCATGACCTGAACCAAAGGCAGACATTTAACTGACTGAGCCACCGAGGCGCCCCATTGTGTATTTTTCTTATTTTCTATAAACACGGTGGGGTGCTGGCTCAGTCAGTAGAGCATGCGACTGTTTTTTTGGTTTTTTTTTTAAGTTTATTTATTTATTTAAAGTAATCTCTGCACCCAACTTGTGAGCTCACGCCCCATGCTGGGTGTAGAGTTTACTTAAAACAAAAACATGAGCCATTACACAAATAAATGTGTAATGTGAGTTAATTTTCACAAATGTATAAGACATTTTCCCCCCTCTATAGATCAGTTTAAAAAATTATTTAAGCCTTTCTCAATTCGGGATTTTGATAAACATGGTTACCACACATGCAGACAGTTTGTATCTGAGGATATTAACATACACCTAGAAAAAGGCAACCCTTTTATGGTTTTTAGATTGTGAGACTAAAAAGGCAACAGTATTGCTCCAGGTGTGGAAATGGCAAAGACTTAGTTTTGAAAGCTAAAGAGTACGTCTGTAACTTTTCCACAAAGTTTGAAATTATTTCAAAATAAAAAGTTTAGGGCGCCTGGGTGGCTCAGTTGGTTAAGCGACTGCCTTCGGCTCAGGTCATGATCCTGGAGTCCCAGGATCGAGTCCCGCATTGGGCTCCCTGCTCGGCAGGGAGTCTGCTTCTCCCTCTGACCCTCCTCCCTCTCATGTGCTCTCTCTCATTCTCTCTCTCTCAAATAAATAAATAAAATCTTTAAAAAAAAAAAAAAAGAAAAAGTTTAAAAAGAAAAAAAGGAAAAAAAGAACTCCCTTGTCTGCCACCCAGTTTAGCCCAGAGCTGAGTGGAAAAGTCCCTGTGGGGCTCTCCTTCGAATCCAGCTTCTGCACTGGATTCTGCAGCTAGGCCTCTGCTTTCCTCGTCATGAAGTCTTCAAAGAAAATGGACAAAAATTCAGATACCCAATTCCTAGGTCTGAGAATCTAGTGCCTAAGAAGTAGCTCTGGGGGTGCCTGGGTGGTTCAGTTGGTTAAGCGACTGCCTTCGGCTCAGGTCATGATCCTGGAGTCCCGGGATTGAGTCCCGCATCGGGCTCCTTGCTCAGCTAGGAGTCTGCTTCTCCCTCTGACCCCCCCTTATGCTCTCTCTCTCTCTCATATAAATAAATAAAATCTTTAAAAAAAAAAAGAAGTAGCTCTGGAGTACAGGTGGCTCCTGGCTGGGAGACTAACCAGGCACTCTTTGGAGGGGTTAATTCTGTTGCCTGGAAGCACATTTGTCTGCTATTTGCATTCCCTGCCTTCTTCTCAAGTAACCCTTTTCTTTCCTATTTGGTTGTCAGACCCACAGAAAACAGACCCAAAAAGTAAGACTATCACCCTGCAAATAAGCAATGGGAGAAGGAGGAGGAATCTTCCTGGGCATCCCTCCATACTACATACCTACTTGGCCAAAGGTCTCTGCATGCCCCAAGTCCCAGGCTACACTTCCACTCACCGTTTCTCATATAAGAGGTTGGCCACCATGCTCATGAGGGTGTAGGGCTTGATCTGCCGACCTTCCTTCAGCTCATACAGGTTCAGCCGGAACTTGAGGCGCTGGGCA
Organism: Mirounga leonina; assembly: GCF_011800145.1. NCBI lineage: Eukaryota > Metazoa > Chordata > Mammalia > Carnivora > Phocidae > Mirounga > Mirounga leonina. The sequence continues at coordinate 24,671,010 of NW_023270503.1, read as the reverse complement.
CTGTGATAGGAAAAGAAAAGTGAGGTAGTAAGTCACTACTGAATGTTCCCTGGTGTCCACCCTGCAGAGGTCAGGAGGTACGGAGGGAGACACACAATCCCCACCCCTGACAAGGCCCCTCTCTTCCCCTCCCAGTGATTTTCTCACTGGAAGTCCAGCCTCACGTCCATGTTTCAGACTGTCTGACACTTACCACCTGTAAACATGCCACTCTGCTAACACTGCTTTTCCCAGTTTTTTTTTGAGGTGAGGAAAGGGGAACTAAGAAGTAGATTCTGGGGCGCCTTGGTGGCTCAGTTGGTTAAGCGACTGCCTTCAGCTCAGGTCATGATCCTGGAGTCCCTGGATCGAGTCCCGCATCGGGCTCCCTACTTGGCAGGGAGTCTGCTTCTCCCTCTGACCCTCCCCCCTCTCATGTGCTCTCTCTCATTCTCTCTCTCTCAAATAAATAAATAAAATCTTTAAAAAAAAAAAAAAAGAAGTAGATTCTGCGGGGCACCTGGGTGGCTCAGTCGTTAAGCGTCTGCCTTCAGCTCAGGTCATGATCCCAGGGTCCTGGGATCGAGCCCCGCATCAGGCTCCCCGCTCTGCGGGAAGCCTGCTTCTCCCTCTCCACCTCCCCCTGCTTGTGTTCCTGCTCTCGCCTGTGCGTCTCTCTATCAAATAAATAAATAAAATCTTAAAAAAAAAAAAAGAAGTGGATTTTGCCTCTCTTTCTTGAGGAACAATTTATATAAAACGCACAGCTCCTCTACACTCCTCACAGGAGTCCACCTGCACACACAGTGACAGGAGCGAACAGCAGAAAGAGCAGTGGAAAAAAAAAAAAAAGGAAAAGAAGGAAAGAAAAGAAAGAGCAATGGACTGCAAGAGCTGACCTAAGCCTTCATCCTCCCACTTAATTTTTCCATCCGTACGATGAGGACACAACAAATCACAGAGCGGTGAGACAATGTATGGGGGGACGACCAGGTGCTTGGAAAACTACAAAGTCTTCTGTGTGTTAAGAAGCAGCAGCTGGGGGCCCCTGGGTGGCTCAGTCGTTGGGCGTCTGCCTTCGGCTCTAGTCATGATCCCAGGGTCCTGGGATCGAGCCCCACATCGGGCTCCCCGCTTGGCAGGAAGCCTGCTTCTCTCTCTTCCACTCCCCCTGCTTGTGTTTCCCCTCTTGCTGTGTCTCTCTCTGTTAAATAAATAAAATCTTAAAAAAAAAAAAAAAAAAAAGCAGCAGCTGCTGTACTAACGGTTTGGAAGGTGCCGAAGCAAAAAGGCCACACACCTCCTCCAGTGCCACAGCCCAGAGCCCAGGACAGGCCCCTGCAGGGGGCAGACCAATGCCAGCGCTGCCAGAGGCAAAGCAGTCATCAAAGGACACAGAACAAAGCCTCAGATACAACCTGAGTTTCCTCTGACAGGTGAGGAAACTGAGGCCTAGCAAAATTAGCTATTACTGCCCCCAAGCACACAAACTTGGTGAGAAAGCCTCCTGAAGAAAAGGAAATGGTGTGAGGAGACGGGCCATGACTGGGGAGAGGAAGGCTGATGGGGGCCTTTACAGGGATGGGAAATCAAAGCTGTCACCTTGATTCCACCAGGATGTGGCTGGCTTAGACCTAGAAAGAATTTCCAAGTCGTGTGTTCTTGAGACTGAGGGAGCTTCGAGGGAAATGAGAGAAAAAATTCTCTGACAAGGTTTCACTCACCTTAGTGAACTATTCTCTTGGTCTTCTAAGAACTAAGTCCAGGAACTGCTGTTTGTTGGGCCACCAGCTTCCTGCAGGACCTACCACCTGTGACATCTTCCCTCTTATAAACCCTATCCTGATTCTTTCCCTCTGGCCTCTCTACTTCCCCGCACTGCTAAATATTCAGTTCAGCTCTCGAACAGCAGCTCATTTTTCTCCTCTCCATAGTTTGTCTCTCCCATAGGTTTAAAACATCACCAGTGCTTCGCCAGCCCTGAGATAGATAATGTCAAGATCCCGACTGCTTGAAAGATGTTTCTCCTTGGCTTGCCTTGTCCCTTCAAAAATAGTGTCAAAATCAGCCATCACCTTTCCCCTAAAACTAGCCCTCCCAGTTTCTGTATTTCAGGCGACATGCTCAAAACAGAAATCATCTTTAAAACATTTCTGGATTACCTACATGCCACCTACGGATCTAGATACTAGTAACAGATAAAAAAGACACAGACTCCCCTCAATGAATGACTCTAAATGTAGTCTCACGATATCCAAGTGGCCACTAAGGCTGGTCAGCAACAACTCTTAGAAGTGCCTTCCTTCCTTTTCCCACCGCTTCCACCCATCCAGACAATAACCCTCATACCTGGACCAACACAACAGCTAACTATGTCATCTCTCAGACTCCCCCCTCCTCTCAAATCACAGAGCCTCTGTCCACTAGATGACAAATCTAGCAGCTAATATGCACCAGCTCATCATGCGTTAGTTATCTTTCTGTATAGCGTTTCCCAACTAAAACTGGATTTATTTAGGGACTGAGCACAGGCCCGAGAGAGACCTGCACTGGGATCCTGGATGGCATTCGTAAGCTTGCACACTGGGCAAGAAACTCTAAGACTCACAGTTTCCTCATCTGCATAATGGGACAGCAACTTGGTCATGTAGTTAAGAGGATTAAGTAAGGCCATGCATCTAAGGTGCTCTGCGCAGAGTCTAGCACTGAGTAAATGCCGGTGCCAGCTGGTTAGGATACAATTCTGTACGGCTTACTGGGTCCGGCAAAGTCTCTGATTCACTGGTGCTGTTTGGTAGATGGCTGATACGTGGGCCACTCGAGACGCCAGGCCAGGCTAGCCCAAGAAGAGGCCTGCGTGTGGGCGGGGACCCCGGACACTTACACAGTCTGGACATCGGTGGCGAGCCCGGCCAGGCCTATGTACAGCCGATCGCCCATGGGAAAGATCTTCTGGAAGTCCGTGGTCACCATCTGGGCCTGGATCCCGAAGCGCCTGTCGGCAGCGATGGCCACACAGTTCTTCCCCTTCATGGCCATGACGGCCCCTCCGTTATAGGACATTATAGACTGCGGCAGACAGAGCGGAGGGGCTCAGCGCCAGGGGCCGACCGCGGCCAGAGCCCCCGGCGCGGCCCCTGATCCCGAGGCTCCCGTACGCACCGCCCTCCACTCTGGAGGCGGCTGCACACCGCGAACTCCAGCGCTGACATGAGCGCTGTGCAGCTGCGGGAAGCCGCCTTCAAGCCCTTGGTCCTCACGGTGGTCAGCTTCCCTTCAAACTTCAAACGACCACCAGGCCCTCTCTGCTTCCCAAACCTCCCATGCCGCCCTCCCCGTTCCTCAGTCCCTACCCCGCGTCCCTCCTCCTCGCCCCCCATCTCACCATGACGGCGGTGTTGCGAGACCTCCAACCACCACAATTCCAGACAACCGGCTATGGCCCTCCCAGCGCAGCCACTCTTGCTGCCTTCTCGGTGCGCGCCGAAAGGCCGATCCTTCCGGGACACTTTGACTTCCTATTGGCTGTGCCTCTCTGTCAGTCATCAGCACGGGAGTTTGGTTGAGAAGCCAAAACCGAGAATGGGACGGCGGAAAGTGAAAAGTCACCGTGAGTGCGGAAGGGCCTGGCGCCGCGGTGCAAGCTGGGATCGCGGCGGACCCGGACTCCAGACGCCAGATCCCGGGGCCGGGACCTGTGTGCACGTGGGCTGGGGAAGCCCGAAATAGGGGACGCGGTCCCCAGCTAAAGGGCCATGGTGTTGCTTATGAACGTGTGCGTCGGGCGTATTACTCATGCTAGCTTGTTTCATTTAGTCACTCCAGAAATCCTTACATGTCTTATGTGCCAGGTACTATACTAGGCTCTGGACGTTCACGGGCCTAGAACGGTGCCTGGTATTTAGGAGGTGCGCATTCAGACATATTTAATGTTTCGAGGAGGAGGAGCAGGGGAGGGCGTCGCGGGTGTACTGCGGAGCGGCAGGGGTTCAGCTGCAAAGGGGACGTTTGGAGACCAAAGGTTGTTATGCTTTTGGGGACTCTCAGGAGGTCGACTTCATGTATCCCCAAGACTCAGGTCACCCTAAAAAAGGACGTTTCGGGTTTCCCCATCTTATCTTCCTCTAAGAGAGATCCGGAGGAAGCCGGCGACTACCTCTCCCAGAACCAGTGCATAAGACGTGAAGGTCCCTCCTCCTCCCCTCCCTCGACCGGGACCCTTTGCTTTCTCCCCAGAGTCTGACTTCTTTCGCCTGACTGCAGGGTTTCCGTTGCAGTCTTGCGCCGTCGTAGGCTCGCTCCCATTGACTCGGCTCGCCGCGACGCTGGCAGCTGTCGGAGTCTCTGTGGCGCAATCGGTTAGCGCGTTCGGCTGTTAACCGAAAGGTTGGTGGTTCGAGCCCACCCAGGGACGCAGTCCTTTTCTCCTTTTCTGTTAAAAGGAAAACCTAAGCGTTATTCTCTCAACCCCTAAAATGCCAAATTTCGTTTTGAAATGGCAGAGATACTTTTTCTATAGCAAATCAGAGGATCATTGTAATTGAAAATTCGTTGTTGTTCAGTCAATGATGGGATAATTTCTCCAGCACTTTCCTCCACCGCCTACCTCCTACCCCACCCCCAGGTTGGATTTCAGGAACGGCGAAGACAGAGGTTTTTGTCTCTGTGCAATACGTTTCAGGTTGCATTTTTCGTAGGATTAAGAATGAATTTACAGTGGAGGTTGGACAGTTTTCCATTGTCTGCTTCAATCGATGTTACAGTCTCGAAATGCTACGTTTGGAAGGGAAGAAAGTAGCGCAAGAGACAAAGGCGGGGAGAAACTGTGGGATGAAGCAAAAGGTGAAAAAGGGAAAACATAGCTGTGATATACAGAGACGGAAAAGGGACACTACAGAGAAATAGGCGGGGTGAGTGGAAGAAAGACTCCAAGAAAATGGAGGGAAAAAAAGATGCAGTTAATATGAGAAGCTTCTGAAAAAGGAAAACAAAAACAAAACTATTCTAGATGTACACACAGAGAAGCGGGGCAGAGGATGGAGAAATAGAAACAGAAACTGACAAAGGACATTGTCGTGGGGAGAGAGGAGTGAAGGACACAGGTAAAGACTGTAAAAAAAAAAAAAAAATCAGTATAGGAACTGCCCGCTCCTACCATTGTCATCATCAAAGTGAAAAGTCAAGGGGATCTTACCTTCGCAGTAGCTCTTGGCATGTGCCAGAAATAGTTGATTAGATTTCCTGGGTTCCTGCCCTCTGGAAGCTTCTAGTCTGTGACAGACACAGTGATTCTTCAGCTAGAGGACCCTGTGAGATACTACAACTAGCAGAGAATGCAGGGGAAGCATTTGTATCTAATGCAGCCAGGGGCACATCCCAGGACCAGGAGCTAAGCAAAGGACTCTCAGGCAGTTCCCTTCAATATCTGGCTTCTCCTAAAGATTGGGCTCAAAGGACGCCTCTTCTGAAAACCTTCCCCAGGGCTCACCGCCCCCACCCCCACCCCGCCCCTTACCAGGCGCTCACGGGGCTGGTGGGGACAAACCAGAGGGATACACAGCGCCATGGAAACTAACAGGACAGGCTAGGTAGCCCCACTGGCCTGTGAGCTCCTTGTAGGCAAAAATCCGGCTCATCAGTGTTAGGTCCCTGGTGCCTAGTGCAGTATTTGACATTGGTACAGGACAGGTGCTTTTTTGCAGGGAAACCAAAGAACTTCAGATGTGAGAGAGGTTGGGTCTCAGAAGGTTCTGATAAGGCAGAAAGGCCAGGGATGTGGGGACCGGTGGCCCAGGATGGAAATGATTAAAATGAAGTTTTAGTGGGTAGTGGGGTCTTCATCCCTCTGTCTTGTAGTTTGCTAGTGACTGGCGCTAATAACTGAGGAACAAGTGAATGGATGCCCAGTCAGCACGGTGGGCCTCCTCACTGCAACACTCCAGGATAAAGGACCGAAGTGGGGACTCATCAGCGCTCTTCCAGGTAGCTGATACCCGCCCCCCCCCCCCCCCCACACCCTGGGTGCCCATGTGAATCGTGTGTGACAGAGATCTATGGGAAGCCCCTACAGGTTTGCCTTGCCCCGGGATCGTCTAGCTGGACAGGAGCGACAGACCAGGAGTCCCTGATGCGCTGCCCTCCCCGCAGGGCAACTGGGAGACAGTGGAGGATGCACGAGTCTTCCCTGGCAGACTTGGGGATGCTGGCGACACACTTGCCCTAGGGACAGAGGGTGTGTCCACCCCAAAAGCCCCCTTTCCAAGAGGGGTGGTGAAATCCCAGTCTTCGCGTGCAAGGACAGGGGAGTAGGTGACCGGGTCCTCTCCCGGACCTTCTCCCGCGGGTTCTCAGACCATCCCCTCTGGGAGGAAATCTCTCCCGCCCATCCTCTTCCTCCCCGCCCCCATTCGGCCGGTGCGGGCTGAAGGCTGAAGCTGGGGTCACTTGGCGGCCAGCGTCCGCAGGTCTCCTGGTCGCTGGCCAAAAAGGGTGAAAGCATTCAGTCCGGGGGGCCCAGCTTCGGCTCTGCCTGAGCTGCGAGCGCGGAGGCAAGAGGAGGAGGCAGGCACTCCGAACCTTGCGGGAGATTTGTCTCCTAATTTCCTAACTCGAGCCACCCATCGCCAGTGCGCTTAATGGCCCGTCTGGCCAGATAATCGAGCTCTCTGGAGGGACAAACCCAGTGACCATCTCTAATAAATCTTGAATAACGAATAAGCGAACCGACCGTCCTAATGAGGCAGGGCCCGGGTCGTCGCCGTAACGTGGTATCGATTGGCTTCCCCGGCGCCAGCCTCGGCCGCTCCTCCCCGCCTTTCCAAGCCTCCCTCCTCGTTTTCCCCTCCCGGCGGGAGCCACTGGGGACGGGAGCCCGAGCGCTGGGAGGAGCCGGGAGCGACGGTCGGAGGCGGACTGGCAGCAGCCGCCTTTGCGCTCGCCGGGCTCCTCCCGCCGCCGGGGCGAGGGAGGCGCACCAACCGCGCAGAGCTCCAAGCGCGATCGGCGGCCGGAGAAAAATGCGGGAAGCAGCTCAAGGCAGGAGAAAAAGCGCGGGCCCACTTTCGAGCCCCGGCGCCTGGTTTTCTAGTCCAGTCGGGCCTCTCGTATGCGACCGGGTTATTGTGTCCCAGACCCGGAGCCTGAGTCCGCGTCTTCAGCCTGTCCCCCGGCCCAGGTTGCGTTCCATTCTTCTCCGCGCGAGCACGCGGGGGGCGCCAGCCTCCACCCCAGCAAACCGACCCCCGCCCTCAGGCTACCCCCAGGCCTCTCCTCCGAGGCGCCTCCGCTGGATCCCGGGGGTCTGCCTTTTAGAGCCGGTGATCGGGCCGCTGAGCGGGGCCAGGGGGGGGTGGGGAGGACACGCTCTCCCCCACGATTGCAGTTATTGATTTTAAGGGAGTGTCACTTAGAGTGAATGAAAATACCCTGGACGCGTGGCCGGAGGCGTCGCGGCCCGAGCCCATCCCCGGCCCGAGCCCATCGCCCTTCGGCCCAGGCCGTGGCGGGTAGGACGGCAGAACGAACCACACATTTCAGCCCAGTCCTCATTTCACCATTTTCCAGGCGCCCCAGCTTATTGGCGGGGATCGCAGGGTCAGGGGGTGGGGGGCGCACACACATTTTTTCTGGGGGGAGGGTTAATTAAGGAGGTTAACAGAGAAGAGGATACATCTTCCAGGGCCAGGGGCTGTTTGGGAAGAGTGAGGTCGTGTCCCAGTTTAGGGGGCCCGGCACCCAGCGTGGGGGCAGCCGCGTTAGCCTCTCCCCCTCCTCCTCTTCCCCTCTCCGCGAACACCCTGAAGGAATGAGGTCACGTGGGTGAGTAGTGGGCGGGACCTACTCTTGTCTGGAGGAAAAAAGCCATTTTGTACCCCCCCCAGCCCCGGTCCCTCCCCTCCCCCCTCCGTCCCCTCCCCTCCCCTCTCTCCCTCCCACCCCAAGCCGCTTTCACAAACTCCTTTCTTACCGTAGGTTTCTCCCCTCCCGCCGCCGGAGCGAGCGACACGGCTGCGGCCCCCCTCCCCTCCCTTCCCTCCCTCCCTCCCATCCCCCCCTCCCCGAGACCCACCGGACCCCGAACCCAGGTAAGTGGAGGCAGACTCCCGGTCCTTTCCTTCTCCTACCACGCAACCAGAATGGGGATGGGGGGGGCCGGTCCATCCCTCTCTACACACCCCTGTGGGAGGGGGAGACTCGGAGCCGGGCCTGCTTCTTGCGTCCCCGCCCCACCCCGCCAGCCCCTATCCTAGCTCGCCCCGTCCGCCTTTCTTTCTCCCTTTTCTCTCCCCTTTTCCCTTTCCTCCCTTCCAAGATGGCCGAAATGGATTCCCCCTTTTAGCGATTTGGCGTCTCCCTCGACCACCACCTCTTTGTGCCGCAGCCCCCTCGCAGACCTGCTCCCGAGGTAGCGAGGGGGAGGGTCCGAGGCAGCCCCAGGGGCTGTGGGCTACGCGCCGGGCCGGATCTCTAACCCCTTCGCCCGCCCCACGAGCCAGAGCAGCCCCTGGCCCTCCCCAACTACCCCCTTCGGTTTGGGGAGGGGTCGCTCTCTGCTTCTGCCGTGGGCACTGGGGCGTCGTGGACGCGCAAGGACTTGAGGCCGGGAGCCAGGCGACATGCCTTTCTGATTGCTGCGGGGCCGGGGGAGGGCGCTCCTCCTTGCCCGGGTCCCCGGCCTCCCGGGCACCTCCCCCCAGCGGGTCTTTCCCCCCCCCCCGCCCCAGGACCGGGCGCCCCGCCCCCTCCCCGAACCACCTCGGCAGAGCCTCTTTCTCTGGAACACCCCCTCCTTGGGCCCCGCCGAAAGTTTGACTCTAGGGAAGGTAGGAGCGGCCACCGGGTAACTGGGATCCCTGATCCTCTGACCCAGGCTCCGGGGGAAGCCCGGGAGGAGGGAGTAGAATGGAGATTGGGGGGGGGGAGTTATCGCGATATTTCCTATCGCCAGCGGAGGCAGGAGGGGTCTGACCGAACGGCCCCCTCTTTTCCTGGAGAGCCGGGCCGCCCCCTCCCTGCCCTGGCCCTCCTGCCTCTAGCTCTGAGGGGGTGGGACCTGTCGGCCAGCAGACACCACTGCCCCTCCAGTCTCCACAGTGGGCCCAGGCATGCCTCTCCCCCTCCCCCACTGCCCCCATCTGCCCAGAATTGCTCCGGATGGCTTGAGGTGGGGAAGGAAGAGGCCTGGGGGTGGGGAATTTGCCTGTAAATATTGTGGAAGTGTTATTCCGCGCTTCTCCCTGGTCTTTGTCTCTTGGAGTAACCCCTCTCCGCATACATATATATGCCTCAGTCTCTCCCGGACTCCCTGTGGCTTGAGGGGGAAGGGGGGGTTGGTCTCCGGTTGTCTCCCGCTCTGTTCTGATGCCTCCTTCTCTGGGCCTCTTGCAGTTTGTATCTGTTCCTGAAACTCTAATTTCTCTTCCTCCCGTCTCCACTCTGTTCCAAGGTGTTAGTACTTGGGAGAAGGAGCATAAAGCCAGCTCTGTTGCAGCTTTTGGGTAGGGAGGTTTTCCCAGGGGTTCCCTGGTTTGGAGTTGGGGGTTGAGGTCTTAGAGCTGTCTCTGGAAGGAGGCCGGGAAACAGACCCAGGGTGAGACCTTGGACGCAGGATCGGGACCCTGTGTAGCTTGAGTGGGGTTCAAGTTGAAGTCTTTGGGGGTGGGCAGGAAGGGGGGGTGCTCTCTGCTGCCCCTGGCCTTGCGGGAGAGATATTGGTTGATGGAGCTGTTGCCATGGGAATGGAGAGAGCCTGAGCAGGAAGAGGCTACATCTTTGTGCAGGTCAGATGCCCACCCTGCTCCTCCAGCCTCTGGCCCCCAGAGTGGAGTTGGGAGCTGCACTGCCTTTGTTGCTGGAAGACTTATGTTACAATTTACGCTGGGTGGACCAGGGATGCACAAAAGGTTAGTGTGTATTTGCAGGTCTGGTTTCAGGCGGGCATGTCAGACTGTGTACTTCTGGGGTGGGTGGGGGTGGCTTGTGCATCTGGCAAGTGTGGGCCTGGCTCTGGTCTGGCTGTATGTGTGATGGGGTGTGTCTGGCCTGGTACGTATACGTGCGTGTGTCTGGCCAAGTGTCTGTCTGGCCTTGGGTGTTGTGTGAGAGAGATGGAGGGGGTGTGTCTGGCTTTGTGTGCATCTGTGTGTATTCGGCGGTGTGTAGCTCTGTGTGTATATTTTGGGTTTTTGTCTTTGTTTGGTCTTAGGAAGCTGAGAGGGGGAAAGGCAGGGCACCTTAAGCCCAGTTTCAGGAGACTAGAGGATGTTCCGATGCTGCTGGAGGGAGGGGCAGGTCCCAGGGTCAAGGGTCAGGGAACACAGAGAGGTTGACATTGTCCGCAGGCAGACTCCTATACTCCCCCTCCACATGCAAATACACAGAGCTCGTGCAGTTGGACCCACACAGCTAGGAGAGGAATGGACCTAGTATATTCCACGGAGCCTCAGTTTTCCTACCTGTTCCGTGGAAGTGGGGTGAGGGGATTAGTTTCTGCCCCTCTATCTACTTAAAGTGAGAATGTGTTCTGAAGGTCATGTTTGGGCCAGACTCTCACCCCTCCCAGAAGGCTCACTGAGTGGTCTTTTAGGGAGCCTGGAGTCCTACCTTCTACCTGCCTGGATGGAGTTGGGCCAGGCTTATTGATTTCTTAAATGAGTGGGGAGCCTGGCCTGGGTGCCAGTGTGTAAAGAGCACTGGAATGGGAGTCAGGCAGTTTCTATTCTAGGACTGCCACTTTGTTACTGGGTGACCTTAGGTGAATTTCTTCATCTGGAGAATGAAAGGGTTGGACAAGATCCTTTCTTTTTTTTTAAGATTTTATTTATTTGAGTGAGAGACAGCACAAGCAGGGGAAGGGACAGAGGGAGAGGGACAAGCAGACTCCCTGCTGAGCAGGGAGCTCCCTGCAGGGCTTGAGCCCAGGACCCTGAGATCATGACCTGAGCCGAAGGCAGATGCTTAAGTGAAGTCAGCTGAGCCACCCAAGTACCTACCTACCTTTCTTTCTTTCCTTCTTTCTTTCTTTCTTTCTTTCTCTTCCTTCCTTCCTTTCTTCATTTTTAAGATTTATGTATTAATTATTTTAGAGAGAGAGAGAGCAGGGGTGGGTGTAGGGGGAGGAGCAGAGGGAAAGGAAGAGAGACTCTCAAGCAGACTCCAAGCTGAGCATGGAGCCTAATGTGGGGCTCCATCTCACCACCCCAAGATCATGACCTGAGCTGAAATCAGGATTTGGACACTCAACCCACTGAGCCACCCAGGAGCCCCTGGACAAGGGGCTTTCTAAGATCTGTTCTACTTCTGCAATTCTAGGTGTCCGGATGTGACCTTGAGTGACTTTTCCCAAGGCCTGGTGATTTTCTAGTGGGGGAGTGGGGCTGATTTCATGTGGAGGAAAGGCAGAGCAGAGAATGCTGTCTGGGGGCATCTGAAGGAGCAGGGGTCTCTGGGGTATCAGAGACAGGCTATTTCAGCAGAGGAAAATGAAAAACAAAACAAACAAAACAAAACCTGACAGTGGGAGAGGCTTAAATTGCAGGTAGCGTCCCAAAAAGACCGGCTAGAACAGAGAGATGGGGGGTGGTCTCTAATTAGTAGGGGCTTTGAGGAAGGGCAAAGACAAGTGCCAGGCTTGAAAGGCCAGGAGGAGCTGGGATTGGGTGCTGGGTGCTGACCCAAGGTCCTTTGCTGCCACTGTAGGCCAGACCTGGATCCCCAGGGGCCAGGAACATGGGCTGCCCAGGGATCATGCTCTTGCAAAGACAGTGGTTTGGGGACAAAAGGTGTTAAAGGACTTGGCTGCAGTTGGGGGGGGAGGGGGACAGTGCTCAGGTCCCTGTGGTGATATCCTTGGGAGTGACCTGGTAAAGCCCCAGGGCTCCACAGAAGCCACTTCCAAATGGCCCATGGCCTCTTCACGGATTTTTGTCTCTCTTTCTCGCTGGGGCTGTTTCCCATCTACCAACCTCTTCCCTAGAGTGATGACAGCTGGAGGTCCAGCCACTGGCACCCCTCTCCCCTCTCCCCTCTCCTTCCCACAACACACCGGCCAGTTGCAGCTGGGGAGGAATTGGGTGTCAGGTGTAGGGCCCTGAGGCCTGGGGTGGGGGGGGGTGCGAGGTGGGGGAACTGAGCTCCTGTTTACAGTTGTTCTTGGCACCTGCTGGTAGGGACCTGCAGGTAGCCATGGCAATCAGGTGAGGAGCCAATCAGTACTTCTCCCCGCACCCAGCCCCAGAGGTAGCAGTGTGAGGCCCCTGGGGATGAGGTGGGGGGAGAGGGAGTGCTGCAGTGGGGCCGGTTCTTACACTAGAGAAGGAGGAATATTTCATTCACTAAGCACCACAGCTCCTTCCTTGACCCCTGCATCTAGAAGGGATAATCTCTGTCTGAGTTCTCACGCATGCTAAGGGAAGTGAAAGGGTAAAGGTCATGGCCACTTGCCTGGGAACTCCGGTGGGGGGGGGCACAGTCAGGAACTGGATGGGAGTTCTTAAGAGAAAGTGTCTTGTTTCGAAAACACAGCCAGTGTGTGAATGAGGTGACTTAGGCAGGGGAAGCACGTGTGTGTGTGTGTGTGTACCCATGTGCGTGCGTGTGAGCGGGAGAGACGGTGGCGTGACACCCAGCATCACCCAGAATGTGCCGTTTCTGGCCGTGCATGCGCACACAGATTCAGCTGGACCCGAACACGGGGTCCCAGACGTCACGTCCACAGCCCATGGATATTACACACACTCAGCGAGACAGCCACTTGGAGTTTGCTCTCTCCTCTGGATGGTTGTAATAATATTTGGGCATCTTGCCAGGGAGGGGGTTACCATGGAAACGAGCAAACAGTGGAGTAGCCGGGGTTGTGAAGGGGGAGCCCTTGCAGGGAGGGCTGGGGGCCGCCCTCTGTGGGACAGGCACCCCTCTCCTTCCTTAGGCCAGGCCTGCACTTCCCGGCCGCGGCGTCTCGCTGCCTCTCTGGGCTCACTTGTTTCCCTCTGTCTGCCCTGCAGACTTGGTGTCTCTCCCACATGTGGCCTTTGTGTCTCTCCATCTCTTTCGGTCTCTGGCCAGCCTCTGTTGGCTGTTTGGGTCCTGGCCAAACTCATCCTGGGGTCTCTATAGAAACTGTTGATCCTGGCTGTGAATTTCTGGTCCTAGAAAACCCGATGTGGTGGCTTTAGAAATCTTTCTGGAAAGGAGAGAAGGGTGTGTGTTGTGAAGGAGTCCTTGGGGCTTGGCCACCCTCCCGAGCCCCACCCCTTGGGCTTTTCCTCTGGGAAAGAGTTGGGGGGTGGGGCTTCCTTTCTAGGTGCAGGTTTGATTTCTATACCAAGAAGTTAAGCACATCAGCCAACCCAGAGCTGGGCCTTGATTGACCTCCGCAGACCCTGCCAAGGCCTGGCTGGGTGCTCAGGGCTGCTGCGGAGAGAACTTTCTGCCCAGCCTTGGCAGGCATCTCTGAGAGCTTGGGGGTCTGTCACTGGACAGCCTGTGGACAGGTCGCAGCCCATGGAGACGGTGCCCACGTGGGGCAATCCCTGTGTGTGCGTGGGATAGGGGTCCTGGAATGTGTGTGGGGTCCAGGGGACCTGTGCAGGGGGCTGTCCGGCCGGGAAAGGTGGCTAAGTCTTTTTTGCCCAGGCTCTTGGCCATGACCTGCCGGGGCCGGGGTCCGACTGGGGCTGCGTGTTCCCCGCTGTGGGCATCGAAGAACCATCCTTAGTATTTCCTGCCTGAGCACCAGGCCTAGCACCTGCATGGCCAGTGTGCGGTGGATTTCTGGGAAGCTGCCCCGGGGCCAGGCTGGATGCAGAGCTAGGACAGGCGATGGGGTGCTTCCTCTAAACTTAGGGCAGCCTGTGCCCACGGTGTTTCCAGGGCTGCCTTCCTGGGGGAAGAGTGATGGGATGGAAGGAGGGTCGGATGGAGTAGAAACACCGAGGCGGGGGCTTGCACCTGGGTAGAGGGGGATCGACGTTCCTCAACTCCTAGCACTCATTTGAGAGAATGTGGATGGGGATCAGGGAAGTTTTTAAAAACTCTGTTCTCTCGCATTTTCCCGCCTCCCTATATCCTCTGGAGAGTTGGTCTCACTTCAGTCTTTGCTCCTGCTCTTGAGATGGAGCCTGACCTTGTCAGTCAAGGTCACATGAATCTCCAGAGCCCCCACGCCCAGTGAACACTCAGAGGGGCCCGGTAGAGGCGGCCCCGTGTGTGTCGCCAGTCCGGCCTCAGAGGCAGAGAGAGCAAGGGCCTCGGGCTCGGGGACAGATACCGGGTGGTGTGGAGGGGACTGTGGGAGGGGCCGTCGGATCTCTGGGTTTCTGATTCCACTTTCCGTTCTCAGGGTGACGCTCCCCAGGCCCCCTACCCCCCACCCCGGCATCATGCATCGGACCACACGGATCAAAATCACGGAGCTGAATCCTCACCTTATGTGTGCCCTCTGTGGAGGGTACTTCATCGACGCTACCACCATCGTGGAGTGCCTGCATTCCTGTGAGCTGGGTGGAGGGGCCGCTTCTCGGGGTGGGCAGTCTCTGCCCAGGTTGGAGGGGCACTGCTGCGGGGAGGGCTTGTGTCCATGTGTCTGGTGGCGGTCCCTGGTCGCAGAAAGACTGTCCGGGGTGGGGGAGACTCGAGGGGGCAGCCCAGAGTTTCACCTGAATGCTCAGGTGTCTCCCAGAGTCCCTGGCCGCCCCGGAAGACACAGGTGCCCCTGGCATGCACTCCGGGCTTGGCGGCAAGGGGGTCGGGGACGCTGGGAGGCGTCCAGCAGGCTGGCTGCTGGGCTGCGCTCCCTCAGACTTGGGGCTCACTTTCTGCCTGGTGCACGGCGCTGGTCCGACCCAGACACGCACACACGCCCTCAGGGACGGATCAGGGGCGATTGCCATCTGTGGAAAGCAGGACCATGTTGAGCCTCTGAGGGGGCTGAGCTGTGGGGACAACGTGGAGAGGAGGGGCAACCTGGATGTGAGCAGAGGCCGTGGGGGCGTGCTGGTCCTGGATTACGAAGGGGGCTCTGACTCTGCTTTCTTTCTCACCCTCCCCCACAAGTCTGCAAAACCTGCATCGTGCGCTACCTGGAGACCAACAAATACTGCCCCATGTGTGACGTGCAGGTCCATAAAACCAGGCCGCTGCTGAGCATCAGGTGGGCCTGATGCTGTCCATCCTGCCATGCCGGTCCTCTGTCCCTCAGCCCTCCTTGCTTCCCATCGCCGCGGGGGCAGGTTGGGGAGAGGCACAGGGTGTCAGCCCAGGGCCCTTCCTCTCCCTCTGTCTTGTATCCAGCTTGTCCAGGCTGAGAAATACCAGAGGGGTAAAGACCACGCCTCTAGGGACCCTGATGCCTGGGCCCTGGATCAAGGAAGGGAGGTGGGAATGGGGGTTCCTGGCCGGGGAGATCAGGGTGAGGTGGTCGTGGATAGGACTCTTTATGTTTTTTTCCAGGTCTGACAAAACTCTCCAAGACATCGTCTATAAATTGGTCCCTGGGCTTTTTAAAGGTACCCACACACCCTTCATCCTGACCCCCGCCCCCCACTGCCCTGCCTGGCGCTCCATCCTCACTTTGCCTCCCTCTTCCAGATGAGATGAAACGACGGCGGGATTTCTATGCAGCGTACCCCCTGACTGAAGGTGAGTGTGTTTACCTGTCTGTCCGCACGAGCGCTCGCAGTGCTGCCCTGGGCACTCGGGCTGGACGCACCAGGCTGTCCGTCTTGCACATGACATACCAGCTCGCCGCTGCCCCGGCTCACAGGATGGCTGGGCTCACCCCACCGAGCTGCGAGATCCCGGGGTCCTTGGCGGGCCTCCTTCCCCCGTCCTGGGCCAACCCCTCAGAGCCCTCTCCTTCCGCAGTCCCCAACGGCTCCAATGAGGACCGCGGCGAGGTCCTGGAGCAGGAGAAGGGGGCTCTGAGCGACAACGAGATTGTCAGCCTCTCCATCGAGTTCTACGAAGGCGTCAGGCAAGTCTGACCCACACCTGGTCTTTTGGGGTCCTAGGTTGGGTCGCCCCTTTTTCCCACCCTGGCCCCCTTCCCCTAGGAAGAGAAGGTACCTCCGGGAGGGTCTTCTGGATGTGAGGGGATCCCCCCTATTCCAGGGTCTCCCTAGCTTCATTCTTTGTCCTCCACCAGGGACCGGGAGGAAAAGAAGGGTCCTCTGGAGAATGGGGATGGGGACAAGGAGAAGGTGAGTGCTGGGGACCTGCTTAGGAGTGGGATGTGGGCTGGGAAAGAGTGCCTGGGATGGACCCCAGCCCTTGGGTGCCTCTCCCCCGGCAGACAGGGGTGCGATTCCTGCAATGCCCAGCGGCCATGACCGTCATGCATCTCGCCAAGTTTCTTCGCAACAAGATGGATGTGCCCAGCAAGTACAAGGCGAGTCCCCAGGCCCTTTCAGAAACTAAGTGTCTGTGTGTGGCTGTCTGACAATCTGTGCGTCCCAGCCATTGCTCTGAGCTGGCTCGGTGTCCTTGAGGGCCTGCATGGTTGTGTGATTGAGCTCGAGTTGAAACCAAGGTCAGGGTGGGGTAGTCTTCATCCATTGAAACCAGTGTGCAGAGGTGTATGGGACCAAGATGGAGGGTGTGTGTGTGTGCGCGTGTGCACACGCTCATGCTTACACGCTCAGAACTGTGGCAGAGGCATGTGTGCAAAAATACTGGGTCTTCTCTGGGGCCAGCTGGCTGAAGGAAGGCCAGTTGGAAAGTCCAGCGGCGCTGTCGGACATTGCTTCTCAAATTTGAATGTGTCGGTGAGTCTCTGAAGCGCTTGTTAAAGCGCAGATTCTGATCAGTAGGTTCTGCTGTTCTAGCAAGCTCCCAGGTGCTGGCAATGCTGCTAGTCTGTGAACCACACTTTGGGTATCAAGGCTCTAGGACGGTAGATCCCGAACTTTGCTGCAGATCAGAATCACGCAGGGAGCTTTAAAACCCGATTTACGTCCTACCGATTGAATCAGAATCTCTGGTGAGATGCAAGCATTGGTATTTCTTTTAAAGCTCCCTGGGTCGTTCCACTGCAGCCTGGGTGAGAGTTAGTGCTCTGCGAGATCTTTCCCACCTGGGCTTTTTCTTTGCCCCCTGGAGGACCTGCCAGAGATATAAGGGGACCCAGACAGCTGTGTGGATGGCTGCGGGCAGGGGTTGTTAATGATCTGGGTGCTTTCTCTGGATCCTTTCCCGTCTGGTGGTCAGGAGTTCTGTTGGGACAGGTCCGGGAGGGAAGTCAAACCCACCATGAGACCCCAGAGAAATAAGGGAACACCTGCTAGTCCCTCCTCCCCAGTGTCCCACCGCCCACCCCTAGCTTAGAGCCTCATTGCCAAATGGCTAGAACCTTGAACCTGACCGGGGTCATGGTGTCCTCCGTCTCCTCCTCCAGGTGGAGGTTCTCTACGAGGATGAACCGCTGAAGGAATACTACACCCTCATGGATATCGCCTACATCTATCCGTGGCGGCGGGTGAGCTGAGCAGGGCGGAGCCGGGCGAGGACAGGGCTGGGAGGGGAGCCAGGCAGGGTCTGGCGTCGGTCTGTGGCCACAGTGACCAGTGACCGGTAGTCCCCGTTTGCGCCTCGTCCCATGAGCTGGGCGTGTCCAGGGTGGCCTGCCACACCAGGCCAGCGTCCGGGCCATCTTTCGATGATGACCTGCCACACTCGAAGAGGATTCTTTGGCAGATGATGTGCCCTGATTTGGGTCAGAGAGGAGGGCCGGGTGGCTGTTGGGGAGTAAATGTTGCTGCCTGCTTTTCAGCCTCCCTGTCTCTGCAGCCTCTGGCCTTGCTTCGGTCAGTCGTGCTTTGCCTGTCCCCTTCTCTCCAGGGCCTGGAGCCCTTTCTTCCTGTTTGGGCACGTGGGGTGAGGGTTGGGTAGCTGCCTGGTTAGCCTCTTTCTCCTGACATCCTCCCCTTCCCTGCCTCTCTCTGCCCCCTCTCCCGGCAGAATGGCCCTCTCCCCCTCAAGTATCGGGTCCAGCCGGCCTGCAAGCGGCTCACCTTGCCTACAGCGCCCACCCCCTCGGAGGGCACCAACACCAGCGGGGCGTCTGAGTGTGAGTCAGTCAGCGACAAGGCTCCCAGCCCTGCCACCCTGCCGGCCACCTCCTCCTCCCTGCCCAGCCCAGCCACCCCCTGCCATGGCTCTCCCAGCTCCCACGGGCCCCCAGCCACCCACCCTACCTCCCCCACTCCCCCTGCGACAGCCGGTGGGACCACCACAGCTGCCAACGGGGGTACCTCGAACTGCCTGCAGACACCATCTTCCACCAGCAGGGGGCGCAAGATGACTGTCAACGGAGCTCCTGTGCCCCCCTTAACTTGAGGAAAGGGACCCTCTCCCTCCTTTTCCAGCCATGCCTCTCCACCCCTCCACTTTTTCTGGGCCCCTTTTCCACCTCTTCTACTTTCCCCAGCTCCTCCCGCCTTAGGGGTGGGGGGCGGGTTTTATAAATAAATCTATATATATATGTACATAGGAAAAACCAAATATACATACTTATTTTCTATGGACCAACCAGATTAATTTAAATGCCACAGGAAACAAACTTTATGTGTGTGTGTATGTGTGGGGGGTGGAGTGTTCATTTTTAGGAGGTCTTGTGTAATTTGCCCTGCTCTCATTTTGGGGGTGCCTGGAGGTGGACTGGAGGGGCCACCTGAGGCTCAGTAAAGCTCCGCTCCATCCTCCTTCCGTTTCCCAAGGCAGATGGGGTGTTCCAGGAGCCCTACCAGCCCCCAAAGCTTTAGGCACAACTCCAGCCGGCTGTATATGGGGTCTGCCCTCTCTGCCCCCATCTCGGCTGCTGTCCTGCCCCTGCCAGTGCCCCCCGCCCCCATTGTTGAATGTCCAGAGAATCGCTAAGACAGTGCCTTTTACAAATGCAGTTTATCCCCTGGTTCTGAGGATTGAGTGGGTGGTAAAGATGCATCTCCCTCACCTCCTCCTCTTGCAGTGGAAACTTTGTGCAAAGAATAGATAGTTCTGCCCCCCCCACACCCCCCACCCCCGTGTATGTGGCCTTTGCATCATTTATCTTGCGGAAGAAAAGATTCAGGCCACGGGAGGCCTCAGCCCTTGAAATTCCACTGTGGCTTTAGCAGGGTAAACGCTTGGCCCGGTTCTGCCCCTGCCCCGACCCGGGAGCCCCGACAGGCAAGGCTGGTTTTGGCGAAGTCCCACCTGGGGGCCCGGAGTGCAGTGAAAAGGTGGAGTGGGGTTCATCTCAGACAAGCACAGATCCCAGATTGTGCCAAAGGCCAACAGTCCTCCAGTCCCCTCCCCACCCCCAGCTGAGGCTGAGTCAGGACAGAGCCGCAGAGGCATCGAAAAGCACAAGAAGGTGGAGGAGACCTTTAAGCTCTGACCTTGGCTCCGTCCCGAGAGGTCAGTGGATGGCCCCCCGAAGGGCGGACCCCAGCAGATCCCTGCCCACCTGTTTTTCCTCCAATGTACATAGATCAGATCGGGGAGGAGGTGAGGAGGCAAGATTCCCTTGCAACCTAGGTGTTTGGGGTCGGGAGCCCCCCCATCAGGTTTGTCTGTGTTTGCACCTTGTCCCGTGTCTGAGGTGCCGTGACTGTACCCTCCTCCTGCCCTGGGACATTTGTATCTCCTGGCTTTGTAATAAATGCTGCATACTCTCCGGAAGCTGTAGTTCTTTAGGGGACAGGGAACGGGTGGGTGAGGCCTTTGGCCGCCTCCTCCTCATGTCTCTCGTCTCTGGGCTTGGCCTGCCTTGCGAGGCCCCATATGGAGTGAATGTGAACTGCCCCCTCCCTGCGGCCAGTCAGATGCCCCATCCCAGGTTAGGACCCCGAGTGGGGGTAGGCCGTGTGCCCCCCACCAATGACCACAAGAGCACCGCACTGGGTGGGCACAGTGTTTAATACCACCTTCACCAGCAGGTGATGAGCCAGGGGTGTGTTCCCTGACTGCCCGAGAGACC
>NW_023270503.1:24628094-24650677 GCF_011800145.1 Mirounga leonina | reverse complement strand
CGGCCGGCCGGCCCAGCCCGCCGCGGCCCGGAAGACGCCGCGGGGCTCCGCGCGGGTGGGGCCCGGGGCCTGCGCCGTCCGGGGTGCCCCCCTCCCCGCGCCGCCGCCGGAAGCCCGGCCGGCCCCCGCCCCCCGCCGCCTCCTCGGGGCCCCCGGCGGAGGGGTGCGGAGGGGGCGCCCGCTCCGGGAGCATCGCCTCGGCGCTCGCGGCCCGCGCCTCCCGGTGTGGGCGGGGAGCTCCCGGGAGCCGGCGGCTCAGGCGGAGGCTAAGGCCGCGTCTCCAGGAGTGCGGCGCGGCTCCCGCTCGGCCCAGGGAGCTCGCTTTTGCCGCCGGTTCCCGCCCGGCCCGGGCGTACGCATTAGCGCCTTGTGGGTGGGCGCAGGTATCTGAGTCCCCAGCAGGAACCTGGGGGTCCTGCGCGTACTGGTCTGTGAACCTAAAGAAATGTAACAGACCACCCCTCCCCCCACCCCCTCCCAAGGCTCCCACCGTTGGCACTCCCCTCCCTTTCCCTTCAGTAAAGCCAGACAAAGCAGGGGTCTTTGGATTTTTTTTTTTTTTTTTTTTTGTAAAACATTCTTTTATTAAAAGAACAAGTGCTGTTTATGAACTGCCCTTCGTACAAATAACATCCGTTATACAAAGATACAAGATCCGGGTTATGCACAATTCCAGGCTTGGAAGTGAGAGGAGGGGGGCATTGCCTTTTGGGCTGAGGCTATAAAGGAGGTTCTAGAAAGAATGTAAAAGGAGCCCCTGGGTTTGCAACTCTGGCTTCCCCTCCCTGCTCCCCTAGGAAGGTTCTGCTACATTGAGACAGGCTGGGATGGATAGGGGGAAAACGGGGCTGGGAGTCAGGGTTTGGGTCTCCAGTCCTGCCACCTGAGTCCCAAGTTGGGCTGGAGGAAGGGAACAAAGGGCAATGAAGGCACCCCCCCAGGCCCCAACTTTTCAGTAGATCAAGTCAAAGTGGTCGGGAGCTGGACACACTTTGAATCCGGATTGATGTGACTGGAAGGAGCCAGGATGTTGTGCCCCACTTCCTCCAGATTCCCCACTGAAGTGACCTTAATCCGTCTGGGCACCTCTCCCCATTGAGATAAGAATTGGGAGCAAGCCACCTACTCCTAACTTGGGCCCACCACACACCAAGGAAGATGCTGGAGGTTGGCAAGGGGAGCCCGTGCCTTTGAACAGTTGTCTGCATTTCCAGTTCCGGGAAAGGGAAACGTGAGGTCCCCCTTTCTCAGAGCTGGCCCCTGGCTCTGGCTCCCCTCACTTGTCTAGGCCCTTCCCTAGAACTCAGTACAGGAATGGGTGGGGCGCTCTCAGCCTCAAGGTTAGGGCACCAGGAGGCAGCGGTAGACCCAGGAGCCTGAGGGGAAAGACACACACAAATAGGAAAAACTTAAAAAAAAAAAAAGCAATCTTTAAAGTGTCATTGTCTATGGAGAGGATCCATCAGCTCTGAGCTAAGACAATCAGTGCTACATAGATACCCTCCCACCCCGGGGCCCAGCCCAGCACTCACACACACAGGGACAGACAGACAGCCACTTGGAGGTGGTGCAGTGGGGGGCGAGAGAGCCCAGGACCAGGAGGCCAGGGTCCTGAGGGCTGGTCCTGGCTCTGCCCCAAGCCCCTGCCCCTCCTTGGCTTGGAGCTATCACCTGTGAAGCAAGGAACTGACTCCAACCACCCCTAAAGATAGGTCCCTTCCAACTCTGACACTCATGCACCAGTCGTGACCTCAAAGCCGGACAGGGGTTCAGCATGCACACCCCCTCACACCTCCACGCTGAGCGTGATCACACACGAAGCACCTCTCATGCATTTTCAGACTCCATTTCCGCCCTGCAAACCAAATCCCTTCTCTCTGCTAGGCAGAGAGATCTACAAATCTGTGTCTTTTCCCACTCCCCATCCAAATTCATCCTGGAAAAATGGACAGAGGCTGGAAAAGGAGGGTGAGGTCACTAAAGCCACTCCCCCTGCACTGGGATCCTGAAGATCTCCAGAACTTTCCTATTATAAAGCTCCCTCTGAAGAAGGAAATGCACGACCTCTCACATGCCCCCCCCCCCGCCCCAAATTGAGGGACAGCAGCAATCCATACTCAGCCTGGGTCCCTTCTTCCAACCTAACCTACCTACGGCTGCACCCCAGCCTGGGGAAAGCTGGAAAAACATAGGCTCTTGGAGATGAGAAGCCCAGGCTCATGGGTGCTGGGAGGGAGCGGGGAGGTCTTGGTTCCAGTGCACTAAATCCTAGGGACCTCTCACTCTCTGCCACAGCGGCTTCAGAGAGGATTGGCTTCCCTCAGCATCCAGAACAGAAGTTGACTTAGGCTCTTAGTGGGCTGGCCTTGGGCAAGGGTGTGAGTGTGAATGAGCAACTCTTCTAAGAACCTCTAAAGGTTATTCTTCTTTTCAGTGGTTTGGGGGCAGGGAATTAGAGAGCTTAATAGATGAAGATGAATAAAACGCTGAATCCTATCGTTTCTTTCTAATTGATATTTAGCATTAATAAAAAGTGAGTATTTCTGAGGTCATCACAACTGCCTTCCCCCCACCCCCAAGCCCTTGCAAGTGCCTAAGAAATTGCCTCTGAAGGATTCCCACCCACCCCCTCCTTTATCAGCTCCCTAACATCTTACAAAGTCTTATCAACAGGAATATTAATATTATTTTCAGTATCAGAAAAAAACCAGTTGAGCAGCACAGGCAAAAATATATCTGCACTACGTTTCTGTCGTTGCCAAAAATATACACATCTTCTTTTCTTTATTTAAAAAAAAACCAACAATAACAAAAACCCAAACAGAAACACACACAAAAAATCCACACATGCAAAGACTGATGAGACACGAGCATCAGGGAAAGCTGGAAACGCCTTCTCCCGGCTCCAACCCCAGTGCAACTGAAACAGAGACACAGGCTTCACCCTCGCCCCGCTCCCGGCTGCCCGACCGGCCCCGCAGCCTTTGCCACCAAAGGCTCTGGGCAGGTGGGGGCTCCTTAAGGTGAGAATTGCCCCCTACACCCCGGGGAAATAGCTGGTGGGTGAAGGGACAGTTGTCAGGTCAGCTTGAGCTGAAGGCTCCCCTGGTTGGTGGGGGGGGGGGCGCGGGGGGGGGAAGCAAGCTGGCTAATTCTGGGAGGTTTTCACCAAAGGAAGTGGCACTTTACTCCCCCTCTTTGCCCCATCCCCCAGATCCCTGGGGCTCCCCCTGGGCCAGGGAAGCAGGACCAACTGTCAGTGGGGGAAGGGGGGCTCCGAGGGGGCAGTGAGACCATGTGGGGGCCTGGGGGAGGGAAGGCAGGACATTACCCTGATTCAAAGCCCCCAGCCCCCAGTTACTCTCCAATATTGGAGTACTGTTCTGGTTTTTGTTAACCATTCACGCCCCAGAAAGGGACCAAAGTTGGTGAGGTGGGGAGGGTGCAAACAAAAGCTGGGAGCCCTCTTCTGCTGCTGCCTCATCTGAGCACTGCTCCTATCCCTGCCCTCGGCTGCCCCAGGTCCAGGGGGAGTCAGACAGACAGACAGACAGACATACACACACACACACACACACACATAGACGCACACGCACACAGGCACACACGCTCTCTGAGTCAGGCAGCTCCATCTTCCCACCCTCCGCACTCCTAAATCCAATAGTGCAAACAAGGGGCAGGGCACCAAGAGGGTTGGGCCTCGCCCCCCTGCCCTCCCCCATCCCATCACCGTCACGGGGGGGAGGGGGGACTCCCGAGAGGTGGGGAGGCATGGGCTTAGTTTGGTGCCATCCTGCCCCTTCCTCAGCTCTCTCATCTGTGGGCTTTTACAAGCTCAGCTTGTAACCCTCATTAGGGGGCAGGGGACCGGGGAGACACAGTCCAAGGGATCTCTTCTGCCATCTGCCCAAGTTGGGAAGAAACCGCAGGTAAAGCAGGGCCACCCCTTCTTTCGTAAGAGATTTCCGCGCACGGGCAGGCCCAGGGCCTGTCCCCCCACCTCTCCCCACTCAAGTGCTGATCCATTTTATGTGGGGGGTCCAACCAACCCCCCACTTATGCCATGGCCCACGTAGCTCTTGGAGGACCTCAAAACACTGCTGAGAGTCGGGGCTCCTAGGTGGGCTTGAAGCCTGTCCTCCCTCTGAGCCCCTCACAAAGGGGTCAGTGCGGAGGGAGAGGGGCCAGTGGAAGGGGCATCCCTCTCCGGCTCAGTCCTCGGCACCAGGAGCACCCACACTCCCTGGGCCTCAGCACACCATCTGGGCTGGGGCTCTCCAGTGTCTGGGTGCAGGTGCCTGCTCCAGGCTAGGTAGGACCCCTCAGGCCAAGATCTGCCCCCTCCATCTGGGGGTCAGGAGGGGCTGGGTGGATTTAGCCTTTTTCCTGGTTGGCTGAGGTTCCTTTGTCAGCGGTCTGGAAAGAGAGGAAGGGAGGCTGGGGGTTTAGGAGGTGTCTGGTTCTAACACCCGGTGGAGAACAGGCGCCTGGGTAAGGCCACTGCTGTAGGACACAGTGAGGGAGCCCGGCTGAAGCCCCTGCCCTGGGCTCTTGGGCTAAGGCGAGTGTTTGTGTGGGGGTGTTGGGGGGAGGGGAGGGCAAGGTGCCCTGCACAAGGGCACCCAGCTGAGCAAGGCCAGCACCCTGGGCTCTGACAATATGCCCTCAGAGGAAGGAGGGAGGGCCTTTCTCCAAAGGGCCCACCTGGAGCATCCTCTTTTTCTAACTGGTCCACTCAGAGAGGAAACGGACTTTTCTAATTGGTCTCCCCGGAGGAACGCCATTTTCTAACTGGTCCTTTTGCTATAAGCCCACGCTCGGAGTCCGCCCGCGGCGGAGCCAGCAGAGGCCCTGGGGCCTGGAGCGGGCCGCCTTGCTGACCTAGGGGTGGCTTCCCTCCTCCTTCTCATGCTCCACCTCTGCCCATCCCGGAGAAGGTGAGGGCGGCCAGGCCGGCCCGGGGGCCCCCTACTCACCCCTCCTTTGGGGCCACTGCCGTCTGCCCCCGCCAGGCTGAGGAAGGGGTTGGTCTGGGCCGTGAGGACCGGAGGGCCGCCTGCTGCTGCCACTGCTGCGGCCGCGGCCGCCGCGGCCATGAGACTCGGGTTGTTGCCGAGCGAGGGAGCCACCAGGGCCCCGGCGGGCAGCAGGGCGGGGGCGGACGCGGCGGGCAGCAGGCCGGGGGTGCCCGCGGACAGCAGCGGGGTGGAGCTTCCTGCCAGCAGGCTGGCCATGGGCAGCTGGGAGCCCCCGGCCATCTGCAGCCGCTGCAGCTCCCGCTTCTGCTGGATCTGCTGGATCATCTGGTAGACGACAGTCTGGTGTTCCTGCAAGGGGGCCAGACAGCTCAGGGGCCAGTGGTCCCCGGAGCCAGCTTGCCCTGCTTGGCCCGGGGCCCCATCCCACCTCACTGGAGCCATGAGGAAGGAGACCTGGGGGACGGTCAAGGTCCTGTCTCGAACTCCCCACTCGGGGCCTCCGTCTCCCCATCTGGATAAGAAAGCGGTTGGGGCCCTGACTGTCGACCCGGGGCACCCCTCCCCGGGGCATCCCTGGCTGAGAGCTGGAGGATGTCTGGCAGCCCTGGCCCCACCTCCTCGCTGCATCAGTTCCTCAGTCGCTATGACAACCACAAATGCCCCCAGGGGTGGTATGACCCCAAGTTGAGAAACAACTAGGCTAGCTCAATAGTATTCAACTCCCCCTCTTTTTGTTTTGTTTTGTTCCTTTTAAGATTCATCTATTTTTGCTCTGAACAGGCAAGGCGTTGTCAGTGTTCCAAACACCAAACAATATCAACGTTTACCTTAAGAAATCCTGCTCCTACCCCTGTTCCCATCTGGCCACTATAGGTAACCAGCTGAATTGGATTTCTTGTGTTTCTTTCTAGGAAAAGGATTATGTTTTCTGTTTTTTCAATTCCCTCCTTTTTAAAAGGCAGAACTCCCTTTTCTCCAAAGGAAACCTTCGCAGAACCCAAAAGGGGCTGCTCTGGTTGAGAGGGCGCCCACCTGCTCAGCCACAGACCCTGCAGCTCCCCCTTGAAGATCCCTGGGGCTGAGATTTGGAAATGCTCAGTAACTGGGGGCTCACCACCCTCTAGGGTGTGAGCACCCCTTCCGCAATGCCCAGGGCCTGAGAGCAACCTTATCCCCTCTACCCCGCAGGGGTCCAGCCTGGGGCGGCCCTCGCTCCGTTCCGTGCCTGCACAGCCCCCGACACGGGCCCTCCCCAAGGAGCTGCAGGCCGCAGCTGCCTGCGAAGGGAGGGCATTACCGGGCTCAGCTGCGGGGAGGCCAGGAGCTGCTGGAGCTGCTGCAGTTGCTGTTCTTGCTGCTGCAGGACATGCCTCTGCTGCTCCGATAGGCTGAGGCAGGAGACAAACACAGGCCGTGGGAAGGGGCAGGGAGACACTCCTCCCCCACCCCGGCCCCTCCAAGCTCCCAGACTCCCTCAGGCCCAGGTGGAGAAAGGCAGGGATGTGCGGTTTTTGAGGAGGACTACAGAGAAACAGAGCAAGCTCAGAGACCACTGGGAGGGAGCCAAGTTCGATGGAAGACCTTTCCCGGAAGGGAAAGGAAGCCTGGGGGTGCAAGACAGAAACCGATGCTTTCGTCCCTGGAGAGCACATCCAGAGGGCACCCACATCTAACATCTCGGGAGTACCTGGGGCCAAGAGGTGACTAGATTCTATGCTCTGTAAGACTGGAGAACATTCTTCCTTTTGGGGGGGCTGTGGGTGTTGGGGGGAGTCCCTCCCAGAGCCAGCCTCCCCGTTCCCTTCCCCAGCCTGAGCTCTCCCTCACCTGTTAAGACAACCTGGCAGCTGCAGCGTGGGGGCCCCGCCAGCCTGGCTCAAGCCCGCAGGGTTGGGGGCGGCAGCCCCATTCAACCCCCCCAGGAGCCCATTGAGGGGCAGGGCCCCGCTGCCCGCCAGCCCTCCCAACAGCCCCTCAGCCATGGGCATGGCCCCCAGCCCTGCTGCACCCTGTGCCCGGCCCAGCCCGTTCTGTGGCTGGGGCGGGAGCGGGGCAGGGGCCCCGGGCAGGGCCAGGGGCAGAGTAGCGGGGCTCTGCTGGAGCAGGGGCAGCGGTGGGGGCGTGCTGTGGAAGGACAGCGACGAGCTGCTGCGGCTGGGGCAGCCTGAGTGTGGGTCCTGGGGAGGGAGGGGGAAGGGAGGGGTCAGAGGGGCGGGGGGCCAGCGTGACCTTTCTGGCCCCCGGCCCAGCACCCACCAGCATTCTCACAGAGCACAGCCACCCCCACCGCACCCAGGCAGAGCCACCCAGGACGAAGAAGCAAGACCCAGGGATAAAAGCTAAGAATCCAAACAGTCTTCACAAATCGCGTTTACAGATCACTTCCTGGGGGCCCAGCACCCCTCGCACTCCTTGTTAATCATGAACGGGGACGTTGGTGGTGGCCATCTAGTGAACTAGACCCAGGGTTCACTGCTTGCCCCGAACTATCTCCTTATTCCAATATATGGGTGAAGCCATTGATTCTTAAGCAGGCTAAGTAACTCTGCAGGCAAGAGAACAGCAGCTGGAGGGGAAAGACTCAGGTTCAAATTCTGTGTCCACAGTTCACTGGCTTCTCTGTCTTAGTTTACTCACTCATAACATGGGGGGAATAGTAGTACTGTTCCATAAGGTTATTGGAAGACTAAACAAACCAATGCTTTGAAAGTCTCAGCACAGGACATGATTTCAGAGGGCAAGTGTGCAATCAATACTCGTTAGCGCTATGATTATTGTTGCTCAGGTATACACCACCCCGTTTGTTTGATTTCAACAGTAACCACAACCTAAGGATAGACTGCTCCCCCCAACACCGCCGATCACAGGGGGATTACTGGGTGCCAGTTGCTGTAATAAACCTTTCCCAAATACTTCTCAAAGAGGCCTTCCCTAACCACCTCCTAACTCCAGAAGAATCCCACCCTGATTCTGCCTCACAGCCCTTAAGATATTTCCATTTTCGCACTTTTCCTGGTTTGTAATGATTATTTTCTTGGATCGCTAGTCTATCTTCAGGAGCAGGGCTTTGACCGTTTTGCTCATTGATTGCTTGACCAGTGCCTGGCATTAAGTAAGCACCTATAATTATTATTTAATGAAGGAAGGAATGGATCAGTCAACCAATTGCTCAGCCAATCACTTCACTGCCCAGGCTCCAATAGCTGCAGGGTGAAGACGAAACCCGAAGGCCCTGGTGCTTCCCCTCCTGCCCCCCCCCCGCCTCCCCCCTGCAGCGCCCACCTCGGAAGACGTGGACAGAGAGTTGTCCAGGCCAAGACTGTTCTTCCCCGGGGGGCTCTTGCTGGTGCTTAAGGAATCGCTGCTGCCAGCTGAAAGAGGGAATCAGGGAAGGAGGTCAAGGGCTGGAGTCGGGGCCGGATCGTCCCACTGCCCGGCAGAGGCTCCCACTCCCGGACTCGGTGGGAATCCCCTTACCTTGGGGAGGCAGGCCATAGGGCCCAGGGACTGGGCCGTTGGCAGCAGGCAGGGAGGCAGGCAGGGCGGGGAAGGGCACAGAAAGCTGCACATTGAGAATCTGCAGCCGCTCCTTCTTGGCCGTCAGGCTCAGGATCTGTTCCTGAAGCCGCTGGTTTTCCTTCTGCAGCGCGTGCAGTGCCTTCAGCATCTCCACGACTGCAGAGAGAGGGCGAAAGCGCCTGAGCCCTGCAGGCCTGGAGAGGCGGGGCGAGGGCGGGGGGCGGGGCGAGAGAACCGGAGGCGGGGCTTGGAGGGCGGGGCCTGGCGGAGGAATTCAGACTCAGACCCAAAGGAGAAGGCGCCCGCTGGCAATAGCAAGAGACTCAGGTGAGCTCGGAGAGGCGGGACCCGGGGGGAGCCAGAGGTGTGAGGACTGGGGGCGGGGCCTGAGGCTGGGGGTCGAGGCCCTGACTGGGAGCGTTAGAGGCGGGTGGAAATTGGAAGTTGGAGCCTAGTAACGTAAGGGCCAGGAGGCCGCGGAGGCCGAAGGCTTGGTGCACAGGTGGCGGGTCCAGCAGCCGGGCCTAGCAAAGGTTAGAGGTAAGGCTCGGGGTAGCCAAGAGTTAAGGCTGGGGCGGGGCCAAGGGGGGGAACTTTAAAGAAGTTTGGGGACCTCGGAGAGAAAGGTGACCGAGTCTGGGGGTCCTAGGGCAGGTCTCCCAGCCCGGCCCCACCCCTCCTCACTGTTGACACCGGCCTCGCCGTCGCCCTGCTTCTCCAACAGCTGCTCCATGTTAGTCGTTCCGGGGGCCGCTGGGTCTAACTGGCCACCCCCGCAGGGTGCAGACGCTGTCTGGTCAAAGAGTGCCGGGAGGCTGCTGATGGGGGACCTGGGGTCGGAAGAGAAAACCGGACTCAGGCTTACCTCACGTCCCCACTCCTGTCTCCCTCCTCCCCCCCTCAGGGGTTCCAGTCGTCCCCTCTTGGACCCCACCCTCTCCTGGCGCCCGTCTCTCCGTCCCCTCCTCCCTCTAGTGTCCCTCCAGCCCCGCTCCCAGCCCCTCCCCCAAGCCGCCGCCCCCTCCCTCACATGGAAGACAGACTCTCCTGGGGGGAGGTCCCCCGACACCGGAAGCTGCAGTCCTCCAGGTCTGGCTCTTGGAAGGAGAAGGGGAGCAGGGATCAGCGGGGAAGAGGTGCCGTCGGCCTCACGGTCCCCGCCTGGGAAGTGGGTGCGGGATCTGGGACTTTACCGCAGACCCCTTTCCCCCAGGATCTCCCCCAACCCCAGACTGGCAGTTCTAGCTCGTAAGGCGCTGGAAGCCCGGGCTTGGAAACCTGGCCCCTTGGGAGGCACAGCCATGGGATCTGGTCCTCTTTCCCCTTCTCTAGGCAGAAAAGCGGACACTGCCTGGCTTCTTTCAGAACCACCTCTCAATTTCTTTCCTGGTAGACTCAGGGTTATAGAAATTCAGGGTCTAGACAGTCCTCGGTTGAACTTGGACCTGATACTTGCTATGTGACCTTGGGCTTGAAACTAATCTCACTAAAATGACTGTTAGGAGGATTAAAAACAAGGTAATAAATGTGAAGTGTCAGCTGTCCTGCAGCAAGCCCTTAAAAACTGCAGCTATTGTAATTAGTCTTGTGCGACTTCTCATATTCATAAACTCGTAAGTTAGACTGCAAAACCTTTTGCTGGGCCACAGAATTCCAATTTGGGTTTTGGAAAAGGTGGTCACCCTGCGCTGTCAGATCATTAATTCTGGAATCGGATTCGGCCCCTTTAAGAAGGTTTACCTGAACGGGCGGCCGGGAGGTGAGCCCCGCCCCCTAACCGGCCAGGTGGTGTGTCTGCACCAATCAGCTCTCTGGGGCTGGGTTGACTCTCCAGGGAGGGGGAGGGGCGCTTGTGATCCTCCCCCTTAACTCCGAAATACCCGGAGCGCAGGTTGCCCAGCTGGTGGACTCGAAAGGTCCCATCCCGAGGACTAAGGCCAGCAGGGAACTGGGCTTGGAGTCAGGGCCAGAATGTGAGCTCTGGCTCCGCCTTTCTCTACTTCAACTGCTTTGAGCAAACCATTAAGCCTTTTTCTTCTGTGAGCAGTAGTAATTCTGCCGGTCCTGTCCTGTCCCGTCCCTCCACGGTTTTGTTTTGTTTTTTTAACGTGCTTAAGTGTACCCTGGTTTGTTGTGTGTGAATTTTTTTTTTTTTTTTCAGGGCGGGCAATGGCCAGAGGGAGGGGGCAGCCGGAAAGTCCTCCCATCTGTCTGGGGTGACATGCAGGTGATGGGTGCCCCTCAGGTCTTTGGGAAGAACAGGGAATGGGGTCAGAGACACATACCTGTGTGGCTGCTCTCGGCTTGGGTGAGGAGGGGGTTAACGGCACCCATGGGGGTTCCAAAGATGTGGGTAGAAGGGAGGCTAAAGGTAGAGCCAGCCAGAGAAAACACCTGAGGGAAAGGAGGTAGAGCCCAGCCTGGTGGTTATTCTTGGATCTAGGGCACAACTGTGTGTGTAGAGGGGGAGGGGATCAGGTGTGCTGGGGAGAAGACCAGAGAGGGAGACATTCTGGTGGCGACCAAGCCCAATCTCTCAATCTCTCCCATGGAGAGCTGGTGTCCCAGGCAGCCTGTCTGTCCCCCACCTGCCCAGGGATGGAGGAGCCCAGGGGTAAGGCCTCACCTGAGTGGTGGAGATAGAAGCAGAGGAGGAGGGGAGGGTGCTGGTGAATGGGGAGCGGCTGAGGCGGGGCAGGGCCGAGGTCCCTGGGGGCCCCAGCAGGCTGGAGGAGAGGGGGGTGCTGCAGACAGCGCGCAGCATTCCGCCACTGCCACCATGGGAGATGGGGTCCTTATTACTGGTGTAGATGCCTACAGGCACAAGAAGGACACAGAGGGAAGCTTCGGGTCACCACTCCCCGCCAGGCCCCAGGCCCCTCCTCAGTCAGGTGGCTGGGGCAGCCCCTCCCCAGGGATAATACTCCCCTGGATCTGGGGAGTATCACATCAGTCTAACCCTCTTGCTGCAAAGATGTCACTTCTTGCCTATGGGACATCTGCTTGACATGCCTGCTTATTAGACTGCCCTGCCCAGGCCAGGGGGATTCCAGGCTTTTCTAATAGGTAAGTCCTACTGGCAGTCTACTCCAATCTCTCCCACCACGACCCGGCAGAAGACAGGAACTGGGGAGCGTCTTAGAGTTGACTGGCTCTTCCATCCTTTATCTCTGTCCTTCGGAGCATCTATCCCATTTCCCTCTGACTGTATGCCTTTGCCTCTGTTCCCTCACTAGACTGGCTGGGCCCTGAGATGCCCAAGGGTCACTAACCTGCCCCTAGCAGGGGGGACTCCAGGCTCAGGCTGGGAAGGCTCCCTGAAGGCCCAAAGGTGCGGGAGGCCAGACCACCCAGGCCAGAGCTGACCAGGGAACCTCCGGAGAAGGGCGAGGCGGCAGTGGCGGTAAAGCCGGCCAGCTGGGCACTGGGCAGGGAGGGAGCAGCTGCGCCCCCAGCCCCGTCCTTGTTGCGGCTGCCCTTGGGACGACCTGGTCCATGTCGGCTCCTCTTGCTAGCTTTGTGCTTCTTCTCCTTCAGGCCTGTCTCAGGGGTCTCCTCCGTGGGCGCAGGGGCGGCACTCAGTGTGGGCATTCGCTTGTGGGTGCCTGCTGAGGCCCCGGACCCCGAGACGTGAGGAGACTTGTAGTCTCCAGGGGACGGGGCCCGGGCCCGGCCCGAGCTGGAGGTGGTGGTGGAGAAGCGCATGATGGGCCCGAAGCCAGAGAAGACCACCTTCTGCTCAAAGAGGTCAGCTTTGGGGGGCTCGGGGGCTGAGGGAGAGGGGGGGGGCTGAGGGGGTAGGGGCTGCAGGCTTGGAGTACTTGTCCTCCTCTGGCTGCTCCAGCTTGGGGAATGCCGAGAAGTCAGGGGAGCTCTGCAGGGATGAGACTGCACAGAGGGAAAACAGAATTACAGCTGCGCCCCAGATCCCACCCCCCACCCAACTGCACTAGCTGGAGAGAGCTCCGGTCGGGGGGCGGGGGAAGCCTGGGTTCCTGTCCCAGCTCTGCCTCTGTCTCTATGTCTTGGCATGAGTATCCCCCACCCCAGCTTTCCCACGTGCCATAAAGGGGAGAGAGAACTCCTGCCCAGCTGACCTCACTGGGCTGGAGAGATTACAGAAGATATCATTAGTGTTGGTACTTTAAAAATGGCACCTCATGGCCCAAGTGCAGGGGATAATGAATATTGTCCCGGCTGTTGGGGGGGGGGGGGCTGAGAAGGAGGGGCTGAGGGGAGGGTCCGGAGAGGAGTCACTTGGTGGGGAGCCCCCATCTTTAACCAATTTAAGAAGCAAATGAGACGCAAAGCAGTGCGCAGAGGCCCTGGCTAGAGAAGCTCTGGGCCGAAGGCTGTCCCGCCCCCAGCTTCCTCCAGGATGCCCACACTCACCTGCAGGCTGGAAGGGCCCCCCAGAGGAGGAGGAAGAGGAGGAGGAGGAGGAGGAGGAGGCGGAGGTGAAACTGCTCACACCTTTCCCACTGCTCAGTTTCTTCCCCTTGTGACTCAGGCTATGGCTGGAAGGCTTTTTGCCCTTCGAGTCCCTGCTGCTCTCAGAGGTCTCCTGAGTGCTGGCCTCATGATGGGAGGAGGACGAAGCTGAGGAGGGGACCTGAGGGAAGGAGGAGAGGGCAAGGCTCAAGGCCAGCTGCCCGGGCTCACCCGGACCTGGCAGTGCGACAGGAGGACACAGGGCCCCGGGCGCTAGGGGGAGAGTCCAGGTTGGCTTCGGGAAGGACTTGTGGGCGGGGAGCCCAGATCCGGGAGGTGGGTGTGAGGAGAGGGGAGTCTGTCCTTCACCTGAGGCAGAGGAGAGTGACAACAGTCCCTGAGCCTGTCCAGAGGTGCCCATCGGTTCAGTCATCCACTGAAGAAATGCTTAGTGGGTCCCAGAAGGCTGGACTTGTGCTGGCCGTGACGTGCGCAGGGCAGAGGGAGCACTGCCCAGGCCCCATCCTTGAGCCCGCCAGTCACCGCCCTTCCACCTGGCGGACACTCCCTCCCCTGGCCACCCTGGGCCCTTCCTAGACAACTTGAGCTTGTAGTGCCATGCCTCTGCCAGCACGGCCTCTCCTTACTCTGCCTGGGAAACTTCTCATGCCTGGAAGTCCATGAGGCCTCGATCCATGAGGCCACCTAGATCCCTGGGGTGGACCGGGTCACTCTGTCCTCTTAGTTCTAGGGCACCGTGTCCTCACATCAGCCTTGTCAACAGTTGCCACACTGCACTGGAATATCCAGTCCCCACATCGGAGGCCTCCAGCACGCCCCGGAGGGCAGCATGGGCTCTGGGGTCAGGCAGGGCAGGCTGTGGGCCTGGTGGGCTCTGCCATCTCCTGCTGTGGTATGTGGTGTGGCCTCTCAACCTTGCTGAGCTTCAGGGTCCTGACAGGGCCAGCGAGGTCTCTTTGGAACTGACACGAGGAGCACAGAGCCAGATCCATAGCATGGGGTCAGCAATGGCAGACGCCGGTAGCCGCGATGAATGTACCGCAGAGACAGACAGAGGCCCGTGGAAAAGTATGGGCCTTCAAGCCAGACTGCCTGTGTTCAAATCTCCACTCCCCCACTCACTAGCTGTGTGCTTTTAAGGTAAATTACTTAACCTCTCTATGCCTCGGCTTCTTCATTTATTAGACTGGGTTAATAAAAATACCTAATTCATTGGATTATTTTGAGGATTAAATGAGCTAATCCCCACAGACCCCTTCCATCCTCCTGTTCGAGAAGGGACCCTGGCACGTGATGCGTGAGTGAGTTAGGGCTTCGTATTACTGCCAGGGATGGTGCTTTTCCTCCTGGTGGAGACCAGGTATTCAGTAACGGAACAAATGCTAGAGAAAGGATGGATCAGGGGACGATAGCCACCCTGCGCTGCCCTTCCCTGGGCGGAGTCCTGGTCTCTGTCTTCCTCTTTGTTCTTTTCAACAGCTGGAGTTCTGAAGGGAGCCAGATGTGGTTGAGAGCAAGGGAGGAGAGGGGCAAGGGGGAGGGGTAGCTGAAATGCTGGGGTGGGTGGAGGGGGATGGGCAGAAGTCTCCTACATATCCAGAGAATACCTGGCCGCTGGGAATTCCCGTATCTCTGGCCCTGCAGGCCCCAGGGAAAGGTCAGAGGGCATGAATGACAAGCTTTTCCAGGTGAGCCCTGGGAAGCAGGCGGGGAGAGGGTTACTGGGACAGTTGCCACAACATCACCCTGGAAACCCGATACCCAAGCCTCCTGCTAAGATGCCCAGAGCTCTGCCAACCTAAGGTGGGTGGAGGTGAGTGGGGTAGTAACGGGGACAGGAAGAAGCAGTTTCTCCAGGCCCCTGTGCTCCTTCGGTGTGGGGGGTGGGGGGAAGGAGGGGGTGCTCTGGCTTGGATTAGCGACTCTGTAGCTCCGGGGAGGGCCTGCTGGCTGTTCCTCCAGATGTTGCCCATTTCTGGAGACAGGCCCGACATACCAAGCCTGGGAAGGGTAGGATGAATGGGAGTTTCGGGGTGCTGTCCGTGGGCCTGCCCATGCCACCATGGGATTTTGGTTGGGAGACAGGCTCTGGGCAGTGTCCTGACGTGGGGGAGGGGTAAGAGCAAAGGGGTCCTCTCTGCCTATCTCTGGGGAAATAGGCCCCAGAACGTGAAGAACCAACCTGAGTACTGAACCCGCAGACAAGAGCCCAGTGCTGACGCTCTCTGTCTGGACAGAGGCAGATGTAAACATCTGGCAGCCAGCAGGCAGGGCAGCACCCCCCACCCCACCCCGACCCTCCTGGTTGGTCAGTGACTGGTGGGGCTGAGGAGCATAGGGTAGAAGGGGGGAGTGGAGAGGGGTGGGGTGGGGAACAGAGGCACAGTAACCTGAAGCTGCTGGGGGCTGCCCAGAGTCCCTGGCTCACCCCCACCCCTTGCAACTTGTCTCCCTCCCCTACCTCGGCCGCTCCCCTGCATGTGGGCAGCAGTACCTTGTCAGCAGTGGGGACCACAGGCGGGGTGAGGATGCTGGGGGGTGACTCAGGCCGCTTCTTGTGCTTCTGTTTAAGGCGTTCTTTGTCCTTTCGACTCTGGGGAGGGAGAAGTGACCAGATCTGGGTTGTGGGGGGACAGTCTGGTTGAGGATACACATACCATGTGCATGGGGGGAATAGTCCCCTCTCAGGGATGGGCTTTGTGGGCATCATCTCCCCCTACGGAGAGACTGGGAGACTTAGGCTGGACAAGAATGGCTCAGGCAGGTTGCCCTGGGAGCCAAAGGCCCCTCCCCCTCCTCCTGACTGCTTGCTAAAAATAGCCTGTCCCATTAGCACATCAGGGACACAGAGTACCACACACAGGAGCCCGCACCTGCGAGGGTGTCCACCTGGGACACTGGGATGTGCAGCACGAGGGGACAGAGACAAGTGGGCTGCCCCATGGCTAGACTGTGGAGGTGTCTGCAAACGTGCAGGGCCGTGTGTTGAGGGCTTTGGAGACTGTCATGTCATGAGGAGGATGCGGAGCAACCACAGAGAGAGCTCCAGGGAAGCCAGGCCCTCACCTTACCCTCCCTGACCCTCGTGTGTCACTGCCTCAGTCCCCTGCTGGCTTTTAGTGGCCTCAGGGGAAGGATGGGGGCAGGCCCCAAGGCCTCAGGGGCACCTTGTGGTGGTTTCCTGAGTTATGTGTTGGGGCGCCTGGGGGGCTCAAGTCGGTTGAGTGTCTGCCTTTGGCTCAGGTCATGAGCCGCTTCTCCTTCTCTCCCCCGCCCCCCCCCCGCTCGTGCTCTCTCTCAAATAAATAAGTAAAATATGAAAGAAAAGAAAAGAAAGAAAGGAAGGAAAGAAAAAGAAAGAAAGAGAAAGAAAAGAAAGAAAGAAAGAGAAGGAACAGAAGGAAGGAAGGAAGGGTTATGTGTTTGTGGGTGTGGGCGGGAGAAGGAAAGGGAGAAGACGTTTACCTTCTTCTGGCCCCTTTCATGGTGGGAAGGGTGCTTCTCCTGCTGGGTGGATGGAGAGGCTGACCGGCTTCTCCGGCCAGTAATAAAGCCACTGCCACCTGCCCCTGTGCCACTTCCTCCTCCGGCCCCTCCGCCTCCCCCGCTAGTATGCCGGGATGTCTTCTGGGGAAAGAAGAGAGAGGAATTGCCAAACCCTCCTTTCGCTAGGTTAGGACAAGATTCCTGGAAGTCCAACGATCCCGGGTGGCCAGTCCCTCCCACCCTGCTTGTCACTAAAAGGACCTTGTGTCTTCAATGATACTTTGCTCAGCAGAAGGCATTCTCTAGTCTTAAATGCTAGAGCTTCCCCAGTTGGCTTATGCAATGCACAGATTCAGCAACTGAGGCCCAGAAGAGCAAGAGGCGTCTTGGCCCTAGCAAGGAACCACTGGAGGTAGGACAAGGGCCTGAGTCTCTTATTTTCTGCCCACATCTTTCCATGGTGCCTCTTGGCCCATCTCAGGCAGCCTGAGCCACAGCCCAGTTCCACCTCTTTCGCTGGGGTAGAGGCTGCATGGGCAGTCCTGGGCAGTCCCTGCTCCCCTGCACTCCGCCCCATGCCCCCTGGTACTTCGCTCCAGCCATCAGCCCTTTCCTCTCTTGGTCCTGGCCCTCCCCCTCCATCAAACCCACAGGGGGTCCTTCTGTCCCAAAGGACCTGATGCCCTTAAGAAGGGGGAAGTAAACATGCCCAACAGCAAAAACCCAAATGATCCTCGTTCTGCCTCTCCATCCAACCAGTGTCTGCCCCCTCCTTCCCTTTACAGCTGAGGACTGCCCCTGCCTGACAGCTTCACCTGTCCCAGACTTACAGGTGTCCCCTCTAAGGTCACCCACTACCTCTCAATTGCCAAATCCAAGGACTGATTTCAAGCCCCATCCAACCCAGTTGCTCCCCAGTGGTGGGTACTGCTCCTACCTTGCCAAACACAAGATTCTCCCCTTCTCGGTCCCCCTCACACCTTGCCCCACCGTATCCTGGTGGGCACCTGAGGATTCCAGTCCAGCCTTCTCTCCTTGGGGCTGCCACCACCACCCTGCTGGGGGGCGGGGGGTGACAGCCACCACACCTGAACATCCCCCTGTGGCCCCTCCTGTTAGCCCCACAGAGCTTGTCCTAAGTTGTCATCAAACCCTGAAACCAAGGTGACCATATAATTTATGATCCAAACCAGGTCACTTCTGAAAACAAAAGGGGGAACTGTTAATTACACCAGGGTGACAGGCACAAACTGGAACTATCCAGGGCGGAATAGGACATAGGCCAACCCTACAGAAGCCCACCGCATCCCCCTGTTCATAGCAGGCCCAGGTGCCCAAGCACTGAGAGCCTGGGTCCTCTGTCCCACCCTCAAATCCTCCTTCTCAGCCACCCCCACATGTAGGCCTGTCTACCTAGAAACAGTTCTAGAGTCCAGCCTTATCCCTCCAGCCCCCCCTTCTCGCAGCTGTCTCCCAGCCTCCAGCCTCAGCCCTTGGGATCCAGCCTCACAGTGGCTGCCAGGGTAATCTTCCTAAAAAACAAATCTGATCATGTTACCCTCCCGCTTAGAAGCCTGTGGCCCTGGGGCGGGGCGAGGGGGGAGCTGTAAGGACCAAGCTGAATTCCCATTTCAGGCTGCAGCCTCCCTCTCTAGGACACCGCCAGAGTTTCTGGAGCATGCAGGCCCCTCCACAACCATGGAACAGAAGCCCTCCTCCAGCCTCTTCTTGGGCCCCGGAAGCCCAGGGCAGAAGCCAGCCCTGCTCTGGCCCTGCCTGAGTGTTGTGGTCATCTCCTGCCTCACTCTCCCCAAGCACCCTGTTCTGTCCCCAAGTTCTCTTTATCACCTCAGGACTTGGCCCATGCCAGTGGCACCACCTAGGACTCATTTCTTTCTGTCTCTGCTTTGGCAGGTCCCCAAGGAGCTTTCAGATCAAACTGTGCGCTCCGAATCCCGCACACCAGCTGTGGGATAAGTTACACGACCTTGGTGGGTCTTAGTTTACTAATCTGTAACATGGAGAATACTGTACACCCAGTTCTTAGGGTTGCGGGGAGGACGACGTAAAATGACACATGTAAAGAGCTTTGCACAGAGGCCAGAGCACAGTCACTCCCACAGATGTTGGCCCCACCCTGACAGGCAGGGTCTGAGCTGTCTTCTGGGACTGACCGCCTGGCTCAGCCCTCACTCACCTCCCACGGGCTGTACCTCAACCCCTCCCTTATCCAGTGGCACAGCTCCTCACAGCAGGGCCTGGGCTCCCTCCATCTCCATCCTCCCAGCACCTGGCTCCAGCCTGGCCTGGAACCCATACCCTCGAAAGCAGGACTGACTGACCCACTCACCACCTGGCGGACAAGACTCACCATTTTGCTGAAGTGGTATTTGCAGTAGCCGCAGTACTTGACGTTGTCCACCTCTAGCACTTCTTCCTCACACAGCAGGCCGGCCATTTGGGCACTAAGCGAAACAGGGTAGCCTGAGAAGCGTGTGGCCGCAGACCAGACCAGCCACTTCTTCCCACCGTCACTGCTATCGCCACCAAAAAGACAGCTGGCCGTGGCAAGCCTCGGAGGGGGCTGGGCCAGCTGCCCAGGGACTCCAGAGAACCCCGGAGGGGGAGTGGCACAGGCAGGGGTCTCACCAGGTGACATGGAAAGCTTGCCGACATCCGTGGCGGTTACAGGTCATGCAGGCTCCTGAGGCCGCCTTGCTCTCCCGGCCCTGCTCCTCACAGATGTAGCAGGTCTGCAGGACACGGTACAATCATCCCCTTCTCCCTTCTACCCGAGGGATCCCTTGGCCTTCTCAGCTCTATCCTCTCCGCGGGATCCTAGGCCAGTGCTATCCAATTGAAGTTTCTGCGATGATGGGAATTTTCCATACCGCGCTGCCCAGTACAATAGCCATAAAGCACGCAGGCTACTGAACGCCCGAAACGTGGCTAGTGCGACTGAGGAATTGGGACTTTAAATCGCATTTCATTTTAACTAATTTACGTAGCCGCATGTAGCTGGTAGCTACTGTATTGGGCAGCAGTCCTTGGAGGGTGAGGCCTGTAAGGCCAGGGACTATGTCTGCCTTGCTTACAGTCAGCTTATTGCACCTCTGGGCCTTTGCTCATGCTGTTCCTTATGCCTGGATCCGGAGCCCCACCCTCCTCAAGGCTGGCCTCAGCCCACATGTCTCTTTCCTTGACCACTTTATCTAACGTCAGACCCCCTACGAGGTAGTCTTTATTTTTGTACCTTGTTTCTGTTTCTTCACAGCACTGACCACAAACTGCATTTATTTTAGTTGCCTGTTTATTGATATTTAGTCTTCCCACACAAAAGCGTGCGTTCCACGGGGCAGAGAACACATCTGTTTTGATAAGTGACCCCGTGCGCCTGGTACCTCGGCCCAGGTCTGGCACATAGTAGGCATTCTGTACAACGTGTTCAGTGAATGAATAAGTGACGCGCTTGCTCAGGTCCATGACCCAGCGTTACTACTGCCACGGAGGCTACTCGTCCCCAGGAGTTCCAGAGCACAGGCAGGTGTCTGGCAGGGGAAGGCGCTTACCCACCTCCTGAGTCCCCCTTTGGCTGGACAGAATCAGATTCCACTGGATGGAGAGAGAGCTTGAGTATGGGGCCGGACAGGGCCCACTGACCTTGTTGAAGCGGTCGTGAGGCACGTACTGCAGCACGATGGGTTCCATGGTGAGCACGTTGGCGAACTGTACCTCCGGGATGTAGAGGGCGCACACCACGTGGGCCCAGCCTGGGGCGGTGGGGGGATGGCCTGAGACCCTGGCCCCTCACCGCCCCAAGCTGCACACGGCTCCCCCTCCACAGCCTGCCCATCAGATTCCATTGCCAGCAAGGGAAGGCAAACCCAGTCTCCAGCCCCACCCTGGCCACCCCAAAATAGTCCATTCCTGCCTTCCCAGACCCCGCTCAGGGGGCCTTGCTGACCTTGACCGATGAGCTCTGGGGCTCAGGGCCCCCCTCACCTCCATTATCAGTCCTCTTCAATGCCCCGTCTTTGTGTGGGCACAGCTCACACCTCTGCCAATGCAAGGGGCACAGGGATTTTGGGGGGCTTTCCAAAAGGGGGTGGGGGGATCTGCTGAGCTGGGCCCTTCCTGAACACATTCACAGGGCCCCAGGATGAAATGAGCGGTCTATGGGGGATGGGCGGGGATATGGAAGAAACCGGGTTGGCTATGAGTGGTGATTGTCGGAGATGAGCGATGGGGACGTGAAATTCATTATAGTATTCCTTCTACTTCTATACATGTTGGAAACTTTCCATAATAAAAAGTTCAAACAACTAACAAAAATAAAAGACCCAGTGCTGGGGGTGGGGCAGAGTAAAGGATAAGCTGAGGGAGAGATGGGTTGGTGAGAGATGTGCAGGAAACAGGAAGTCCTGTGTGACAGTCCCGCCCTAGCCTCAGCCTGAGGCTGAGTCCCCTAGTTTAACTGGGAGGAGATGCTCAGGTGTACAGAAGCGGGGAGGGAGTCTCAAACTCACCACCCTGGCTGCTCGCTCCTGAGATTCACATTTCCGGCAGAACCAGGGTCCCGTTGGCACCTGGACGATGCCATAGCAAGCTGGGGGTTGGGAAGAATCACCAAGTAAATCTGTCGGCAGTGGCTTTTCTCAGAGCAACTGGGGGAAGGGGGTGACTCTAAAGGAGGTGGGGCTGCTCCCCTGTCTGGAGTCACTCACTAGACAGCTGGATCACAAGGAATGCCTAACCGCACATGGCCAGCCTTCAACCACACAACCAAGCACTCCAAACAGGGATGAGAAGTCTGAGTCCTTGACCTTAAACTTCTAGAAGACCCCCACCGCCACCCCATGATCCAGACACTGGATGGGTTTCTCAACTCCTGCCTGGGAACAGTCTTCATCATCAGGAATAGAGAAAACCAGAGGGACTACATTTACGATAGTCAAACACGTTTTGTTGTTATGGGGGGGGGGGGGCATTTCTTAAAGGGCCAGTAAGGGAAGAAGAGGTGGGGAAGTAGGGGGTCCAGGGACCTCATCTTAAGCCTCTAATTATAATAGGTACAGGTCAAAAGTCAAGGCCAAGGGCAGGTGCAGTGCAGGTAACCAATAGGAGAGCGGCGGGAAGCCCGGACAGAGACAGCATTAAGGGTTGTCCCAGGAAGTGGCGGGGGGAGAGGGGGGTAGCTGGCTGTGCCAGACAGGCGGGAGATGCCAGCCTGCGCCCTCGGCAAGACTCCTCAAGGAGTTAACTCCCGAACCATGTGCTGTTGGGGGAAACTCCAAACCTCCCTCTTCTCAATTCCCGGCCCCCTTCACAACCTCTCTCCTATCCGCAGCTCTTCCCGGAGGATTTTAGGAGTCCCCTCTCCCCTGGGACCCTTCTCCTCCCTTCCCAATTCCGCTCCTCCCAGTATCCGGAAGCGGGAGGGGGGGATGACCCCCCCTTGACCTCTCCCTCCGGGAGCCGGGACCAAAATAACCGGGCGGGAGGGGACACCTCGCAGGTAAACATTCCCCCAGCAGCCCCGACACTGGCGGTGTGGGGCGCGGAGAGTGCACTCACTGCCCCCTAGTCTGTCCCCAAACTCCCTCAACTTGGGGTGGGGGGCGCGGGACTGGAACAATAGGCAAGAAAACAATGCCTGACCCGGTCCTCCAGGACCGGGCGGGGGGTGCCCCCCGACGCCTCCCTTCCCTTC
The DNA here is from genome assembly GCF_011800145.1 of Mirounga leonina. Classification (NCBI taxonomy): domain Eukaryota; kingdom Metazoa; phylum Chordata; class Mammalia; order Carnivora; family Phocidae; genus Mirounga; species Mirounga leonina. The sequence continues at coordinate 24,628,531 of NW_023270503.1, read as the reverse complement.
AGGTGGGGTGGGGGAGGGGCGCCCGGGCCCCGGGAGGTCTCCGGAGGGCGCGGCCCGGGGCTCCCCGCGCGCGCCGCCCCCGGGGTCCCGCCGCCCCCCGCGGGCCACCCCCGTACCTTGGTGGACAGCCACGCTGCACGCGTGCCCATCACAGTAGACCAGCGGGTTCTCGGCCCAGCCCCTCTCGTCCGAACATACGCAGCAGCCTCCTACCATCTCCTTCATACTCCCATGAGCTCCCTCCGGGGCTGGGGCGGGGGGCCGGCCGGCGGGGGTCGGGGGTCAGGGGGGGAGGGAGGGAGCGGGGGGCCGCGCGCCTCCTCGCTCCCTCCTCCTCCTCCTCCGCCGCCGCCGCTTCTTTTCTTTGCCTCCTCCTTCCTCCTCCTCGGCGTCCTCCTCCTCCTCCTCCTCGCTCGCTCTGTCTGGCCGCCCCCCCC